>NC_082341.1:28022184-28326063 GCF_027477595.1 Haemorhous mexicanus | reverse complement strand
ATAAGAATAGCCTATGGGAAGTCACACAGTCCTGTTGGTTGCCGAGTATTAAATTGAAGGGAAATCAAAGAGCTTGTTGGCTCTGCTGTGGCAAGCTAGGATGTCGGTGACATGACCTTTCCATCCAAACCTCCATTATTGGAGGTTTATGCCCTCTAGAGAGTGACAACAAAAATGAATATGTATCAGCTCCTGGAGTGCCATAGTTCATTCAGGAAGTAAGTAACTGTGAACTATGGAGCCTGAGAATTTGGCATAGGTCCATTTATGCAGGCTTGTCAGAGGGACAGCAACCTTCAGCAGGAAGATAAGGGTAGAAGGGTAGAATCCTTTCCACAGAGCAGGACTAGGTAAATGCTGTGCAGTTCAGGGATGGGAACTGGACCTGACTGCTTGTTTAGGAGTCTCGAAATACCACACAATGTAACATATTCTTCACCTCTAATTGTTGTTTATCTTTGCTGTGTATTTATTAATTTTGCAAGCCCGTTATATTGGGGACTTTTAGGACTCCGATTAATGCAGAATAAAACTTTGGAAGGGATAAAAAAGGAGTGATGTGGTCATGTGTTACAAAAATGAATAGGTGAATCAAAGTTAGACATCTGGGCCAAATCTGCAGCTGGAATAAATGTACGTAATTGCAGGTGTGTTTCAGTACAGCTAAAATGTAGCTGAAGTTAGCAGAGCTGTGATAATTTACATAACCCTGAAAAGCTGCAACACTGAAAGGAAATAATGCTTTCAAAAGAAATTTTAGAAATTATAGTCCAGGTGGACACCAAAATCATAGATTTTTCTTAGTGCTGCATGTTGTCATGGCTTGCATCAAAAAGCTCCAGACACCTATGGGAAGTTTTGCAGAGCAGTCTGCAGAGAAGCTGCTTGGCTACTCTGTCCTTTTTCCAGAGCTGTATGCATATGCACCTCTCAATCATTTTTATAAAATGTGCTTTAAAGAGTTCATCAGCTCTGCCTTTTTTTCCCTCAGGTGATATTACAGTCATTTTTACAGGCAGTAATTGAAATGTCACCAATAGCCGATTAAATTTCAGGCCAGGAATAAGAAGTTAACAAAGGGTCGCTTTGTCCAAAACTATCTTTAGCAATAAAACAGGAAGCATAAAGTCAAGTAGAAAACATTAGTCAGAGCAGAAGGCATATTGTTCTCTATGGAATAGTTTCATGAGTTACTTGCAATTCACTTTTTATTGTTATTTTTAAGGGAAATTAGAGAGCTGAAACTATGAAATTTCTGTTCCATTCTTCATACCACCATATAGTTCTTCCAAACAATTATTCTGCCTCCTCAGATAATTAATTTTTTTTGATAAAGTAATGATTAAGACTGAGAGTTGTCTTTTGACTTGTATCTCCTAATAATCACAACATTGCTGTCATTCCAAATACAGTCTGTATTAGTATGTGAAGTGTGTATGCATGAGTGTTTAAAATAACTTACTTTTTTTTCTGACAGCAAGGTAAAGATAGGCTTGGTACAATTATCCATAGTATCAAACTGAAGAAAGGTTTTGTAAAAGTTTTCTGGTAGAACTTGCTAAATGTTTTTGTCCATAATTTCTTTGTATGGCTTTATTTTTTTCATTGGTTTTCTTTATTAAAAAGCAAAGAAAATCCCCAACCCTCCACCACATTGTCCAATAAGTCTGCTACAAGTTTAATGATGATGTACATCCAATTAAAATTCATAGTAGTACATGGGAAATTCAGGTCATAGCAACCTTTTCCTATTTGTTGCACCTGCAGGGTTTTCCCTCCTGCATCCCCAAATAAAGTATCTGATGATAAGATCTGCTTGTTAAATGCATTTAACAAATCATTGCTAATCCATTTTTGTGGCAGGTGGCACGTCGCTGGGGGATTCAGAAAAACAGGCCAGCTATGAACTATGATAAACTTAGCCGATCGCTTCGCTATTATTATGAAAAGGGAATCATGCAAAAGGTGAGTAGCTAATTTTGTATTACATTTCAGAGTCTTGCATGTTAATCCATAGGTCAGTTTACAAGGAGTTCTTGTAATTGCATGGCTTAGGTAGTTTTTTTTCATCTGTTTAGGCAAACACTAAGCTTTTGAACCTACTAGGTGTAGCATATGCATTAAGAATTTTTTTTTCTATGTAAAAAACATCTGTGGCTTTAGTTCACACAATGCACTTCATGATTATAAGGAAAGAAGTAACATTCAAAAATATCCAAAAGAGCTTCCTGGCAGCTGGAAAAGGCAAATGGTAGAGTACGGTATGATTAATGTGTTGCAGATCTAAATTAGCTGCCCAGTGCTTGGGTATTTAAGAAGGGCAAGATAGGGGAGAATAATTATGCCTATTAACATACCAAGTACTTTCATATTTTTACTAATGGTGTTGTAGTAATACTGGTTTTGAATGGAATTTATTATTTATAATAGACTGAATTAGGAGAGATATTTAACAATAATTTATATATTGTGGGCTAGTCTTGCTGACAATATTCAAGCCATCCTCCTACTGTGGCTTGCTGATTTTTTAAATCTTACTGTGTAGTACCATGTAGATTGACTAAAAAATCAATTGGAGAGGCCAGTCTGCTTTATCTACAAAGCTTCAGGTGTGATCAAAGATCATAATAAACACCTTGGACTGCAAAACTTATTCCATGTCCTTTCACATTGGTCTTGTGACCAGTGAGGATGAACATGTTTAAACTTGTCATATGCCAATTCCATGAATGCAAACAGTGCTCTCAGCTCAAGTTACTGGGCAACTTTTGTGGTAGGTTTTGTGAAGTCTGAGAAGTTCTCTTTCTTAGACTCTGCGATTGTTGTAGTGCACTCCTTTTTCACTACCAGTAGTCAACTTGGACAACAATCTGGGCTAGTGCTGGCTTACAGTTCTTCAGTAGTTCAGCGCCTCGTTCATTTTTGTGTGTCTTGTAACAGTGCACAGAGTCTTTGTAAAGTGGATTTGAGACTGGGTCCGATCAGGGAGAAGCAGAAGTGCTTGGTTTCTCTGACTGGTGCTTCAGGCAGAGGAGTTCCTTGTTCCAGGTTACAGCTCAGCAGCATAGGCAGCTGTGCTGCCAGCACACTTCAAAGGCAGCAGAGGCAAAAAAAAAGTAGCAGAGTGAAGCAAGTTGAAAAGGTGGGGATAGAAATACCAGAAGGCTGATAATGCTGCCCCAACCCACGCATCCATTTAACGTGGAAAACATACAAGTGCTTTGGACAGCTAGCTTCCTACATACTAAACTACTACTTTATTATCTACAGGAATGGGTTTAACACATGTTTTGAAAGCTAGCTTGTATGCTTATTTTTCTGACGTAGCAATGTTTCGGGTTTGTCCTGGGATCACTCTATCTGGCCAGCTCATGTATGTTAAAACCTAGTGGGCGTTGTAGATGCAAAGCAGGTTTCTTTATGGCAAAGTTTGTATGCATATTTTCCCTCCTTTTTTTTAAAATCAACAATGATAGCAGGTAATGCAAAAGCCTAATTTCTGAATGCAACCTCTAGTCTATCAAACTTGCTGACATTAATTTGATTTTAAAAATTCTGCTGTAGATACAGTCACTACCAAATTCTATTTGTAGAATAAATAATCTGAAACTTTAAGGAGGTGCTTCAAACTATTTTGCACCCATAAGAAAAGAGTGGTTGAGTTTGCAACACTTCTTCCATCTTCACTAACTCACTTCATTGCTATGGAAGCTAGAGTTGCAAGAAGCAGACAATATGATTTTATTTTAAAATTGTCTTAATAAATTGTGAGCATGCAATCTAATGCATATTTTTAAGCACAATTTTTTAAATAAGGTACTTGAGAAGACATTATATTGACTTCGGTTTGTTGCTTGTAATAAGCAACAAACCGAAATTTGTGTTGTTTCTGTGTTGTTTTTATCATTCTCTAGCTTTTAGGAAAGTGAAGCATAGACATTTAAGGTTGTTTCTGATTAAGAGAAAACTTTAGGATCTTTGGACAAATTGCCCCTCCATAAGCAAATCCAAATGTCCCAGCTTTGCATGAGCAATTGCTAAGTACATATTAGCCTACGTATTTGCTTACGCTGTCCCTGTACAATCAGCAGGCACTATAACTAAAGTGCTTTTATACGTAAGCATGAATCAATCTGGGTAAAGTGAAATCCAGATCTCTGTCGTGCAATGTGATTCTTTTTTCCACTTCGCACACAGAGTGTGTAATTTTATTTTGCCACTGTAGTGACAATTTGTTTACATTTTCCAATAAGATCAGTTCCATTTGTGGTTAAGTATAGGAAACAATCGCAAACAAATGTTTAGAAGCAGAATACTTAGTTCATCTTCCAACAGTATGTCATGAGTGGCAAAATCAAGAGCATTCTGCACAGTCTGCTTTGCCCAGTCCCACTTGTCTTTGCTAGGTTGTTACCTTACCAATTCTGCTGTCAGGTTATTAATTGTGTAACAAAGGTGAGTTCTTCACAAGACTGTTGAACTTGGAGCTGCAAAACCCGAGGCCTTATGCTGCACCTTTTTTTCCCCTTCTGTTGTCCTAAGGTGGCTGGAGAAAGATACGTCTACAAGTTTGTTTGTGACCCTGAAGCGCTTTTCTCCATGGCTTTTCCCGACAACCAGCGCCCCTTGCTGAAGACGGACATGGAGCGCCACATCAATGAGGAGGACACTGTGCCTCTGTCCCACTTCGACGAGAGCATGGTCTACATGCAGGACGGAGGCTGCTGCAACACCCACCCCTATAACGAAGGCTATGTCTATTAACAACAGTGACACTGAAGGGGTGCTTCCCCCTCCCTTAAGCTTCTCCTCTTTCCCAAGACCCAGAGGAAAGCTGAATCGACTTCAGTTTGTTTTTTAAATAGTACACTAAAAAGGGGCTTTTCCTGTTGCATTACTCCTATGGTCTGCCATGGACAGCGCACTTTATTTGAAAGGGGAGGGTTGGAACCTAAATGTTATTCTGTGTAAAAGGAGGAAAAGGGTGGGCTTGCTTTTTACTTAAGTTTGGGAAGGGAACGTACAGGTTTTAAGTACAAAAAAAGCTATATGATGTCTGTTTTGTTTCATATCAGCATAAGATATTGTACATTTTCTCTGGGTATCCGTAGTACAGTTAATTCTCATTGTGCAAAATAACCACTTGATGATGATATCAGCACAGCATGCCTAGGGCATTTGTTTCTTGCTAATCCTAATTGTCTTTCTGCAGTAATAAAAGAGAAGCAAAGCATATACCACAGCATTTAATTTAGAAGTTAACAGTGGCAGAACTTGTACTTTGCCTCTATGAACAACCAGATAGTTTTCCTAAATTTTTTTCTTTTTTTTTTAATTTCTTTCTTTTTTTTTCTTTTTTTTTTTTTTTTGTGTGTATGACTTTAAAAAAAATCCTATTTAATGACAGACTGGCCATAAGTACAGTGACCAAGCAGTGAAATCCCTGACTTCAGATTGCAAGTTGCATGCTGTATCTGGTGCCACATTGCTATACATATATGGCCCATGCTATGGCGTTGATTTTTCAAGATCCATTTGAGGGTAGTAATACATGGAGTAGGCTTTCTGATGATCATGTCAGCATTAAATACAGGATCATGATCAGGAGGGAGAAAACATTTTGTATCCTTCCATTTCCTTTGGTACATAAATAAGTTATTTAATCAATAGGAATTAACTGTACTAAGTCACATATCTAATTATGCTGTTTAGACACAGCAAGCACTCCTTGAGAAAAATATCCAATACACTAAATAGGTACTTTAGTAATTTTTAGACACGGTACCCATTAATATGCATTTAAACCTTTTACTGCTGTGTTATGTTGATAACATATATAAATACTAGATAATGCTAATGCTTCTGCTGCTGTCTTTTTCTGTAATATTCTCTTTGATGCTGAATTTACTATGACCATTTATAAGCAATGCTGTAACTACAGGTAGCATTTCAGGACAAAATAGATGACTTGAACCATTTATTGCTTAGGAAATAGCTTACGCCATAGCTGTGCTATAAGCAGCTTTTACGCGCATCCACAAATGACTAGTAAGCTTCAGCTTGCTAAGGAAAGCTCTGCAGAACCTTTTGTAATTTTCGGTGGAACAGCGATGAACTGTCAAAGAATACCATGAAGTTGCTGTATGACGTTGTAGTGCTGGCACTGGTGTTACCAATCAACTTGTTTTGGACACTAAATGTAAATGTGATCGGATATGCTCGGAAGACAATTTAAATTTTGAGGGTTTTTTTTGGTTGTTTTGTTATTTTTTTCAAAGTGTTTTGTTTTTTGAGAGGGGTTACCTTGGACACAAACCACACGTGCTATTCTGTATGTAAAACAAAAACAAAAAGCGGCAAACCTCCAAAAGTTTAAAATATTTATGAGCACCTTTTTTGAAATACAATAATTCATAGGTTAAAGGGGTGGAGAGGGAGCTAAGAATTGGATTTAATTTTTTGCCCAGTGAAATTTAAATAGTTGTTATAAGAAGTACCTCATTTTCCTAGATTGTCAAGAAGTGGGAGAAAAATAAAAACATAACCATAAAAAGACAAGAATAACTTTCATCATAATGGATGGTTTTTAAAGTCTGTCCAAGGTGGTGGGTTAATCTTCCATCCTTTGTCAGTTAAGACGCTACTTAAGTTATGAATATTTTAATACACATTTAATCAAAAGTAAAGAAGTAGGGGTCACTGAAACCACAGGTGCATAAAAAGCATTTGGGCAGGTATTTAATTTACCCAGATCCATGAGACAACATATTTTATGATATATGCCTTAATATCCCACCTAATTCTGTCATTCATAGGTCTCAATGGCACTTAAATACTTGGTGATCAACTGAGAAAAAAAAGTCTAAAATTGCAGAACTAGCAAAAAGGAAAGGGAAAATGTTCAGTAATATTGTTTAAAAAAAATGTGGTTTCCATTGAAATAAGGTTCAAATGAAACATGCTTTGATGAAAAGTCCTTGGATTGGTTTTGGTTCTTTAATGTCAGCACAGAGCGCCTCTTGCCTGTGGCAGGATGTGGGGATTTGGGAAGGGGGTTGGACGAAAAAAAGAAAAAAAAATGATTTTAAAGTTGCATCGAATGTGTAATATTTAAGAAGAAAAAAAATATATATATATATCTGTATACGGTAGTGACTCACTGAACAAAACAAGCAGTCAGACCAACATTACATGATCTCTCAGCAGAAGACAAAAAGGTCTTTCACTGAACTTATTAACCCTTTTAAAAATGTACCTAAGAGGTTTATTTAAAGTCTATTTTTATTCCACTTTTTTGTTTGTTTGGGGTTGGGGATTTTTTTTGTTTTGTTTTGTTTGGGGGTTTTCAGGTAGAATAATAAATCTGGCAGCTGATTTCTGCAAGATTGTTGTGTATTGGATTCCTAACCATTTGGATTGGAGAGGCCCCTGCAGAAAGGTTATTCTTTTGGGAGAGGAGAGGATGGTCTGTCCCCAGTGCCTAGAATGGCTTGCTTCAAAGGGTAACAAAAAGAGAAATGAAAAAAAAAAACAAAACCGAAAAATGAAAAAAAGAATGGGGGGAAAAAAGGTGGCATATGTACAATTCACGTGTATGTATATATGAGTTAAAGCCAGGAGTTAGATTACCAAAGCATTGTATTTGACTGACAAAAGGGAGGAGGATAGTCTATGTATATTTTGGGATTGATTCCTACTAAGAACACTTACACAAATTCAGAGAGCATTTCAATACCCTGCTGGATTTGGATGTGGGATGTTTGGGGCTGGGGAAAGGGGGCTGGGTTGTCCTTTGGTTGCTTTGTGGGTATTTTAGTTTTGTTTTCATGCTGTACCACAAGTGGAGGGAATATGCAGCTTTCACTGTTTTTAGTAGGAGCTGTAATAGAATGAGCTTGCCTCTGTTTGCTGGGCAGAGCTGTGGGGCAGACAGGGCAGAGCTGCTGTGAAGCAAAGTCGGGAGGCATGGCTGGAAAGACCCAGCACCGTGGAACAGCTGAAGGGGCTCAGCTTTCTTGTGCCATCACAGATCACTTGCACCAATAGCTGAACACAGGTGAAGTTAGTGTAGAACTTGGCAGATTCCTTCAGAATCCATTTGAGAGAGTTAACATTACAAGTTTAGGACAGTTTCTTTTTCTTTAGGGATATGACTTCAATGGCAAAGAGTCTGCCCTTTCCTCTCCAAGGTTACACCAGTCTAACTTTCTTACATTAGCAACCTTAACATTACATTCACTGAAAGAGCAAATTTCATCTTCTCAGACCAAATCTGCTTGCTGTCCTGACCATGGTCTGGTGAGGTTACCAGGGGAAACTGGGATACATAAATGCTTTCTCCAGAAATTTATTGGAAGGAGGCCTTTACTCAGAATCTTTTCACCTTTGGGATTCTCTGCTACATGGGACTATTCCCCAGGGATTAATGCTTAGAGTTTTATTGCCCTTGATATCTGACTGGGTTGGGCTTCAAGTCCATTTTCACAAGACAATATCATCTATTAAATATTTTTGCCTTCTTTGTGGTTTTTTTTGTTTGGTTCGTTTTTAATAGCAGGAAACAGATCAATGTGTACAAAAGATATTATGAGGAAATCTTCGAGTTGTTAATGGCTCTACTTTCTCTCTGAAAAGCATTAGCTTCAGTTCATGTATTACAGGTAATAGCACCCGTAAACAGCCCTATTCAGTGCTCACATTAATAGTACTGAGGACTTTTCTAAATAGTATCCTTCAAAGATTTTTTTGGGAGTCTTAATTAATATGGTATTTTATACTCTAAGAAACATCACTTTAGAATATTCCTCTAACATAAGAGCCTAGGAAATGAATTTCTCAGTTCTCTGCTTATATGAGGGTTTTTCTGTTGTGCATTTGAGTTTTTGGTTGTTTTTTTGTGGTTTGTTTTTTGTTGTGGTTTGGTTTTGATTTGTTTTTTTTGGGGGGGGGGGTGGTTCTGATTTTGTTGGTTTGGTTTGTCTTTATATCAGAAGCTACTGTGCTTGGACAGGAGGTAGCAGCTGAGAGCAGGTGCCTCTGCATCAGAAACCCCAGTACAAAGTCCACTGCATTTTGCTAAGCTACCAGGCTGAGAACTAGAGTATCTGCAATACAGCACTGAGCCCTCCCCTCCCTGTGCTCTTACAGAAGAGGGGACGACAGTGCACTGTCTTTTGTTTCTTCTGCTACAAGAGCAGTAATCTCTGGCAGAGCAGCAGGATGGAAAGCTAGAGGCAGTAGCATTTTAAAACTGCAGGATTACCCAGATCTGTCTGTCTGAGACACCAAAAATGCATCAGCCAAGTGCTGTCCCTTACCCCCCAGCTTTCATGATTGTATAGGTAGGCAAAGTTAACTTCACTCTTCAGGAGGCTGAAATATTGGTTTCCTCCCTGAACACCAATTTAATTTCTGTGGGTAGGAAATATCTGTGCCATCTTCTTATGTAATATTCTGAAAATGTCTATGAAGTATCTTGTTGACATTTTCCCAAAGAACTTTTTTTTTGTGTGAAAATGCCACAACACGCATCACCAAAAGGAAGGGTAAATAAACTCCAAGAAGCTATCCATACATCAGGCTCTCCAAAGCTATAGTAGTATTTACTCTAGCAGTGTATCATGTCTTTAATACTGCTGTATTGTCCTTATTACATAGTTTCATTGGGCTGACCTCAAAAATACTCAGTGTACCTTGAAATTTTGTTCGTTTTAAATGAGCTTTTAAATGAGTTACAGGAAGGTAACCCTGAGGCAGGGTTACAATCAAGCATTTGGATCTGGTAAGCCATAACTCTGTGTCTTTGTCTTTGCTCTTACAAAGCTCTGTGGGCACCTATGCCCATATAAATGCTTTTTAGGTGTGTGATAGAGTGGAAATTACAGCCACTGGCTGGATTTGGGGGGTGAGGTGGTTTGGTAGTTTTTGGGTATCTATGGCTGGCTTTGTTCCAGAAGGAATGTCTACATGTATTACTTTCCACAGTTACTTTCCAAGTAACCAGGTAGAGAATTGGTGTCCAAAATAGAATTTTTGCTGTATAATTTACAATAGAGGCTATGGTATTTCCTTGTTGCTGCCCTAAAATAGAAAAAGTTGAGGAGATTTCACCATTTTCCTTTCCCCTCCCTTCAGTGACAGGACCCAGCTGATCTATCTGAAGATAGTTCAAGCCAATTCTTCACTCACCCATGGTATTTTAGTGAACAATCTGCTCATCAGTACAGTGGCACTTTGTAGAAGCTCGTGTACAGAGTGTTGAGTATTTTAGATGTACTGCAGAGGGCTTTCTGTGGTGGCTTTCAGTCAAAATCTTGCATGGACAGTGGCATATGGCTACACCACCTAAATAGAGGCAGAGAGAGATTTTTTTGCACCAGCACCAGCTCCTCAGCTTGAGACATTTGCTGAAATCTGCAGTTTAGGCTGATTCCTGGCCAGCCAGGGTGAGTCTGCCCTGGAAGATTTGGCAAGGAACTCAGTGTGTATGTAGAAGACCAGAGAGAGCACAATCCCAGCACGCTTGAGAGAGGAAGAACAGAGATGGGAAAAAGTCTGTCAGGGGCAATCTGGCTCTACCAAGCGGCTACTCCAGAGCTGATTAGTACAGGAAGAAGGAGGTTATATGACCCATACAGTAAATCACAAAGATAATTATTTGAATGACATGTTGCAGGAGAATCATAAGAAATTATGGAAAGTAATAAACTCTGTAAACAGCAGTGATTTTTTAAGACCCTGGTGCTTGCGGGAGTGCTTCAGGAAAAGGAAGAGAGAAAGTAAAACACAGAAAAGGATGATAATATTAGATGAGAACAACAGTAGTCAAACCATGAACTGCATTAAGGGACTTGGAAGATTGCAGTGTTTTAGATAAAAGGAAGGGACTAAGATAAGTGCAGAGTCAGTACACTGAGATAAGAGCAAGAGAGAAAAGGTAATTGGAGGCAGTGCACTTTGCGGTCAGTGGGCCAAATGTGTTAGGCTCAGAGCTGCACTGGGGATGTGTATGGCCCTGGTAGCATATCCCCAAGGACAGGAATACCAGTTCTGACTTTGGAATGATTGTTGATTATTTAGTAAAATCATCTGCACAGTGTTTGGTAGTTGTTAAAAACAAGATACTGAAATATGCAGAGAGTGTTTGGGGCTGTAAATGTAATGTCTTTTTCATCCCACTATACTAAAAAAAAAAACCAACAAAACTCACAGACACAAAAGAAGAAAGAATGCCTTTCAGGATAATGGGGCAGACTCTTGGTTGGTATAACTCAGCTTGATTTCCTCGAAATCAGCTATGTAGTTTTATGTTAACAGAGACTATAGACTGTATTTGGTAATGTGTATGCCTGTCTAGCATAGTTTATACACAGGACTTTACTTGTTGCATTATTCAGAAAGTTATACAAATGATCAAGACCTGGGGCATAGCGTGAGACCAACAATAAAACATGAAATTAAAAAAAAGTACATGTCTTCTGAATTCTACTGATGTAGGCAAGTCAATCTGCTTTTGTATAAAGCTCTCTGATGGAGCTCTATACACATCTCTAATCCTTGCAATTAACTTTCCTGACCAATGCTGGCAGACTCTGTGTGCTGCCGTCTCTGCTCCCAGTGGCTCAGCACTAGTCTCTACAAAAGTATCTGGGATCTGTAGGGTCAGGCTGCCTGCCCAGCTTGTCACAAAGACCATGTGACTATTTACAAGTCTTAAGGACTGCACTAAGCTTCCAGCCATTCTCTATATTAGCAAAAATCAGGTATATTGCAGATTTAGCCAGAAAGGCTAGACCAGCAAAGGAGTATACCTTTGGCTACAGATGACTTGGATATACCTGGACATGAGTATTTGAAATGAAGGCACACATTTCTATTAGTACAAGGTAGTTCTGTACAAGGTAGTATGGCGCTTTGTTTAGGTCCTCTGACTGAACTGAAAAGGAGGTAACACAACTCACCTGAGTAGTTTGGATTTCTTACACTAAATTGCAAAGGCCTGTGCATGATTACAAAGCTACTGACATTGGGGTTGGAGTTATTTTTAAAGGGGAAAGAGAAATATTGCTGCATTTATGTTTAGCTGGGAACTCTATGTCTTTCAAAAAAGAAATGAAAAAAAAAAGCAATAATAAAATTTGACCAATCATTTTATATCACTACCACTAACACCTAACTTTTCATATTTGCTCTCTGCAGGATATTTTTGCATATAGGAAGCTAAGGCTATATAGTAACAGAAAGGGCTGAAGTAGGGCTATGAAGTTATAACCCCCAAAAGAAAGGAGAGAGAGAAAAACACACTTATGTCTTTCCATTCTCATATTGCCTCTAAATTTATCAATTCCATATTCCATAATGCTCTGAGTTCCTGCCTCAACAGATAACATTAAGCAGTTTGTATTATAATTTCATCAGACTTGGACTCTTCCTTAAAGCCGTAGGTGACTTCATGCATTTATATCAATTTTATCAACAGAGCAGTGCATCTGACTCTCGGAAAGCAGGTGTGGATCCAAGACCAAATTTCTCATGACAAGAAGGTTTGGATTTTGATGGGATGCTTATGACAAACACAGACAGCAAGAGACCAAAATCTCTCACGTAAAATAATACAAAAAACTCTGGAAATACTGTGTATGTGATATCTCCAGTTAGTAATATTTTTGGAAGACTAAAGGCAGTTTTATTTGGCTGATTTGTGTTACTTGGGGGTGACCATGTGCATAAACTAGAACGGGAAGTCAGTATTTCTGAAAATTTATATAAGAGGATTTAGCCAGAGAAGTGTGACCTGCTGACTCATTGTCCCAAAATGGTATCAGTCTAAAATATCATTGCAAGTGTGAGCTGAATTCTCATACAAGCCCTAAATGGGACAGACAGTAGCTCCATACATTAGGAGAACAGGCTGTATCCAGTAGCTGTAGCCAGTAGAGAAGAGCAAGGAAAAAATCCTAAAACCATTAATCATGAGGAAAAAGATGAAAACTTTCAGTCTTGGTGCAAATTGGCAACTGTAAATTGTAATTAATGAGAAACAAAAATTAGCTTAGAATGGCTTGCTAAGAGACCTTTGATTCTGGGACAGCAGATGAGTTCAGCTTCTGTTGGACTGCACACCTAGGACATGTAAGTAACTCAAACCAATGAATTTTTGCATTACATGAAATGGTCTCAAATTTGCTTATAAAAATCTGGAGTGTTCAACAAGACATGCTAAAGAAAACATCATCATCTAAGAAAATGAACATCTAGATTGACAAGAGAAAAAAAATTTGAATCAGTTAGTGGACGGTAACATTATTGTTAAAGAAAGGGCCTTTGGAAGAGCCTATATACATAACAAAAAAGGACACCAAGAAAAGCAAGCCTCTCCAGTAACTCAGGTTTTAAATGTTTAGACAGGTATATGGTAGCTTCCTTTTCTCATGACCCTGCATTTGAAGAAAAAATAAGCTTCCCCTTTAAAATTCAATAGCTATTAAGATTCCTACTCTTTTCCTTTATTCTTTTTGTTGAAAGGTAAAATTCAGATTTAAAGCTAAAGCCTCTAACCCATCTACTGAATGTAGCTGTTGCTATGCCATAATTATAGAGTAATCATAGAGCAATGTGGTATAGGGTTTTTATTGACATGGATATGAAGGATTTGCATTACTGTGCCCAAGCTGCTTGTTACTTCCACACTGTTTGTTTCTGGAGACAGAAGTACATTTTACTGCTTTCCCCCTGCCCAAATAAAGAAAGCTTTTATAGCAACAATCCCAAGCAAATTTTTTCCCCTGAACCTCATATGCTTAAAAAAAAAAAAAAAAAAAAAAAAAAAAAGGAGAAAGAGAAAACTACTATTCTTCAAGTGTTTAAATAATGGCACAGGTTTCTTCATTTTTCTGCTTATAAAGTTAATAACTGCAATGGAAATCTTAAGTCCTGACAAAGAATTTTGGTAAGTAAGGTCCAAATGAAGCATCTCAGAGAAGTAGCACAGATGTGTTAGCTAATATTTATGTGCTCACACGCATATTCAAACCACTTCTTTCAACAAAAGTTGTCAATTATTTCAGATGTTTATAAGACAGAAATTGGTGTTTCCTATTTTGCCTAAACTTCAGCTTTTGTGAGAAAGGAAGGAAGACTTTATCAGGAAATAAAGGAAAGGAAGACTAACTTTTCTAGATTGCTGGAATATGAGATTGCCCAATGGAGCAGGAAAAAGGAAGCTAAAAATGAATGGATAATTACAGTTGACATATAGCTTTGTGATTTACTACATGGATACTATTCATGTACATAGACTCTATAGGCACTTTATATAATAGCCATGTAATTAATGTATACATTATTAATATATAAGTGCTTCTATTAAGGAATGTCATTAATGATTCTGCCATCCTGAAGCTGTAAGATACAACTTAGTGTGATCCCCATAAGGTATTTATTCTGGTCTATCAGAATTAAGACAAAAAAGCTGCACTAAATTCTTACCAGTACATAAAATCTTCTAATAAAAGTCTAGGAACGTAGCCAGTCTAATTGCCCTGGAAAGGAAGCACACAGGCCAATATTTGGTGAAATGGGCAGAAAAGATATGGAAGTGGACCAAGGAGGACTTAGAATATACTCAGGCCTCAAAATATAGTCAGATGTGTAAGAAAAGGCTGTAGGAAGGACTGCACTGATATATATTCAAAGTTTGAAAAGAGAAAACTTTTTGTTTTTCCTGTGTCCAGTTTTAAAATAACTGTTAAAATTAGAAAGGGACCGAGCAGTTCTGAGAGGAATGACATTTAACAGATTCTCATTACTGGCATGAGACAATCCATTTATTTTTTGCAAGTTTCTGCATAACAATAGAAAAATGTTCACCTTCCATTGAGAACTGTAAAACAGAATGACTTCAAAAGACTTCAAGAAAAATAATAATAATTAGTGAGTTGAAGGTTAAGAATAATAATTACACCTCGTAGCAGAGAGTTTAGGATTGAAATTTAATCAGTCCTGTCAAAATAAGTTAAAGAGAAGAATATTTAGTCACAATGTTTTAATGTACACAGTTCAGGTGTTTTCTGAGTCTGCCTTGAGGCCTACAGACTTTAGGTCTCTCTGTCTTTTTTATACCTGTAAATGTTGTATGGTTTCTTGAGTTCATGAACATTCTCTGCACAGGTGAAACTCTGAATTGTGAAGGAACAGAGTTCAAAGGCCAAACACAAGCAGAAGCATTGGTTTTTTTCAACATTTTCTGGCAGCAGAGCTCCACTCAATGGTTTGGTAAGTTCTCCAGCATTTCCAGTAGTTCTGTGAATTTTTCTGTACAGTTTAGTTAAAACAAGAACTCAGAAGTCTATTGAATTCAATAGGGCTGGGCCCAAGATTTCCCTACTGCACCTCATTTTCATATGGATGAAGCTAATCTTGTATGCCTTACTGGATTTTTTGTGTATGCCTGCTATGAGCAGACTGATTCATTCTGCCTCTGCCCCTTCTTTATACATTTATTCTTGTGTAGAGGGTGTGAATTGAGCAAGGTCAAACCAATCAGCACAAATGCAAATGAAGATAAAAATGTAAAGAACTGGGCTGTGGCAGCCAGTTGTTTTCTATCTTCTCCATGCAAATCCAAGAGTTTTTCTTCCTCTGTTTTTTAGCAGTAACAGACTATTAGGTATTTTTGTTCTGTATCTCTGTCAGCACTAGAACACTGCAATCTGCTTTTTCACCTCTTCAGATGAGAAAAATCCTTTTTTCTTTTTATTCCATGCATTTCCATTTGCTTAGGTTCTTCTTCTGCTTCACACTCTTTCACTGGGAAAACCCCATTTTCAGGAAACTAAGGCAGACATAACGACATACTCAGACAGGTTAACATATCTTACTGGGAGTACTGTGGCAGAAAAACATTACAAAAAGCAATTATCTGTAATATTTTATCTTAGAGTATTAACTATTCTAGCATTGCCCACGAAAATAAGATCACTGTAAGTCTATAGAAGGATATTATGCAGTATTTAAATCTTCCTTGCTGAAACATGGACAGAACAATTTCAAACACAGAGAGTGCATTACACATCTCTGCCTTGTCCTGTTCCTGTTTTTGAGGTGACCATCATCCTGCAATGGGATGATGTTATTTTTACACTGCCAATTGCCATCAATATAGTTGAGAAAAACCTCTTTTTATTGTCCTCTGGCGAGCTTGAACTGCAGCTGAGCTTTGGCCACACAAATTTTCTCCCTCAAGTAGATAGCTGCATCTCTCTATTCTTCCCATGTCACTTGACCTTGCTTCCACTGCACATGCATCTTCCTTTTTTGCCCTATTTCCAAAAGAAGATCCCTGTTCAGCCCAGCCAGCCTTTTGCCTTGCCTGCTTGGCTTCTGCCATTTGGGAATTGCCTGCTCCGGTGTCATTGGGAGGTGATGTTTAAAATGTGGCCAGCACGGATGGACCCCAGCAGCTTCAAAAAACAAGGGCCAATCCCCGATTTCTGCAGGAGTGCTGTCAGCACAGGCATCTTCTGCTAACCAGGACCCATGATGGCAGCTCCACTCAACTGAAAAGTATGGAATAAAATTGGAGATTTTTGAGGCTTTGTAATCTCAATAAGAGAAAAGATCAATCAAAGTGCTTGTATAGCAACTACACTCTGGACTTTCTAGGAGGTTTTTCTATCCTCTTCCAATTCCATCTATGCCCAAGGTATTTTGTATTGTCAAAGGAATGATGGAGCAATAATAAAAAACTAACATTTTTACTACCATTCCCTGACTCACAAACCAGGATCTGTTTCATCTCTATATTCTTTATTCATCAGAGAGGATGGTTCTTTGTTTTTCACTGTTACTTTTAATAAATTAACCAAGTAGCTAATAATAAGAGAGGCTAAAGATCTATTGTGCCATCCATTCAAATCACAGTGACCTTTCTTTGAACATGAGCTATCAAAAGTACATCATGAGCATGACTCATATGAGACCTCAAAAATGGTTTGCTTTTGTGCCTAATGCCAGAACTTAAACTCTGTTCTCCCAAGGCTGAAAGGCTAATGTACTAATTCACAATGTCGTGCAGCTGCCTATTTGGTTGAGTTTTCTGTTATTCTCACAGAAGGTTAATTTCCATAAAAGGGATTTTGATTTGACTGGGCTTGTTTGGACAAGATTTTATGGGATTTGGTTTCAGTCATGGTGTTTGATGTCTCATTACATAAAGAAATACAGCACAAGAGCAGAAAATACTGTTGAATTTTTCACTGCACAAGCCTTTTTGTATTGAATGTGTGTGCAGGGTATGTTGTGGAGTACTTTACTGTGTCTAACACTTAGCAACATTATGTTAAGCCAGAGCTCTTTATCACTCTGGTTTCTGTGGTGCTTATTTTCAAGGGATATGTATCAAAAGATAAAACTGATTGAACTAGGTGATAGGCAGTAGGAACCAAATAGTTCCACTTATCAGGCCATTGGTTCATAGTGATCTGGGGAAAATAAATATTTGACTGCAAGAAAGTCATTGCAGAAATCCTAGGATTTTCACAGCCATATGTTAGAGGTGTGAAAAATGCACAGCCTCAAAGAGACAAAGCAAAGTTAAAGCAGTTGGTAGATGTGTACCTGATCAAGGCATACAGATCTTGAAGATGTTAATTTCCAGCAGTTGCCTTGTAATTGGAGCTAATACCATTGATTAAATAGAAGGAAGGTAAAAGAATCTGTAGATTGTCATGACTCAGATTCCTTTTGTGCTCTGGCCTCTCCAGCATGCAAGAATCAAAATGTACAGCAAAAATTTCCATCCAGAACCAGTAATATAACTAAAGTAGAGGAAGGAAAAGTCTCAAGGCAGTAAACAAATTCATCTTCTTTAACTCTAGTGGATGAAATCTAAGTTGAGATCAGTCTTCTACAACCTTGCCAAATTTAAAGCCATCTGCACAGGGGTAACTGATGGCAGCATTTGCCCCTGCAACTCATTTAGAAATGCATCTTCATTTGGCACAATCCAGCAGAGATGAAACGCAGCAGCACTTTGTGAGCTCTGCTGAGCAAAAAGGTTTAAAGCAGCTGACAAGCACCATAAGATATTGTTGTACCAGTCTGTATTGATTGTGCTGGAGGGCACCTCCTTCTGGAAGAGGATTGATTTTTGTGTGTTTTCACAAAGAGATTTTAATAGTCTTTGTACTTGCTGTCATGTCGCAAAGACCCACAAGCAAGGCATGCCTGACACCACAGCTTTAAATTATCAGCCATCCAGCTTGCAATAAGCATCAATTAATACTGTATAAAAACATCTCCAATGCACTTATACTGAAAACCAATTTTTATAAGCTATAAGGTCATATTTCTGCTATAGCAAAGAAATCAGCATCATCCAGGAATTAAATTAGCTCAGCTTCAGAGAGCGATTAAGAGAAAGAGTACTCAGTTTCTGATTCTTTGTTAAGAAGGTCAAATTCTTTCTTAAACTCACGAGAATGTGAAAGCTGTTAATTGCAATCATTTGAGTCATTGAATAGAAAATTGTTCCTAGAGTTTTTTCTTTTGTTACTTCACTCAGAAATTTAATGCCTCTATAATTTTCTGAGGTAAAAGTTCACAGCAAAGAAATGACTAGCTAGATAACTTTTTAAAATTTGGACATAAAAAGCGCAGAAAAGAGTCTATGGTTTTTGTGCCTAGGTTTTTTGTGCCATAAATGTAGGCTAGGTCAAATGACTACAGTATTACTAAAGCTTTATCATAGATCATTGATACTGCTATCAATACAACAGTACTTCTCCATTTGGAAAAACTCATAGAGAATTTAACAGAACTGAAACCAGAAATGTTATACAGAATATTTTGTGTAGATTTAAAAAAAACATCTTTTCAGTGATGTGAGAACTATAGTAACTTTCAAGAGGTGTGTCAGAAAAAATTTATTCTCATCTATTGAACTTTTCCATAAGATGAGGAAATCCTTTATAAATCCATGTCCAGTCTACCATCAAATGCCAGCTCTCCTGGCGTGCAGTGAAACATCTGTTCTAGCAGAGCTGAGACACTGGTGGTTGTAGATACTCCAAACAGCAAGTGGTTCATTTGTGGTTTCTCCTGAGCACAGTAGGTGATGCCCCTTGTTGAGACAGTAGTGACTTCTGGAATTGCTTGGCTGCTGCAGGTGCTTAAAAACACAAGTGAATGTGGCACCTGGGGTCATGGTTAGTGGTGGACTTGGCAGTGTGGGGTTAGTAGTTGAGCTTTACAATGTTAGAGGTCTTTTTCAACCAAAACAATTCTTTGAATTCTCTGAATGTCCTCATGGAGCATGCCATGAAGTACTGAGCCCTGTATCCCAGATGTCACTCCAGATGTCACAGTCTCTTCTTCCATCCCTCCCACAGGTATAATTCTCACCTTCTTTCTTCATGTCTCTTACTGTGGATATTGAAGAGAAACTGAGGTTTTGCCAGAAAGCCAACAGGTAGTGCCATCTTTGCTTTCTGATATGGCTTTTAGAAGCAGCACTGACAATGCACATGCTTAAATTAGTTGCCCAAAATCAGGGAAAATATTCTCTGCTGCTTTGGTTTTGTTTTGTCTTAGTGTTTACAAAAGTCATCTGAATTTTCAGGAGATTTTATGTGAGTTGCAACCATCATAATGCAAATTACAGATTAAGCCCATATCAACATGGAGGTAAGCAAAATTAATAGGACTATTTCCACCAACATCAATAGTGGGTTGATCAGCATTAACAAGATTTCTGAATAAAAGCTTTTCTTTGCTATATATTCATGCAGTATTTTGTGAAGTGGGGTCTGGAATCTGTTTTTTTACTGCTGCTGCACTAAAAATAGCAGTGATGTAATGTACTTTGCAAATACTGAGCTTCACCGTGGAACCTAGAGTTGTAGCTTCTAACTTTTTCTAGTTTATAGCTGCAATTTGTCACAACTCTCCCTGCATATTTGGACAAAGAAAGCTCAAATGCTTGAGTGTTCGGAAAAGAAAAGAGCAAAGAAATGAGATGATGGAAAATATTGGATGGTTCTTAGGAAATAAAGATAGCTTCTATTCAAAATAAGTGAAGAAAACCTTCTTTTAGTAGCTCATTTGTCTAGAACATAGAAGATGTCAGAATGGACAGAAAAAAAACGTGTCTTAATTTTAATGAAACATGAATATGGAAGATAAATCATACTCTGGACATTATCAAAACTATCAACACTATTTTTTGTGGAACAAATATGCAAACAAAGAAAAGACTGCATCTTTTGTACAATACTGATCAGAAAAATAGGGAAAAGAGTAGAGAAAATGTGGAAGACAGACAAAGAGAGAATGAGTAACACGACTTTGTGAATCAGCAAGTATTGGCAGTGCTCCTTAAACTCTTAACCAGCTGGGAAAAGTTGGCTCTGACTCTAAGCTTAGATACGGAATATTTATATTCTTCAGTATAACAGAACAAAAAAGAAAATATATTAACTAATTGTTTGAAGATGAAGGAAATAATAAGATTAACTAATATACATGTAAAACTCTTTCTATGCTGTATGTTGAATATTATATATTTTACATCTTGTACATGGGGAACAGCTGCTATCTCCTTCAAAATCATAAATCTTAATTTCTAATATAAGATGGTAGTAGGTCTTCCATTATAGTGTAGTTTTCACCTTTTCTTCAGCAGCTTTTTTGGGGGGAATGGAAGGATCAATTCCTTAGAAAGAGACTAGATGAACAGTAGAAGAGTCTTGAAATGACGAGATTTTTCCCATGCAAACCTAGAAGAAAAACATTCTGCGTCAGAGTTAATTTTGAAAGACTGTTGTTTTGGTTTTATTCTTGTGTGTGTGTATGTCTATGACACAACCTAAGAAGTTTTCAAAAGAAAAGTGCTATGTGAGAATATTTGGGGATAAAAGCAATGAGATCCAAGGCACTTTACCTAATTAAAAGAATGGAATTTAAAAGGCAGCTTAAGATGTTCAGAGATCAACTGCCCAATTCTGTCATTCAAGGAGTATAGAAGCCTGATCACAGACGCTTGTAAATATCATTTATTAGAGACAGAAAAATACTGTACATGCATTATCTCACTCAGCTCTCTGCTATGTGACTGTTTCATACAATATTCATTGTACTGTTTTAAAAAATCACTGTTTAACTTCTAAATCTGCCTTTAAAAACAATGTTGAGTAACTGAGATAATATTCTTATGCAAATATGATGCTTTATTCTTAGAATTAGCATGGAATAGATAATGAGAGAAAGGTAATGACTTGTGATTTTATAGTTGATACTGCAAA
Source organism: Haemorhous mexicanus (assembly GCF_027477595.1). Taxonomy (NCBI): domain Eukaryota; kingdom Metazoa; phylum Chordata; class Aves; order Passeriformes; family Fringillidae; genus Haemorhous; species Haemorhous mexicanus. Next base: position 28,304,764 of record NC_082341.1, on the reverse strand, counting down.
GACTTTGACAGCTACTGTTGCGTGTATGAGATAGATGTGAAATATTTTCTTATGCAGTCATCAAACATTTCATGTGATCCTCTACACAGTCAAAGAAATTCCTGGCTATTTCTTCCCAGTCTCTCTGCACCATTAGAGATACATCTGGATTCTGCTTTTAGGACCTTGCAAGGATCTCTGTATCGCAGATATACTTCTCAGACAAGGGAGGTAGAGTGATGATAATTACAGGTCAGCTGTGAAAAAATGAGAAAGGAATGAGTCCATGGGCTCCATTCTTCACCCAGAAACATGGGCATGTATGATGAGCTTTCTGTGTTCCTTCTCAGTTTAACTCCTTTTGTTGCATGATGTTCTCAATGGTGAAGTATGTTTTCATACCTAACAGTGGAATTAGTTTCTAGATTATATATTTTCATCTTGGTATGGAAGACTTCAGGTGGGTGACTTTAATGTTTATCAGGGGAGAGTATGCTTAAAATTTGTTGTCAAATATTTGTCATATGCTGTAGAGAAAATGAACAAACCTCAGAGCTATGTGTCCAGAGACCTGTCTTCTCATTCAGATCTTTACCTGAACTACTTTACAAGGATGGTCACCGTCTTCATTTTTTTGTGTTTAAGTTCTCCATCCTCAAAATAGGAGTAATTGCATTGATTTAATATCCCCAAATATTAATAATGTTAAGCACAAACAATTGTTCATGAAACCTGCTACAAAGATTAGGCTTTTTCAGAACTGGCAACAGGGGGGGGTTGAGAGAAGAACACCTAAGAATTCAGGAAGTATTGAACACTCAATAAGTTTTATTAAGCTGTTGACTGGTTTTTGGAGTGTGATTGCTGGCCTCCGTAGGACACACATTCATATATAACCACGAGGGAAAGGTAGAGGACTGGCAAGGAAGGGGTGAACAGAGAAACGTGTACTTCTTTAGGCATTACAAAGTGAGACGCAAAGTGAAAAGAAATTAAGTGGAGGGAAAGTAAAGAAAACGAGGAAATGATCATTCTGTGACTCAAGCCATATGAAGAATTAGGGTTGTTGAAGGAACAGAGTTTAGGGGAGATATCTAGAAAATACTTAGAATGGAGAGAAGAGAACTGGAGAGTCATAAATGAAAAAAGGCAGATGCATCTGAATGAGGACTCTGTATTATTAAGTTCCTCCTGAACAATCTGGCCTTCAAGCAGCTTGTACACAGAAGTTCTTGCCTACTGCAGGAGGATGTGATTTGGTCACATTCTCCTGCATGAAAAGAGCAGATGAGCTACTAGACTGGATCAAGGAAAATATGACCATCAGACACTGAAACCCATCAGTCCCATTGCTGCTTTGTGCTATGTTGATTATCTACTTGGATTGGTTATCCCTAAGGACTTGTAAATGTGATGAATGCGCAGACAGGAAAAACCAAGGCCTATTTATTCTAGACTGGTCCCCGGACTGGAGGGTCTGTTACATGCCAAAAGATTCAGATGAGTACAGGAGTTACAGGAAGAAAAGGGAGTACTGTTTGTACCTATAAATACTTTCTGTGGTTCTAGGCAGCAGCTACTGCCTCACATGGCTCCTTTGTTCCTCTTTCTTGGTTCCTAGCTCAGGTCACGTGTGGCCTATCCTGTTTAGGATGTTGATGCAATAAGTGACATTTCTAGGTGGTCCATTCACCACCCTTCTGTGGAATTGAAAAAAGCACCATAATATGACTCATTTAATGTTAGAAGGCTTTATTGCCACAAATTTTACTAACAACTTCCATATGTGCAGTACATTTATTTGTACAAAAGCTAAACAGGGAGTAGGAAAGTGTTGTTATTGGTAGAGCACTGCTGTAATTGTACATCTTGTACAGTATTTCAGGGGAGTCAGTCGTGGTAGAATCCAGTCAGTAAAATACTGCTGGAAGCTACTTGAGAGGACAATCTGATCAAACTATAGGAGTTTGAATAGTATTTTAAAAAGGGAAATGTTGGGATTCTGAAAGTTATTAGAATTTATTTCTAGCTAAATGAGAAGGATTTGGTCTCAAATGTATGTGTTTGGAAAGCAAAAAAGCCAGCAATATTAACCTACTGGTTTATTATACTTTGAATAACTGCAGAGCACTCTTGGGGAAAAAAACCAAAAAGGAGGTTACGTTTAAATGGACCATGGGAACTAATTTGTAACTGAAACACTGATGATATTTTTATGCTTATTAGCTTCTACCATTTAGGAGGGAGATTAAGCTTTCTACAGAACCCATAAGCATTTAGTTTGTTGTAACTACAGATTTTAATGGCTGAAAAACAGGCTTATCCATCTGTTGGAGACCAGCAAAACAAATACCTTGAGTTACCTGTATAAGCTGCTTTGTCTGTAGATGTAGTTCTAAATAAGCATGACATGATAATACTGATCATTTTTTAGACAGGATGTCAAATTTAGGGTAAATGATGCTAAAAAACATTGTAAAATGGTCCCTAGCCTCTCTCAGAGCAATAAAATGATCACAGCAGGTTTTTTTTCTCATCAAAGCAGATGGCTTTAATGATTTTTCAAGCCATGCTTAATTCATCTGCAAACAACAGAGATTGGTTTCCAAATGTGTACTGAAAGAGAGAGATGTTACTGTTCATAAATGCTCTGCAAGTTTGTTTTGCCCCATCATTAGTGGCAAATGGTGTTTACTTAAGGTAAATTATTTTTTGTGAACTGCCTTGGAGTTAGTGTTGCAGTTGCAATAAATTACCTGTAAAATGAAATGAGCATCACCTGGTTAATGTGGCTAGTAATAGACCTGATGAAATATAAAAAAATTATCTATTTTCTTTTGAATTAAAATTGCATTGTAGAAAGACTGCTATCTTTTCCAAATACTTGTTTGTTTTGTACTATAAAACTGAATGTTTTTTGTTCTTTTCATAATTTTCTATTGTTATTGTTTCTAATTGTTATTGTCGTCATATTGTTCTTCAACACCAAGTAGAGAAAACCACAAAAACACATGGCCAATTCACATATGGGTTCATATTTAAAAAAATTATTGTTTTTTATTGTGTCAGAAGTTAGAGAACAACTGAAGAACTAGTCTGCATAAGATATCTTACAGGAAGGGAAACATTAAAATACACTGAGTAAATAAAAACAATGATTCCAGCTTCTTTATGTCTCCAGAGGGGGAAATGCAGTTAATCCTAAGATTATATCATTCCTCCATTTAGCTAGTGACTGAAATATAACTGGAGAAAGAAAGTTTGTGTTTAATGGATGTATTTCTGAGCACTGAAACTTATGTCTGCAGAGGCTTCCTCGCATTAAAAGCCTTGGTTTTATCAATAATATTGTTGCTCCAGGCCATAAAGAAATGGAAAATTTTATTTCTTTCTATAGATATATACAAAAACTCTAAAAAAAAAAGTTTTCCAGAATAGGCATTTATCACTTATAGATGTGAGTAATGTACATTTAGGCCATAGAAGACTTGTTTTCTTTCTAAACTGATCTTAGTTGAAGTTAAAATATGTCTCATGATTTATGATTGATGGCTTGCCAGCTAAATCATTTAAAATGTAGCAAGAACAGACTAAGGTGTTGGGATGACACTGACTATAATAAATAACATGAGATATGTGTTAAGAAAACTGTGAAATTAGATATTGAAGGGCATTGATGCTTGGGGTTGTAGATGTTCTTGATTTCAAACTGGAATGATAAACAAAAGTTGTACTAACTAATTTCAAAGAAAGTTAGATGCAGGTGGTATTCCTGATAAGAGAATTATGTGTTTCTTCATAGTCTAGACCTTCATGCTCAAGCTTCATAAAGTATTGAAACATGTCTGCAATTAATATGAACCGGTCACTTCCTTCCTGTGTGATAGTCTGTGCTCTTCCCCATCACTTCCATTGAAAGTGTTGTGAAAAGCCATGGTCCCAACATGTCAGAAAGGAGAGTTCAGGGCTGTGCAGTACAGAGTTTGGGTATGCAGAACAGTCAAGCAGTGGTGAGGACACCTGACTAAATCAGTATCTACACAAAAAAGGATTTGCTGGCCACTCTCATTTCAGACCATGAGTTTCAGATTTTCCTGTCCTGGTAAATTCAGTCCTTCAGTAAGAGATGCACAGGGTTTATATGTCAATATAAAATTTTAATTAGGCAGACAATAGAAAAGATCTCTTCCAAATAATCTTCTTGTTGCACAGTTAGAAAGAATATTTTAAAATCATCTTTATTTTAAAACTTTGCTGATACAACATTATTCATGCTGTCAGTTGTCTGGGAGGAAGATAGCAAGCCATTACATGCAAAGATGTGACATTTTTGAGTCATACCAATTAGTTCAGTTATCTAACACAATACAACTGGAAGTGAGAAAGAATGGGACAGAACAGGAATAATCCTCAACATGTCTTTCAATTCAGAAGGGGAGTCAGGGTTAGAAACAGCGCATTCAAGATGTCAGAGACAGTGTTAGAGAGCATAATTTAGCAGTGACGTTCATGGCTAGTGCCAGGAAAGCAGCTGGCATCCTACAAGAAATACACTTGAATAGAACATAGTTCAAGACACTTAAGACCTTTCTGAGAAGTGAAAACCTAGATGAAAATACAGCCTCAGAGTATAAATGGAGGATCTGTCTAGCACCGTGTTGTTGACATTCTGTTAAAAAAAAAAAAGAAATAATCTACAACAAAACCCACAGTTGGAAGGTGGGAGGAGGGGATTGTATCCTGCTAAACTGTGAGTTTCAGTAATAAGGCTTCACTAAGAAAAGTGCAGCATAACTAAATTTAACATACATTCTAGAAGAGCAATCAAATCATATAGCCAGAGTTTCAGTGAATTATTCATGTGAAACCTGATGAGATAAAAGGACTGACATGAGAGAACACCATAAATAACATACTGTAAAAAGACTGAAGACCAAAGATCTAGGCTTTCATCAGCAGATATAAGGCAACATTCTCTTTTGGAAATGATGGTGGTTCTTCACTCAATCTAGTCAACTTGCATTTTCACAGTTTTTAGCTGGGAAATTGACAGGAGACAAATTTCCCAGCAGACAAATTTAGTACTGCTAACTTGCTACTAAACTCTAATTCTTGCCAATTCCCTATTTTTCTCAAATTGACATTTTGCTGAACAGGATAATAAATACAGGATCTTGTTGCTATTCCTGGTGAGTGTAAACACCAGAGTGATTGATCTCTCCTATTCGGTCTATGATCCACACCACACCTTTAACCACTTCTTGTGTTTGGCGTAGGACCGATGCCTCCTTGTCTGAGTCACACTGCTTTTCTTCATCTGATCTTCCAGGTTAGAGTAGAGAGATGTAAAGAACACACTGAAAGACTGAAAATCACTGCTCTGGGGAAAATGAACTTTTTTTCAAATATGTCTTTGCTGCAAAAGATTAATGTAAGTAAAGCAGCACTTTAAAAATAGTGATAATCCTCTACTGCAAAGGACCTAGTGGCAGTAGTGGAAGTGCTGCATTGACTCAAAGTCCATCCCCTCCCTTGCATAGCTGTGTTGCTCTTACCTGGGCTTTTTGTTTGTGGTGAGTAAACCAGTGTGTTTTTCAAGTTGTTTTTTTTTTTTTTTTCTGACCTTTGCAAGAACACCTGAGTGACCTTTGACAGCATCTGCCAAACTGCAGCTGCAACACTCTGCTTTATTGCTTCTGATAAAAAAGGACACCTATGCTAGTGGAATTTACCCCAAAGCCGAGCTGAAGAAGGCTGTGCAATTTCTTTATATTCTAGATGTGTTATGGTGTGGTGTGAGTGCTTGACAAGGTCTAAACCACTCTCCTCCTCAAGTATTTGCCTTAGTCAATGTACTTCTGACTAAATGTTGGGATGGGATGCAGGCACAGTCCCTTTTTTCTTTGTAAACGAATACCGATATACAGGGAATAACAAAGCATCTCTGACTTCAACAGGTCCTTTTGGTGTAATTAATCAGACCAAGGTGTGTGGTGGCCCACTCAGTGAGTTTCCACTGATGGGAGTCATCTAGAAATCACAGTGAATTGCAAATTATGCAGGTGCAGTATAAATACTGGATTTTTCTTATGTTTAAAGTTATTAATACTTTACTTTACTACACCAAAGCAAAGATGCCCAGCACTTTGTAAACCCAAAGGGCTTACGGCATTTAAACTAGACCTAGTCATACTATTTTCAATTAACATGTTTACTCTGTTCAAAAATGCAGATTTCACACACACACACAAAAAAAAGGCAGAAAAAGAAAAAACTACTTCTATCAATATGGTGTGATAACTTATAATCTCATAACAACTATTTATTTTGTTAACTTAAGTCAAATTAATTTCATTTTAGATAAATTTAATATTAAACAGTAGTTTCTGACTTAGCTTTCTGTGAAAAATTGTTCAAGTAACTCAATTTTGCATGGCCTGGGTTGTTTAGAGCATTGTCTTGTGTGCATTGGAAAGGAGAGTTCCACTTATCACAGCATCTTTGGAAATCCAGAAAGAATAGAACAGTATCACATGGCTCACATGAATATGTAAGACATATTCAAACCAGATTCACAGAAAGAAAATAGAAAGAAAAATGTCTTTGAGTTTAACTTTTAATTTGGTATAATGAAAATGTTTGATGCTGAAATGGTCAGAAGCAAATTGCTTCACCTTTTGTATCATGTTTTGGGTGTTTTTTTTTTTTTTTTTTTTTTTTTTTTTTTTTTTTTTTACTATACTGTTTGAGTAGTTTACTTCTAAGTTTTCACCCCAATTTGAAATAATGATAAATATTGATGTATGGCTATTGCCTATAAAGCATGTCCCCACTCCTACCTAGGTCTCAAGAACTTTTATTCCTGGTCTGTCAGAGATATTGCATCTTAGTGAACATTTTCTAAACCAAAAAGCCAGCCTCCCACAGCCCATTTGGGTTGCTGTGGTGGGCCAGTGCTTAGTTCACTGCAATGCAGTGGTAAGCCACAATGTCTCAAGAGATACTGGACTCTCTGGAATGCAAAGCTAGCATTTGTCCTTTTAGTCTCCTGTACATTGCACTGAAGATTTCAGCATTTGTACATTGCACCGAACAGCTCTGCCTGCCCCAAGGAGAAGGGCCAGAAACTAACCTTGGTTAATCATTGGATTCATTCTTCTGGCAGTTGTCTCAGCTGATACTCCTTTCCTCAATCTATGAAGATATTTCACAGGCTTTCTATTTATAATGCATTTAATGTCCCCTACTGGTGGTTTATTCGTGGAGTATAGTGGTACAAAAATATGTATTAGAAGCAGCCGATATTAGTCCTAGATGTACTTGTAGTCTCTGAATTTTATTGAGCAATTGCTTCTCTTGCCTGCAGGCACTGATTCATTAAAACGCAATCCAAAAAACAACCTTGGATTTCAAATAAGTAACTGAGGTCAGAAATTTGGCAAAAAGCTCTTAAACCAATAGTGGAGGAAATTACTTTATTACAGAGTTAGGCTGATATTTTCAGAGGCAAGAATAACTCCCATTAACATTGTTGGCAATCATGCAGCCTAATCCCAAGCACGTAACTTAGAAAACTTCCCCCTGTGTGGACAAGTGTTCTCAATGAGTTTCTAAATTTATAGAAGCCTCAAAAGCCCATAGTCTCTTTGTTTTGTTGTTAGTGTCCGCAGTCAGCTCCCAAAGGTAGGACTCCAGCATAGCAACAAGCAGCATTTTTATTAGGCCAACATTCAGCAAAATAACATTCTTTATATTATACATTCTTATTTTTATACATAATTTTCATGATTCCACTTTAGCTCTATTCCCAACAGATGTCTGAAGTACCATTGCTCTAATCTCCACTGACTAAGAAAACATGCAGTAGATTAGGCAGTGGTAATGGTTACCAAGTGTGGGGCCCCTGCTGTTGAACACAAATGACAAGCTCATCGTGAGCTGTTTCTGATGTTCAGCTGTTTTACTTCATTATTCTCCAAGAAGTGAAGTTGGCAAGGTCTCTGCTCTGAGAACAAAGTGACAACATAAGAAAACTCAAGGCCTAAATCACGATTTTCACAGCCCTAAAGATTCCAGGAAAATGACTTCTTTGTTAGTATGATCTGCTTTTAACTTTCAAGGACTGCATGAAAATGACTTTTAAAATAAGAGCAACATCAGCAAGCAGTCGCCATGACCTATAAGCTTGTGTTATAATATCCATTCTCTGTAGTTCAAAGTCTGTCTGAAATCTGAATGCAAGTCAGGCTTGTAGTACTGCCATGGCTTGGAGATCATGAAGCAGGAGTTTCTTGTGGAACAATTTTGTTCTTGAGTAATATAAAATTGCTAAGCTGTTAATGTGGCAGAAAGAGGAGAAGCTGATACCAGAATCTAACATCTGGATGTACCCTGAATGAAGTTCCCATTTCTCAAAGAGGTAAAGTATTAATTTCTTTACCCTTTTTGGTATTGTGATTGCTATTAATTCTATTTGGATAAAATTCAGAGCCTCACACTCCTCACCTTCACAAAGACAGGACTTTCAAACTGTCTGTGGGGAAATATTGAGTCAGGGAACCCAGCAACTCCTTTGTGTTTCCCATCTTCTGGTTTTGAGGCCTGTCTGTGTACATTCATATGCAGCTACATTAGGAATATTCCAGAGGCTCCTGAAACATTGGTCTGCCTTTTGCTGGCTGTCAGCCTTTGTATTCAGTTACCAGGAAGAAATCATCCTGGGAGGGAAAATGTAGAGGAGAAACAGTAATGTTTGCAAAGTGCATGAAATAAATAAATAGGATGCACAGAAGAGTCTCATAAAATTCTGCTGGTCCAGGTCCTGGTTCAAGAAATAGAGACCATGTGATCCTTGAATGATGGATATGTCAGTATCCAGCACCGTGGTTCCACTCATTTGCATTTTAGTGCGAAGATCAACACAATTCCAGCATTACCAGGAGTGCTCAGGATCCCAACTTTCTCATAGGAGGTAGAAAATGCTGCTCACCCCGTCCTTTGGTGGACTGATAAAACCAATCCTGAAGCTGTGTGTCCACTGTTTGGTTGATGTTTTGGGAAGGAAGAAGTGATGGCTACAATGAGCTGATGAAACCTGACGGGAGCAGACATGGTATGGATAAGAGAGGCAACGTGGATGGTGACATGTAGCAGGGGTGGAGACCTACAGGCTCAACCCAGCCTTTGAATGAGAGTAGTGGTGTGTGGTTACTGTTGTTGTCTGGGTTTGGCCAGGATAACAGAAAGTCTATTTGGTCTTGATAGAGTGAAAGACAAATATTTGGAGTGAGATAATATTTGGCTAAGAAAGACAAATAGGGTGTGGATGATGAGTTATGTATGAAAGAAGATAGGAAATCTCTGGAAGTCATGCAGGACAGGTGGATAGGCCAAGGAAAGTGAACAAAAAAGCAGTTAATAGCTGACAGGATGGAGAGGATAAAACAGTAGAAGGGAGGAGTGCAAGTGGAAATTACAGGTAAAGGAATATGAAAAAGCAGGAGTTTCCAGTATTTTTAATGACATTAGGAATAAAAAAGTAATAATTGACTGAGAAATAAGGCATTGTTGTGGTTGATCAAGCTATTACTCTGCAAATTATCTAATAAGCAGAGAGACATGACTCCAATAATGCTTTTTACTTTTTGTTTGTTAGCTTGTTTGGTCTTTGGGAGAGCTTTTTGTTCCCAGAGAAGCCATTTTTAGAAGAATTTTCACTTTTCTATTCCAAAAAATAAAATTTTTTGAAGGTTCTGGGAAATACTCATGCTTACTTTTAGCTGTGTTGTTCAAGCGAGGAAATAATCTTTTAAGATTAAGAGAACCAGATGCTAATCTTAAAAAAACTTCTGGAATCCTCTCATTGTAAATTCTTGACTATTTTGATTGTACAGAGTACAGAGGTACAGAGGTATTTTAAGAAAGACCTGTATAAGCAAAGTCAGTTCTCCAGCACCAAGGTTAGATTAAATATTTGCTACATATCTGTGGAAAGAAAGAGCCACTTTAGTTATATTGATGGCTTTTACCTTACTGTCAATGTACAGTTTGGATTTTTAAAAAGTGGAATCTTTTAACTCTGTGCTTCAGAGTGACTATGTGTACTAGGAAAGGTGATGCAGAAGGACCAGTATGGGCTTAATATGTAGCCTTGCTTATTGCAATTTCCCAGCTTCTTCCTGAAAAGCCCAGTCCTTTCTGTATTCATGTCAAAGCTGATAGGTGCAAATTTCTTTGCAGTGGTAATTAACAGACTCCTGGTAAAAGGGGAAAAGTAAATTAATTTCCTCTGAAAGCTGAGCTTGGTTATGAACAGGTCAGGCTTACACAGTAATTGTCTAAATTTGGGGTTTTTAGGAAGTTGATTCAAGACCCATGACTCAATCTTTAAGATACTGCCTACCTAGGTTTTCATGATGCTGGTTAAAGACTGTGTACTGGTTCATAAGACATCCCAATAGAACACCTACAGAGCTGGGATATACAGCTGGAATGGAGCAAGATGCTATGAGCACCACATTTGAAAAAAACCACATCAGTATCGGTCTGGATAACTTTCACATAATCAGAATGTCTGAGGTTGGAACGAACCTATGGAGATCATTTGGCTCAAACCTCCCACTCAAGTGGGACCCCCTGGAACCAGTTGCCCAGGACTGTGCCTAGACACTTTTTGAATATTTCCAAAAATGAACACTTTTGAGTTTCTAGAATTGGTCCACCCATTCCTCTTTTTGTCTGTTACTGTAGGAGCAGGCTGTACACCAACATGCACAATGCGTCACTAAAAACTCTCAAGTGGACTCAAGAGCTTTGGTGTGAGCATGTATTTGCCCCATCCCTCAGAGCATTATTTTACAGTGGTGCACAACTAGCCAAAGTCACAGCTCTGCCTCTCTTCCCCAGCCTTTAAAAAGAAAATGATCTTCTGCTGACTCAGCTCCATGAACTAGCTCAGAGCCAAATCACAGAAACACCAGCATGGGTGACAAGGAGGGATTGAAACTGTATGGCCTGGGGAGAGATGAGGAGTGGACAGGATTACTGTGGTTTGTGTTTGAGTATGACTTAACAGCCACAAATGACATGAGGAGAATTGAAAAAAAGCTATGGAAAAATATGCAGTACAGTTTATTCCCCTCATTGCTGAAGAGCTGATTTATCTCTCAGTCCAAAAAGTGCCTCTGTCATCTAAGTAAGAAAAATATTAAGATATCTTTACTGAATTTTAAAAATAGTCAATTCTACTTGCAGAGTAGGGTAGAACACAGTATAAATACATATTGATAGCTAGATATTTTCTATTCAAACTTACTATCTTCTTTGGTTAATACCCCTAGGTTTTTGTTGTAAGATTTTAGGTATTTTTCTTCAAATATCATGGACAAATTGAAACAAAAGAAACTTTTCTCATTCTGTGTCATGCTCAGCTACAAGATTCAACCAAGTGACTGCAGTGACTTCTGAAGTAACAAATTATATTACTAATGTGAGCAAATATTGTGAGAATATAAAATTGATTAGATTGAAGAGATTCCTGAATTTTGTATTTCAGCTGCTTTGGATTTTACCAAGAAAAATTTAGATATCTCTTTTCTAATGCCATGTATATATGCCAATTTTTTTTCCTGCCTGCTATTTCTTTATAGAAATATCATTATTCCAACCACATCACTTTTCAATGTAGAGACCTACATGGGCAGTGATTTGTGAAGGATTACTTGCAAAGCTTACACTATAATTGAATGAAGTAAAAAAAAAAAAAAAAAAGAAAAAAGAAAAAAGATAAAATAAAGCTTACAGTAAGGTAATGTAGGTAATGAGGTAATGTATACTCATATTATTGAATTGATTCTACATGCAGAGTTTCAAGCCTGCTGTGTTTGCACAAAAATATTGTTTCAGTTTCTATATGTCAAAGAACAATAATCCATCTGCAAATAAGGATTTACTTTAAGCTGTCTTGTATATCAAGATTTCAGCAAAAAAACCTGATAACTAAAATTTGTAACTTCTATTGTTATTATTATGCTTAAGGGTAAAGGGGCCACTTCAAATCTATGAAGCCAATGAAATTTCTTATTATGATTAGCATACTGATAGCACAACTTTCTTTGCACCCCCCCTGTTCTAGATACTTTATAAATCCTGAGGCTTAAACATCAAAGCTGTTGTTCACTGTGTGCCTGACCAAGGGAACTAGGTACCACCTTGCTCATATAAAGAAAATAGGTAGGATAACTGAACTAATCTCTCCAGCTACACCACTGTAATCTCTCAGACACAGCCTCACTGCAGTGAACTGAAACTGGCAGCACATCAGCTGTGCTCAGTTCCCTGTTGCACTGCTCTAGCTGGAGCAAAAACATCACTTTATGCATCATTCCTATAAATATAGGGTCTGTTAGAAATGTAAAAGAAGAATATGCAGTAAAGCTGGCACATGTCACTGGAAAGCATATGTGTAGAGGCAGTCAGGTGGTTTCAAAAGTGAATGTCATAGGAGAAGTGTAAGATTTGGTCTTATCATCTGTCTATGCAGCACACAGTGAAGCACTGATGCAGTGAATGATGTGCTGCTTTCAGCTCCTTGTCTTCTGTGATGTTTCACTGTCTTTAAGACTGGTGTAACTTCTGTTCATCTGGTACTGAGTTTCATTTTTCTCCCTGTGGGACAATCGGACTTTTTAATTTTGGTTTTGCACTTCTTCTTACCAGTATCCAGACACTGTAAGTCTCAGGAAGATCTATCTTAAGCCTCCATAAACAAAATTAATATTTACCTCCTTGGTTGTACCAAGGATGAGGAGCAGGGACTTTAAAAGAGTCAGGACTCTCTTACTGGAAGGGTTAAAAGTGAAAACAAGACAGGCTCTAAACTTTCTAAATGACAGGTACCAAACTGGCTTTCTTGAGACTCAGCATAAGCCAAAGAGGCAGTGTAGTCATGCTCTAGTCTGCAGCTGGATATTTATGCCTAGATCTGATCTTCTTTATAGCATCAGAGCTCTGTAATAATAACATATTTTTTGTATTTCTCAATGGCTTTGATAATTTTGCTGATCTTTTTGATCATCTCCTCAAGGGCCACCTCACTTCTAATTCATTGACCATTAGATACCCAGATGCAAGCTGGACACACAAATAGGTTTGAGGGCTGAGTGAATGGTTTTTTGCTCTGTACCCTCCCCTGGCCCTCCTTTTTAGGTGATCCTTGACTTTCCTTACTTTCTTCACTATGGTAAAGCTTTTGGCCATGTATTTTGCTTCACTATTTGCATACTGAAAACAGACAGCCCTATAGTATTTTAGTGCAAAACTTGTTCTGGTGAGCTTCAAACTGATCATAAAGCAGTTTTCCTATTGACTTCACTTAGATTTAGGTCAGGCCTAGAGAGATGGGATGAGATATATATTTAAGGATACAGAGTTATGCAAATTCCTGTATTTGAGTAATGAGAAAGTAGGGAATGATCCTTTCATATAGTTGCCTGCCTCTTGTAAGAGAAGCGTACAGTGCTGTATCTTCTACATGGTGCTGCCCTGGTACCTGAAAATGCCATCTGGTTTAGGCAGTATTTTTAGTTTCTGAATATGTGTATAATTGTTGGTATCACATAGCCTTGGAATGTCACAATTTGTCTGTGAACTCTGGATTTCCTTAAAGGAGTGGCCCAGGCTTAAGTGCAGGCATGGAAAGTCAGGGCAAAAGGAGGGAAGAATGGCTAGCAAGTGAAGAGAGGCAGGTAACTAATACCTGTAATTCTATACAGCCATAAGACCATCTGAAATTTGGAATGAACTTTTAAAAATTTCTAAAGCTGTAAATGTTGCAAACAGGCATTTGTTGCAGTGAAATGGAAGCCAACAACCAAATCAAAGAACTCTCTTGCTTCTAAGAATTCATATCTTGCTCGGCAGGTCTGAACTTTTGACAACCCAAGAATGAAAGTTGCTCATTTGAAATCACATGATCCTTTTCCAAAGAATAGATCAGAGATTGAAAAGAAAGAAGAAAATAAAGAAAAAAAAAAGCAGAAAATAAAAGGATTCTTTCTTCTATTATGTCTCTCTTTACCTCTCTTCTTCTCTTATTCTGCTTTCTTGCTCCACCACTTGACTATATCATACTGTGTTGCTGGTTGCTGAGGTGCTGCTTCACCTTCTGCAATGTTGCTTGATCTTTGATTTCCTGTGAAGCACAATGAATCTTACATTAGAGTGTGCAGAGTCAGGTGGTGCACCATCTGTTCCCAAGCTCTGAAAACACTGAGTAACAGAGAGCAACAGAAAGCAACAGCTACACCAGTTTCATCAGAATATTCATATTCACACAGTAACAAAAAACCAGATGACTCTTATTTTCAAGCAGGAAAAAAAGCATTTAGTTTTCCAAGTTACCTATTAAATTTAACATGTTGGGCTGGTTTTCTTTCATTTTGTTAAAATATGCTTAATACTCATTAATATGGCTCAGTCATAAAATATGTTAACCAATTCATACTGCTTAAGTGATTTGATGTTATGGAGACCATTTGACATGGACTGCAAGTAGTGTTAATTTAACTGTATTTAGGAACATCTGTGCATGCATCAACCAAAAGACTGCTGGAAAACTATGGTACTAACATTGTGAGGAGCAAGTAATGCAGAGGATTGGTAATTCCCTAGCCACCAACATGTGATGATACTTTTTTCTTTTAGTGTGCACTAACATTCTGTTGAGAAAGCATCATGTAATCCCCATCATGATTTCTACTTAGCCTTAGAAATCTCTGTGCTACCTTACTAAATAGTGATTATGAATCATAGGCTAGAACTATTTTAATTATGTGTTTTCTTACCTGTGGTTTAATCAGACAAAAGAGAAATACCTTGAGTGCCTTAGAACATGCTTATTGGTTGAGAGTAAATCAGCAACACTCAAAGTCACTAACAAAAGTGCCTCTAATTCTTCAAGGTTCTTCTCCCTATTAATGCTAGAACAGCTTAGGTCAGATTTACAGGAGTCCAAAATTGCTTTAACTACTTTGCTAAACATTGCGCTTATTATAGAAGAAACTAGAAGAAAGATTTATCACATTTTTAGAAACCATTTAAAAAGCTTCATTGATCTTCCTGCACTTTAACTTTCTGACACTCTTGTTTTGAAGCACTATATTACAAGGAGAATATAAATGTTCAAAAATAAAATTGCTTCTGCCAAAAAATGAGGAAGTCAGGGAAGAAAGAAACGCTGTTTTGTTTAGCACTGGTACATCAGTACTCTCTCTAATGTCTTCCATCTCTCAATACACAGCACTGAAAATAAATTGTATCTCATGGGTAGGGTTGCCTATTCCCAATTGTGCTCATGATTTGTTGAATGATCTTGAGAATTTGCTATGTGCTATAGTTCATCCAGACATGAGTAGAGACAACAATGATTGTATATACAATGATTTTGTATATGCAGGATCTTTGACTCAGAAATGTTCACATATTTTACAACCATCTAAACATCTTACTCCATAATTTCCTTGAGGGAATACATATGTCTAGCTGGCAACCACATAGCATTGTATAATCATATAATGCATAATGTGTTCTAATACTTGTATTATTTTACATATGTGCATATATGTGTATGTGCTTTATGGATTTTACATAATGTGTGTGAATTTAGCTATACAGATAAACAAATATACAACCCCCCCATGATATGCAGAAAGGTTACTGCATGGTTCTAAAACATTTGAAGATATCTGTATCAAAGATCTTGTACTAATGCAAAGGGAAAAAACTCTCCTACCTTAAAAAAATGCTGAGCCACTCACTGTTGCAAACAGGGCAATGGGGCGAAAAAAGGGTAACTCAAAAAGCTGACACAAACATATTATGTGTCTTGGCAAATGCTGGTTGCAAAATTGATTTTGCATTGTCTGAGTTTGGAATGGTTAATGTTGAGATCAAGCTGCTAGTCTGCAGAGGAGCTAAGACTTTTGGCAGATCGGAATAAACACGGCATGTGCAAGTAAAATGCAGGACAAAAAAAGACCCCAAGTCCAGTTAAATTAGAGATAACTTCTGATTTTCAGCCTGGACAGTGCTCAGTGCCCAACTGGCTCAGCCTTACATTTCATGGCTAATCGGGATGATCAATTAAAATATTTCTCATTGCTTAATGTACAAGTATGTCCTAGATCAATGAGGCTTAGAAGTCCTATAAAAAGATGTCCTAAGCTTTTAACCTTTAATAATTGAGCTGTAAGAGATGCTTCCTCATTCCTCTTGAAGCCTTCAGGAGCATGTGTCAGTTTATTCTTTGCTTGTTAATTGTTCATTTGAATGTAAGAGAGTCTGACCCTGTGTTTGCTGACCTAAACAGCAATATTTCCATTGAACTCAATGGATTTGGCTGCACTGTTGCTGCCTGGGGCTTGGTCATCTCTGAAGCAATGTAAACACATGGGTGTTGTATATGCTGGAAACAAGCAAACAGCCAGCCAGAAATAAGCTGTTAGCAGGATAGGTTTGCTGCTTCTGCAGCGTGTGCAGCAATGTTTGTGAATATAAAGCACTCTGGAGACAATACTGAGTTACCCCTAAAGAAGGAATTAGGATCACTTCAGCTGCAACACTGAAATGATTTTCCAGCATTGGAATAGACTGCCCAGGGAGGTGGCTGAGTCACCAGCCCTGGAGGTATTTAGAAGATGTGTAGATGTGGCACTTGAGGACGTGGCTTGGTGGTGGACATGGCAGTGCTGGGTTAGTAGATTCCATGACCTCAGAGATCTTTTCCAGCCTAAATGATTCTGTTATTCTATCTGCAAGTTTCATCCTGGCTAATTTATTTTGCTCTGAAAAGTAAATGTGGGATATCTATCTCCTTTGACTCTCTTACAGCTATAGCATAACTTTGAAAGATTTACTCCTTCAGAGGCAAGGAAAAACAGCCTCTGCTCTAGAAACAGGCTACTGAGGCAGAGTCTGGTCTATGAATTTGTCAATGCTCCCACTGGAGGTCTGTGTCAGAACTAGAAATCAGAGACCAATATTGTTGTATCAAGATGATTTGAGCCTTTTTCCTGTTCTTCATATGGCAAAGGATCCTTGTTGTGTGTTAAGAAATGAACATCAACATCAGCCCCCAAGCTCCCCAGTCATGCATTTATGCATGTAAGTTCATCAACCAGCACTCATCCCATTCAGCTGGGACTAAGTTCTGGATTGAGCTTCCTTGTACTCTTTTTAGATACGAGCTGGATTTCTTGAACAATGT
Organism: Haemorhous mexicanus; assembly: GCF_027477595.1. Classification (NCBI taxonomy): domain Eukaryota; kingdom Metazoa; phylum Chordata; class Aves; order Passeriformes; family Fringillidae; genus Haemorhous; species Haemorhous mexicanus. The sequence continues at coordinate 28,287,522 of NC_082341.1, read as the reverse complement.
AGTGTGAATAGAAGAGATCATTTTTTCCAAGAGCTAGTCTCACAAACAATCAATTTAAGGTTAACTGACCTGATTATTACATTTTTCTCTCAAAGTGAGGGGAGAAGGTGTGTGTGAATCTGTAAGGGCAAAAGGTAGAAAAGAGTTTATTCTGAAGTTCTGTCGAGGTGCTGTGGGATGTCAGCTTCTGTTCAGGAATTCCTGGGGCTGTATCATGTCAGCGATTGCTTTGGACTGATCTGAACTCTGGTGCAGATGTGTCTGGGGTGGGACTATGTGCAAAGACCATCCAGTTGCCAGGGTAATGGCACTGAAGGCAGCAGTGAATACATTCTCTGGGAAGAGAAAGGACAGAGTAGGGAGAGGCAGCATGGATGGTGTGAGAGTGGACTGATGCATATATCTCTTTGGATTTAAAACTAACCATATAATCTTTTTCAATGTTGATTTTTATAATTTCATTATGTACTGCAATAGAAGCTTAAATTAAAATTAATGCTGACCCATTGACTTGAATAGGTGATGGCTCTGAATTTCTGGGAGCTGAATTTGCCTGTGTTCACATTTCCTTCAATTACAATGACAGCAGTTTTAATTTAGAATAATATTATCTGGTACATATTTATCTTTCTGCTGCCAACTAAGATCTCCATGGAGAACCTGAAAGATTGTGACATAATTAGTAGAGGCAATTTCCAAAATGCCAGAAGTGAGTAAAGTTGTAGGCAATCCCCTCTTGAATTTACCTGCCAATATTTTTTCTAAAATTTGATATGATTCCCATTTGTTTAATATTTATGAAAAACTACAAAGTGCTTTCCAGTAACTATGTTCTGCATTAATCACATTTTTTCTATTATACATGTTTATTACTTAATTGATTAATTAATTATCATTAATAATATAAATAATGTTTAAATTTATTAATTCTTAAGTATATTAATGAATTAAAGGCAATTTATTAAAGAAAGTGGAAGTGAAATATTTTTAGGCCCAACTGCCTCTTAGATTTGCTGTAAAAACTTGCAATGATAGATGCAACCTGAAATTATCCCACAGATGAAAAGCTATCCAGTAACAGATTTTAGAGGGCTGCCTGCTTCAAGAGGCCAACAATCTCTACCATCATGGACCAGGCTCTAAGTCCCAGCTGAGATTTCACTAGACTGGACAAGTTCTGTCTGAAATGTCAAAATGTTACTGAATCACGGGTGACTGTATATTTTGTTTGATTCAACCTACGGCAAAGATCAATCCTGCTCAATAAGAGATTTCTGAATGCAGCATTTCATTTTAGGATCTGTGCACTAATAACTACTTTAATTCAAACATAGGCTGACAGCTGGCGTCTCACTGACAAGAACAGTAGAAACAATTTTGCTCTTTTTGGCCACATGAAGTCAAAAGTCCAATATCACCCTCATATTTTGGAAGGTAAAATCACATCAATTGTTCATTTTGCTGTAAATTACCCCTTAAAAATTTAACCTCATTTTGTGCTCTACCACATATGCTTACAGAGAATAGTGTATCTAGATTCAAGCTCAGTTGTGAATATATATCAAAGGTTTTATATGCCGTTGACAAAAAACCTTATTTGTCAAGATATATTTCCTTTATCAAAGCTAATAACCAGTTTCATTTGCATCAGCTGCAGACAGTATGTGTGAAGCTGGCACTGAGATTTTGTCTTTTTTGACTGAAATGAGGCAGGTGAAAGAGAAGAGGAAAAAACCCTAACAGCTGATTTTAGAAAAATTCTACTTGGAGGGTGTTTATTTTGCTGAAAAAATTCTTGCTCCATTTTACCGCAGTTGATCTTTCCTTTTGACATGACATATCATCTTCTGAGAAAACACAGCATGTCTTGAGATTGTCACTGAAGTATAAAAAACATAATACTGCTTTATTGGGGTTGAGTTAGAGCAGCAATGTGCAAAATGTTGTCAATGCCTAGTAACCGCTCAGCCGTGTCTATTCTTGTGCCTTCACATGTGGGTGGTAGATTACCCACCAGCAAGAACTCTCCTCTATGAGGCAACTAGTCTTGATATTTTAAGTGCCTACAGGTAAGCTGAACCCAAAGCTGAATTTAGTCTGATTATATTTTGTGCCTATTTTATTTGAATAGCAAATTTGGGATTTTACCTCCACTCCTAACATTAAAATATACAGATGTCTATTGGCCCTGTGTTAGTGATGTTTAAAAAAAAAGTCATTTTCACTGTACTTGTTCTACTTATTTCAAAGGTTTGGGAATTTGAACTAGCACTTACAGCCCTCTTAGTAATAAGAACACTGCTGGATTTGAAAGAAACAAGGACAAAATTATTTTTTTGTCATTTGATAAATGTTATAAAAATGTTTTAGATCAAGGTAAATCTGATCTGATAATTGTGTGACATAAACATTTTCTTGAACATGAGTGCAATTTGGAGTTCAAAGAGAGACCCTCTTTTCTTCTATTCCTACCAGCAGCTGAACTGAATATAATGTAGTTATGTAGAGGAATGACAGACCCTTTGCATTCAGGACCCATAGAATAACAAAAGGAAAAATATTGAGAAAGCTCTTCAGCTTGGCAGTGGTTCTGTGAATTTTCCCACTGGTTTTCAAGAATACTGACATTACTTAGTTTTTCTTACAAGTGGGGGGATTGAAGAGTCCTATGTATTTCTGTGTACATGAGAATTTTGCTCAATATAAACCAGACATAATTTAGGACTTAACAGCATTTTTCCCTAGATTTTGTGCGGCCAGTAAAACAAGTTGTTTGGAAGTTAAACTGTTTATTCAGTTTTTGACATCTCTGTACATGATGTACATGAACCACCACCAAAAAAAACCACCCCTCTTTCCAGACACAGGTAAAATAATACCATTTTTCTACTTGTCCTCTTGTGGCATTCTATACCTTACAGATCTGCAAGAAAGTACAGTTTTATGTGAAAAACTATCCACAGGTTACAACAGATGTTAGGATGGAAGCCTCCTAAGGAATTTGCATCATGGAGTACAAACCAACCAAGAATCCTAGTAAGGGCAATGCATACCAAAAGTTGATTGGGTCTGAGAAAACAGTGCTGGATTTTTAAGAAGGAGTGTATTATTGCAGGTCAATACTCCCTAAATTCATAAGCTTTTAACAGCTTCACTTGTGCTGCTTTACTCTGCCCAATGATGTATCTTTTGTTCTTTGTAGACTATCTTTAATTGGAAAATTGTTTAATAAATCCTCACATTTTATCTCATCAAAGACAGACATAGCATGTGTAAATATTCATTACCACTTCATGTTTAAAACCACTTTGATAAATTAACTTCATAACCTTTAGAGAACAGGAAGAGACAGGAAGCCTGGATGTAACTGAGACGGTGCATAAAAAAAATGGAATAAAAAGAGTAACTCAACAAAGTAATTCGAAAATGTATTCAGAAAGATTTTGATTGTGTCTGTTAGTCAAAAGGAGATTCACATGAGCTCTCTTAGAGCAGAAGATGAATTATCTTCTTGAGCTGCCAATCTCACTCTTCTGTCTGTAGATATAGCTTCAGCCACTGGCTTAATATAACTTTAAAGTCACTATGAATCTAAATTTTGTGGATATTTAATAACTACAAACAATGTAGTACTGTAGGATGTCTTAGTCCAAGTTTTACAAGAGTCTGGTCTCATGCAAAATGCTGTTACAATCATTTCTTTACCATTTTTCTTCAATCCTTTAAAGGACTGATTTTTTTCCTTTTCTGCATCTTTTCCCACATTTATTATAAAATTTGTTGCTTTCACCATTAAGTTTCTCCAGACCCTGTCTCCACTATCAATATCCCTCGTATTCACACCTGAGTCTTCACTATTCACTGGTTTTATCTTCAGTCACCTCTGAACTTCCTCTCCCCCTGCTCTTCATCCTGGAGGAAAGCTTTCTGTTACCATATACACAGCTACTTTATCATCCTCTTTTCATTCCCTCCTTAAAACCCTCTTCTTTGGGACCACAAATTTTAGTGAACAGCTGACAGCAATTATGATGTGGATGTGCTTTGACCCCTATCAATCTTAGTGACCAATATCGCCTCATTTTTCCCTTGTATTTCCCCATATGTCTGTATCTCTTGCCTCTAATCATACCATCTCCATAATATTTATGGAGCTAGCTGCAGAACAGAAAGAAAATATCTGAAATATCTTTAAATTAAATGACTTTATCATGAGCAGCAGTCTCCTGTACAGTATAGACATATCCTTATATTGCAATCTTGCTAAAGCAGCGCCTGCTTTTTTGGCAGGAGTAGCTTAATTTCAGCTTGTAAATAAGTCTCCTAAGTACCAGGGCAATGCAAATAATTATCAATAATGCCAGCAAAAAAAAAAATCCAGTAACCAGACAAGCTGATTAGCAGCTGAAGCAAAAGTAGAGGTCTTGTCTGCATGAAGTGTTAAGAAACAAGCAAGTAAAATATCCTATATCACTTTGTACCAACCCTCTTCAAGGTTTGCTTGTGCTAACACTTAACAGCATATGCACATCATGCAATTTCTTCTGCTTTAATTAGAGATCTGTGAGGAGTGAATTCTCTAGAGATAAAACTTCTGCTTACCCTATCCACTAATTATCTGCTTTTTCTTTGAAAAAAAGATTTGATATTAGAATCTACTGTTCTTGGTAGGAAAAAAGTTACTGTGACCTTTGATGTGACATAATGCATAACAAATGAATTTAGAGAATATGATGAAATGTAGTTAGACCAGTCTTTGCAGGAGTTAATATACAGCACATAAAAAATTACATGAGGAATGCTGAGAGATTGCTACTTTTTCTGCTTTTTTCTCCTCAATACTACTGGGTGAATCAGATTTGACTATTGCTATAGGAAATATATTTACAGGGGTGCTTGCTGGAGACTAGGACAGCAGGACAATGGTGTAGTAGTATAAATTCTCCTTGTGAGGAAGGCAAAACAAATTGGCAGTGCAAACGATGGCCAGCCACCACTTCCTAGCTGCAGTCAGACCTGTCGGCTCAGTGCTGGCCCCAGGGGCTGTGCTGGTTTTTCCACCAGCCACATGCTGCTCCGGGGAGCAGGAGGAAGGAGACACCCCTTGGGCTCCGTGGCTGGAGCAGCTCCTGGAGCTGCTAATTTGATGCCCCCTCAGGCTGAGGAGAGCAGGGTCCCCCTTCACTCTCCTCAGGGAGTGCTTCTAACCACTGAGCTATTACATGTGGCTCCTGCATTGGATTTATTTTTGAATTAAAACAATGAGTTCTGCACAAAGAGCAATTGGTAAAGCTTCCTTCAGGAGTGCATTTGGGACTGAGGGTCCCAAGTGTGAAAGGAGTGTCTGTCTGCTCACAGCTCAGATCAGAAAGTCAAAATTCCAGAGGAGAGAGAAGGGATTGCAGACATGATTGAAATTTCCTATTAGCTAGACATAGGAGATTCCCAGCTCCTTAGGAAGCTTCCCTTCACTATATGATTTTGTTAAGGATATGTTTGGGTGGTGCCTAATTTTTCATGTAAATGGCTCTGAGAGGTTAGGTATCTAGCTCAGCTCTTGGGACTCCAGCTGAGGGGCTAGAGGTGCCTGGAATGAACAATAGTGGGAATAGTTGCAAGGGACTCATGCCCTGGGTCATACTCTCCACCTTCACTTTGATTTATTAATTACCTTGGATCTGATAAATTATGACTCTTTTCAAAGGGCTCGGGAAGAGGACATCAAAACACAGGGAAATTATAACTTTGTTATTAGACAATGTCAGGTTGCTCTCACCCTGATGACTGAACTCTTTACAGGGCAACCACTGACTTCACAAATTTTTTGACCTCTCCTTAATGCACAGCACTTTTATAAACTGGCCAGAGGACCACAACTGTAATTTCATAGGTAAGAATCTCCAACCAAAGGCCTTGCACCAGTTTTCGGTCAGTTTGATATCTTGGACTTCTGAAGTGTTACTCCTAATACATACTTATCAGATGAGATCTAAACCAGGCCCACAATACTGCAGATTCTTCAGTGTTCTACCCTCACCTCTTTGTATTCCAGTCTTTACAATAATGTTAATGTATTTATGAGGAAGACAGAAAAAATAGTGTAAAAGTGCTGAATAATGAATGTTTCCCTTTAGATAAAGTACATACATTTAAAACAAAAGAGACTCAGTCACTTGAATAAATTCCACAATAATTTCACAGAAGTAGGAGGATTGACTACAAATTCCCATATTGTATTTTCATTCCTTCTCTTTCCAGATAAATGATCTTGCCCTTGGAAGTTAGATTTGCTTTTGCCTGCACTGGGAACCAGGCAGGTTTTCTAGAAGCCCCCAGTAGCCAGACAGTTTTCAGGGATGCTTGTATGCCTCACTGGCACATACAGAAATCCTAGCTCCCAATGAATGGGGACAGTTAATGACATTTGTACAGACAAGGGTACTTTGTCTGATAAAACATAGACACCTAAATTCAAGAAAGGGAGTCAGAGAGTCTAGTTTCCATCACTGCCTTACCCTGATGGCCAGAATGAAAACAGATAAGTGGGACAGCAAATCTTTATCTTATTGATTAAAGATGCTGGCACGGTGTATGTGAGATCTGGGTTTTGATCTGTGTTCCCTGGACTATTTATGCCTTGTTACATTCAATAGTTTAGGTGAAAAACAAACAAAGAGAAAAACAAGACCAGACTGTGAGAAAAGGCCCTTGACTTCTGCTCAGATAGGCACCACTAGAGACCACCAAGGGCCACTGCTGCCTTGCAGAGCCAGACTGCAGCTTCTGAAAGGCTGCCACCCCCAGCCAGGTAGCACAGCTGCCGAGGTGTCTTCTGTGCAGCATGGAGTCTTCCTTCTGGAGATGAAGATTTACACCTGAACCTCTCAAAGGCAGCCAAGGGATTTGAAACATAATTTCACTGACTTATAGGCATGACTGTTAGCAAAATTATAGGCTGTGCTGTGACAAAAAAACAGACTTTTCAGTAATTTTGTATTAGCCAGGTGGGCAATTCTGAGGGCTGCTGTAACTCAGTTGGCCATGGTCTCTTGCTCTTGAAAGCTTCAGAAATAAAATTTTGAGCCATAGCCTTGCACCTAGGTCTTGGTTTCCTACTGAGTTTGCATAACGCCCTGCCTTGTAAACCAGGCACCTTGTAAACCAAACCTTGTAAACACGTCTGCCTTTCTTCAGAAATGACACCGGGAGCTGGGCATCATAGAATCATAGAACAGTTTGGGTTGGAAGGAACCTTAAAGATCATCTAGTTCCAACCCCACTGCCATGGCTGGGGACACTTCCACTGGACCAGGTTGCTTAGAGCCCTGTCTAGCCTGGCTTTGAACATTTCCAGGGAAGGGGTGTCAACAACTTCTCTGGACAACTTATTCTGGTGCCTCATTACCCTCACAGGAAAGGATTTCTTCCTGATATGCAATCTAAATCTACCTGCTTTCAGTGTAGAGCGTGCATGTGTGCTCTGGCTTACTCTCCTGAGGTGAATGGAACATCTTCTTAGCCAGTGAGATGCCTATGTTTTATTTATCATTGTGGCTTTGAGTATGGCTTGTTTAGCCTGAAAGTACCTCCACACTTCAGGTGGAGTCTAGAAAGACAAGCTCTGGAATAACATTTTGTCATGCTGCTGGGAGAGGTGTAGCCCACGATAGGTGAACTTTCTCTAGTTTACCTGCTGTTTGAGCCAGATTGCCTTAAGGACCATAAAGATATCTGTAGATCAGTCAGATGTGTTTGCAGCACAATGTGCTTAATTGTGGAATCCTCCACAGATTTAACTGTCATATGGGGCAGATACAATATATCATGAATGACTAATTTTTATAAAAATATTCCTGATTAAAAAATTCAAATTTGCAATCTCTTTTTTGATGCTACTCTTACAAAAAACACTTTTAAAGAGAATTAGACCTTTCAGAAGCAGAAAAATGTAAGAAAAGCATGACAGACAAAAAATGCTGACTCTTTGATATACTTGATTATAAATCCTGTAATATAGAAAATTAACTCTACTGCAGCCAAAAACCAGCACAAGCATCCTGTCAGTTACTATGTTACTGGAAGGGGTGGGTGGGAATACAACTACATGTCTTTTTTTCTTTCTCTGAGACACTGTCATTCATGAGTGCCTGTTCATGCATAATGTGATAGCCCTGGGGTCACATACTACAGAACCTAGTATGACAATGTCATGTACTAAACTGAAGGTTGTATGATATTACCTTTAATGAGAGAAAAAAAAAGAAATTAGCCAGGGAGACAAATGTACTAATTAACTTAATAATTTATTAATGAAATTGGCTATGTTTTCTGACAATGCATTCTACTATTCTGTCACTCTCCTAGCTATTTTAAATCTTTGGAGGACTGCCTATCAGAAAGGATGTCCAATTCTGGGGAAGGATGGAGGGTAGGTAATTCTCACAGAAAACTAAGTATGTTGACTGTTATGCTGCTTAACAAAGGAAGTGGATTTACATGTTTCTTAAGCAGATGTGAAAGAGATATGGTATAACTTAGTTTAATACATAAAGTAGTAATAACAGTTTTGTCTGTGAAATAAAGTAAACCCCGTTATCATTGCTAAAATTTCAAGTTTTACACTCTCAGCTTAAAAATGGTTTTATTAGCTTTCTTTTAGTCACCAATGACAGCAGAAAAGGCCAGATTGATTCAAGCCAGGGGTTCTTTACAAATTAGTAAAATAAAATCATGGACCCAAAACTGATGCAAGGATGAATCTGTCTTTCTGTTTATGGAGAATATACCATGGTCACGGTCATATTTGAGAATCGTCCTTCCTGATTCAGAAGCTTCAGGTACCTTGTTATTCTGTAAAATAAGTTCTGTTGCACAATGGCCTTCTAGGTGTGAGCTCTGCCTTTCTAATGGTTTTCAAAGTGTTTTATAAAAGGGTATTTAATATATTACTCTTGCTCTTTCCACTTCAGCAAGATGTTTTCCTCTACAATCTTGTTGAGGACACTAAAGAGAGACTGTCACAACTTCTCCCATTTTTCCAGGCTCTGCCCTAACTTGTAACAGGAAGGTCCAGCCATATGAATGTATCCTCCTCTCCTTTTCTTTCTGAAGACACAGGGGGGCACAGAGATGTTTGTCACTTATACAAGAAGACACAGTAGAACTTGGGACAGTAAGTGACTGTCATCTCCTTCTCTATTGGCTCATTGTAAGTAACAAAACAATTCTTTGCAAGCGCATGGGAAGATATTAAAGAAAAGAGAAGAAAGCATATCAACCTGTGTATTGAACTAGTTCAGATACTTTTAAAAACATAATTGAAATGATAATTTTATTTATTTAAAAAATAATTAATATTCAGTCATTTTTTGGAAGTGTGGGAACAAATCATTGATATGATGCAATGTAGTGGTACCTCTAACTCTACTTTTACTTTTTATTTTTATATGGTGAAAAAATTATTGCATGGTTAGCACTACTAAAACTAAGTTCCAGATGGAGCTCTTCACTTGTGTAAAGTCTGAAATACAAAGACTTAAGTAAATTATATAGTAAAAGCCTTTTAGCTTTCATTTTGTTAATCTGCCCATTGCATAATTAACACACAAAAAAGAATTATCTTCTCAGCTTCTCAAGGAATGATTTGATGTTTCAGTGTTGTTGTATGGTTTGAATAATTTGTTAGTTTTTTTAATTAGTGATTTTGTTAGTTTTAGAAGATTATCTAGCATGGGTTACCATTCTAATTATTATGTTGTGGTATATAATATATTACTATTTTACTGTATCATATTATATCACTATATATAGTTATAAATTATATGTAAATTTATATGTGTAATATTCTTATAAGCAATAGTTGTAGTTGGAATGTTAATTGTTTATTTATGTAATAGTTTCTTGGGTTTTTTAATATAACTTCTTCTCCTTTCCTGTGGATCCCTATGCACCTTTTAATAATCAAGTGGTTGGAGCATAGAGATGAATAAGTGTAGGTGTTAATGGCTTAGCTAGATTCGTTTCTATACTTGTTTCTTTTCCTTCTTATGAGAACTATGGGAGGCCACTCAGGAACTGTGTTCCTATCGCTCTAAGCAGACACAGTAGGATGAGTAGCAGACGTAGTTATCCAGCGGGATATGAGCCAGCAGTGTGTCCAGGTGGCCAAGAACACCAATGGCATTTTGGCCTGTATCAAGAATAGTGTGACCAGCGGGACCAGGGAAGTGATTGTGCCTCAGCACTGGTGAGGCTGCTTCTCAGGTTCTGTGATGTCTCAGTTTTGGGTGCCTCACTTCAGAAAGGACAGAGAGGTGCTGCAGCGTATCTAGAGAACGGCAATGGAGCTGGAGGAGGATCTAGAAAACCTCTTGCGTGAGGAGGGGCTGAGGGAGCTGGGGTTATTTAGTCTGAAGGAAATGAGGCTATGGGGTGACCTTATTGTTCTCTACAACTCTGTGAAAGGATGTTTGTAGCCAAGCGGGGGTTGTTCTCTTCTGCCAAGTCTCAAGTGAAAGGATGAGAGGAAATGTTGCACCAGGGGAAGTAAAGATTTTAGAAAAAATATTCTCTGAAATAATAGTTAGACATTGGAATGAGTTGCCCAGGGAGGTGCTGGAGTGTTGCAGTCCGCTGTGGTGGCGGACCCAGCCTGCCCCGAGAGCGCCTTGTGCCAACAGGCAGGAGCCATGAGAGCACCAGCACACACAGACACAGACAGACAGACACACACACACACTTACATGCAGCAGCCTGGCAATGAAGACATGGGAGGATCCAAGCATAGAGTTCCACTGTGCTTTATTTCAGGCGACACTGAAAGGGTCTAGGGACTAAAAACGAAGACAAAGGAGAGTCTAGGGTCGAAATACAGGGAAAGAGGGGAGAGAAGGAGAGCATCAGGGATCCAATGGTCTGAGGGCTCAGGGGTGGTACACAGGGAAGGGACTAATAGGGAATGCCAGGATGGATGGACGGGGTTACACAAACCAGGATTACAGAGAATTGAGAAGTTACTAGAACTTGAACGCATAAGGGTAAATGGGGTAGGGATGGCTAATGGGTCAACAGGGAGGACAGAACTGGGACATATTAACATGGTGCTGTAGAGCACATAGGGGAAGCTTCTTTCCTCACCCTGAGCTGTGAGGAATGCCCAGAGCATAAGGTGGATCTCTCCTGGGAATTGCTGTTTCCTTCTCCCTAACAGGTTCACAGGCGTCCATGCTAGAATCACTATGTCTGAAAGACATCAAGAAGTGTCTGGATGGGGCACTTAGAAATATTGTTTAGGGGTGATTATTATGGTACTGGTTTGAAGGTTAGACTAGATGACCTTTAAGATCTCTTCCAAACCTTGATGATTCTGTGATTTGAGCCCTATCTAGCTGTTATTGGTAACTTGAGGATATAGGGGAAATTTTCAAAATATGAGAAACAACTTAGGTAATCTTTTGAAACCTCATGGGTAGCTTTGAGAATAGTGCCATGAAATTTTGCTCATTTTTTGATGATACCAGGACAAGGACTGATTTACCTATGTAAGATGTAATTGGTGTACTGTTATAAAGCCTGATTATTGTTGGCTTTAATCAAGAATGTACTTCTTCTGAATCCAAAATATTTTGATAATTTTCATTAATAGAACTTCCTCCAGGGAACAGGTTCAAGGAGTTCAGATACTGGAAGTGGACTTGAGTCCTTTATTTGATTTCAGCTGATGAAGTTAATGATTATTTTTAATAACTCAAATAATTTCAAGTGAAGTAAAGTTTGAAATTTAACTCTGGCTCTTCCACATCAATTGCTCACTCACTCGTTATAGTCAGTCTCTCTTTTTCTAAAGAACTAGTAAGGTAGTGAAAAAGTTTCATAATTATTCTTCCTGATGGCATCATAAAGCTGATTTTAAAATATCCTACAATTATTATACATTTGATAAAAATATATAGGTGGTTTTGTTCACTCTCCAGAAAAAAAAACCTCTTCAATATGTCTACTTAAAATTGTTGACAACAGACATATCTATTCAATGTGGACTAAACGGCTTACATTTCCAATAAGAGTGGAATTTTGAAGCACAAACAGAATATTCAGTGACATAAGGAAGAAATTTGATGAATTGCAGTGCATCTTGTGATGTAGTTCCAAATGCATAAGGCCAAAGAACATCAATAAGTCTGAGTGGTCATCATCTCTCTAGAGAAGCAGATGCTCCTGGCTTGCTCTTACTTTATGCCCTGCACTAGAGAAGCCATTGACAGACAATGGCAGTCTTATTTCCTACCACATTTTACCCTAAAAGAGGTTGTTATAAGACAATTCAGTCTAAATGCCTTGAGCCTCCATACTACTTGTGAAGAATTTTTACTATTTTGGTAGGAGTGAAGAAAGCATGCCTACTGTTATCAGTAACTTTGTAAATGTGATTGAAAAAAGGAGCTTGAACAAGTCCATTCTGTTTTGTCAGCAAGGTGCTTTTTTTCATTACTGAATCAAAATTAGACTCCATTGCTTCCAGGATGAGAAAGGCCCTTCAAGGGCTTGACTGCAAATTTCATGCCAAATACTCTAGTGCTCTTTAGGGATCTATTGAGCTCAAATTATATGCTAGCTTCTATGGATCTGGCTTTTGTACCTAGATGAGCCATTCAGCAGGGGTACCAAATAGGGCAAAAATACATCTTTGTTGAAACAAGAAGGTGTCTCCCTGGCTGGGCTATCTGTGTGCATGTATGCATACATGCATTCTGCCTTCTCTCAGTTATCCAGCAACCAGAGAACTGCAGCAGAAATGCTGATCCCAAATGGCTGTAGAGAACATGACTTAATTAAAAAAAAATTAATCTTCTCCTTCAGCTAGCTTAATGATGGTATATTCCTTTAACCATTGGCACAGAAGCCCAGTACAGACACTCTCATTCCCACATACTTGGATGGAAGGCTGATCTATTGTACTCAAACGTGATGCACATACTGATTCTCAGCATGCCAACACTCATGACCATCTGCAAGGGTGGCACTGTGCCCACCACCAAGGTGGGATGCCATTCTCAAGAGGCCTAGGTGCCAATTGCCTATAGGTTGAAAAGGAGAGTTCAGACAATACAAAAAGTGGCACTTTCTTTGTGGCTGTTCTTCCTGATGCCACAAACTAGCTCAAATATTGTTTGCCTGCGTCAGGCAAAATTTTGCTAATTCTGCCTGATAGCATGTATCACCAGAAATATGGTCTTTGAAATGATTCACAGACAAAATTCCAGACAGGAAAAAAATCTTTAAAATGTTGCTAGGCAGAGTCAGAAACCATAAGCTAGAAACTCCCCCAAAGTTGTGCTGAAAACACAGAAGCTAAGCAACAAGCATCTGGAGGAGTGGGGGGGACCTGACACACCCACTGCTGGGACATGGAGCTTCATACAGCTGTGTCTCTCCCTTCTCAGCGCTCCTTGCTTTATTTTGGAAAATGCAGTTTCTTTCAAATCAAAGTGGTTGCACACAAAGCTCAATATGCAATCAGTCAGATTTTCAAAAAGATTCTGTGTGTACCAAAACAAATATCATATTTCCAGGGGAAATGAAAAAGAACAGGGATGGGGGAGGAATAGGATCCTCAGATCCTTTAAGCTTTTTTCACCTTTTTCTTTTGGCTTAGTCAGCTTTTAAGGATAGAAAATTTCAGTTTACTGAAATTTTTGGACACTGAAAGTCTTCTGAATCTTTCTAGAAGCAAACACCGTGCTCTAATACTGATGTCTGGCTATTGATAAATCTGTATCAGAAATGCCCTTCTGTGGAAAACATGTGGGTGATAATAATGGAAAATTATACAGGTTAAGGCCCTGCTGGAGGCATCACAAGTAAATGTGTTAAGGGTCACTCTAGAACAAAAGTTAGGGAAGTCAGCACTTGTAAAACTGAGGGGAGGAAGAGTTAAATGAATCTTGTTGCTGAGCTTGATCTATTTAACAAATCCACCATTCTTCAAGTCACCGTCCAGATCATTGCCTTATCCATTTCAGTGTTATTGGATTTAAGTCCCCAAAGCATGTCAGGTGTATTTGACTACTCAGTCAGTCACTGCTGAGAGAGTCAGTGACTTTGAAGGGCTATGCACTGATTTGCAATGAATTTTTGTCAAATGTGTATGTTATACTTGCATTATGAAAGCAAGAAATGTTGTGATTCTTCATAGCTGAGCACTTCAAGTTAAGATTTAGTTTGCACGTAGATACACACACGTCTGTACGTATTTATTTTACAGCAGGCAATGCAAGAAAAGAAAGAGCTTGTTTCTATGGTACAGCTTTTAGAAAAAATGCTGAAAAGTTTGCATATTAACAGAACAACATTCTTAAAACTTCAGTACTTTAAACCTTTATTCAAGCCCATGCCAGGACATGAAAGCAGAGCCCCAAATGGCTCATACGTTAAGCTATGCTGGTTACAGCTTCAGTAAAAATGCTGAGGGAACCCTTGTTTCCATATAAAAGTCTTTACTCATGGTGTAGAAAAGCAGAATATGTCTCACATATCTACACTAGCAGGGAAAAATCATGAAAGTATTTTGTATCTTTCGGGGAACTTAAATATCTTTAGAATGTTTCCAAAACAAGCCTAGATTTCCTTTCATTCTGTGTTCTATTCTTTCCATTTTCTGACTTTCAAAATTATTAGATGTTTATGGAATGGTTGCCATGATCAGACATTAACACACTATTGATATGGAGTTAACAGGATGAAGTGGCTTGTGTTTTACAAAAGTAATACTAATATTCTCTTCTGGCCAGCAAACTTCATTAATTTGGTTTTCTCAGAAAGATTTTTGTCTCCTCAGAACATTATAAAATAAAATAACTGAAATCATAAACAAGATTGAAAAGAAACTGCTTACATCTCATATCTGTTTCTGCAGCATATCTTGGTCGTAGTGTCATCAAGATATGGAAAATAATCTGCACTTTAGGCATGCATGCTTAGCTAATTTTACAAATAGCTTTGAGGTTATATTTGTTATGTCTGGCTTGTACATAATAAAAGGATTTATTTTCCTCTTTCTTCCTCTTTGCTTTCCTGCAAATCAGAACCCGTGCAACTGGCCTAGCCTCTCAATCAATGGTGTCTGCACAATTAACTACTAGAAAAGAGCCAAGCCCACTAGGTAGCTGACAGCTGCTTGAATTTAGGCTGACACCTTTAAACAGGAATAGAGATAGCAAACGTAGCTGATGCTGGGATGCCTCCATGGGGAATACAGTAGATTAGCTAGCTCAGTATATAGCTTCTGTTGCATAAATACAAACTACTGAGCATTTTATGGGCTTGATCCTTTGAAGCACCAGGTTGGCAACATCTCCAGACCATGCTGAATGTGCAGGCAAAATGAAGATAGCTGTGTTATACATAAAATTTCCTTACTATTTTGTGGATCAGGTCAATTATCTTTTAAGTCCTTTCTAGGGAGCTAATAGAAGAGTCTTTCACATGTTTAATTACACAGAGAAAGGAAGAAAAACAGACAATGGACAGAAAGAGCATAAGAATTGATTCATTGTCTGACCACAGTGAAGGAGAATGGCAGGACTGCACTGAAGAGCAGTTGTTTGGAACTGGATGAACTCCAGAAAGTACTCAGACATTAGCGTGAAATAATTTAATTTTCAATAAGTCCTCCTCCTTTCCTTTCTCTCTTTACTCTCCTTACTCTCTTAGTTCAGGAAAGAGTTCTAGAGCTGAAACTCTAAGTATAAATGAAGATGGTGTTAGATGTATATTTTCATTGTATAGATCTTTTCAGCATCTAATAAGAGACGTAGTGACAGACATTGAGGACAGTGCCTTTCAACCTAAAAGGACTAGCCCAAGTCACTGTGTTGTCATTTTAATCTTTCTCATAATCCATTCAAATTTATCTTCTCAGGAGTTAACTACAATTTCTCAGTTTATGAATGTTAAGAACTGGAACATGATTATTTATCTTACAACTGTGTATAACATATCCTACCAAGGATACAATAATTTATTTGATACAGGAGAAGGAGTGTTTGCTGTGAGGGTTTTATCTAAGGAAACATGATATTCAAAGAAAGAGAAAAAGAAATATCAGCATCCTTGTCTGAGAGAATGGAGGGAGATTTTCAGCATTCAGCACATGGTCATGCAGAAATATATGGTAGCTCTAGGATTTAAAATAGATCTTCTGATTTTCTATCCAATCCCTTTCTATAATTATTCATTTCATCTGAAAAATTTGCCAGCAGAAAGGTGTTGTGTTGCATCTGGTAAATAGACGGGATATAGAAATTTATATAAGAAGATTCACTACCATTACTGGCATGCAACATGATTTCAGCAGAGCTGTATTCTGAATTTTCTTTACAATTCCTTTAAAATGAAATAATGGCATCAATTACTAACTTACTATTATTTTTCTTTGCATCGGGATTCAAAGGCTGAATACATCAAACTTTAAATCTTTATTTGTAACAGGGGTTGTTTGGCTTCCCTTTTTTTTTGTTGCTTTTGGGTTTTTTCCCCCCTATGGTAAGAGTCCACAGGAGAACAACTTGAAAAAAAATTGGTGATCAAGACCATAACAAAATATGTATTGTTGTCTTCCTAGATGTTCTTGGCCTTGACCAACTTTTTAAGTCTTCACAAATTTTGGAACAAAATAGTCTTGAATTTATACTGATTAAACTGCCTTTGTTTTGGGCACACAAAACAAACTAAGAAGTTTGTAATAAATATTGTTCTAAGGAGAACAGCTGCTCCAAAATAATTTATTCTTTATTTAATCAAAAGCAACTTTTTTTTTCAAGCAGCTTACTCTTTTAAAACCTTTAATACCCATATTTAAGTGCATTGTCTTAAATCCACAGTAAATGGAAGTAGTATATACAAGTACATCTCACTTTTGGTTTGTACACCAAAACTTAGAAGCCACTAAATGTTGTTTAGAAATATGTAGTGTTGTTTAGTAAATGTTGATGAGTAATAGAAATGAGGCATGTATAGAGGATGAAAGTACTTACTATGTATGTGGCTGGATCACTTACTTGCTTTCTTACTTAGTCACATTTATGTTTGTTGTTTCTAGGTCCTTTTTGCCTTTGTGTTGGATTGCAGTCCTTTCCTGTTTTCCCTGGGCTAGGCTAGAGCATGAAGGTATCTTTGAAAGTATCTGACACTGGTATTTGGAATAATTGTCACCCTTCTCTCTTTCCCGGTGAAGAGACAAGATATGGATCATTTTGATGTTGGTGACATTGGCATGAGTATCCAAAACAGAGCCCTGGATCAGTGCTGCTGATTTGGGATCCAGTAAATTCTCAAAGAGAGACAGAAAGGTGCCAAGGACAAACTCTGTTTTGTTGCCACTTTGCAATGTCAGCTGGAAATGGTTATTCTTCACTACGCTTTTTCTAATGTGAAGACACCGTTCAAATGGCTGCTACTTTTCTTTTTTGCATTTCAGTGGCAGATAAACACTGTTACACCTCATTTATTTAGCAACTCCATGTTTTTCCCAAAGGAAAGGTAAAAATCCAGATTGAGTTTTGTGTCTGCTCTACAGTCTGCCACAAGTAAGGAGAAAGTTCTCTGTCAACAGGGTTTGAATGAAGTTAGTGTATAAGGCCCTGTTCTCAGGCTTACATTTAAAAAAGTCCCCAAGGAACTCCTTGAGTGCCTTTTTTGGGCTTGAAGAAGCAAATTCCATAGCACTGAATGTCATGGTACTACAATTGCATCACTATCATTCTGGGTAACAGAAAGCCATTCCTTCTCCACACTGCAAGGTTGTACCTGTATCTTGTAAGATACTTAGTTTACAAAAAATGATCACTCTTCTGCCTATTGTGAATAAACCAACTCCACTTTCGCTTTTAGTGAAATCTTCCAATGAACCACATCGACTTCCAATGCTCTATATTTGTGTGGAAAGCAAGAGAATATTTTTAGAAAATGCCATTTTTTATAAACCGAAAAATATGTAGCAGGAAAAGCTGTGAAAGGAAAAAAAACATCTATGAAATAAACCTGATTATTAAAATCATAACACATAGTTTTTTAAAGCAGTAAACCTGAAACTGCTGATAAAACAACAAAGAGAAATGTGAAGAGGAAGACTCAATGGGAATCAGTGAGGAGGAAATTAGCCTAGGACTTGGGAAAGCTGTTCTCATATTTCTGCTCTGCTGGGCTGGCCCCATTCATTGCCTTTGTGCCACCAGTATAGTAGCATGAGACAGGGCAACAACACTTCCCAGCCTCACAGGAGCATTGTTTGGGTAAATTAATGAAAGACTCTGAGATGTTCAGGTGTCATGGTGATAGGGAAAGAAGAGAAGGAGGGAGAGGGGTTGAAAGAGTGAATCCTGGTGGCCATATATTCCAGCAAGCAGCAGAAAACAGTTCTTTTCTCCCTGTTCTTGAAAACATTATCCCAGAGGCACAACCCCAATTGGTGATGGGCTCAGTCTTTGCCAGCAGTGGGTCTGTGTTAAAACTGTCTGGCTCAGTTGAACATGAGGGAAGCTTCTACCAGCTTGTCACAGAAACTACTCTCTGCAGCCACCCCACTGCCAAAACAATGCCGTGCAAACCTATTGCATGTGCAGACCAACTCCTGCAGCTGTGGCTTGGGACAGTCTGACAGGAGGGCAGGAAATATAGGAAGAATAATATTGACAGGGGATGAGGGGATGACCTCCAGGCACTGTGGCATTGTTTGGGAGGGCACACAAATGAATAGGCATGGGGCTGAAAATGGGATTTGGACATATACCATGTTGTTTCTTATTTGTTCTTACTGCAAAATTTAGGACCACGTTTCAATGTTTGCTGTGGGAATTATTATGGTTAGCTGTGAGATAATTACCAAAATAAAAATAATAATTATTGTAATTGCCATCTATTGTCAAGAAGGAAAGCATTTTCCTTTCATGCCCTCATGCCCATTAATTTCAACCTTAGCAGCGATGTTTTATAGAGGTAGTAGTGGTGAGAAGTGTGCTGCAGCTCTTTTCTAGAAGCTCTTGCTGGGACCTCAAGCAGCTTTCTGGTCTGTTGAATGCTGCTTTTTCCCTGTCCCCCTGTCACTGTGAGACTGGTGGTGGTTGCAGGGCGCTTAGCCCCCACACAGCTTGTACACAGTGCACTCTCCTGACCTGAATTGTTTGCTGAAGGACCAGCCACATTTACTGGTGCCATGCTGAGAAAAGCACAGGAAATGCTTCATCTCCATTCTCAGCATCAGTAAAGGGGAGGGCAGACTGGTGGAGGAGGAGGAGAGGAAAATTGGTAGCCAAAGGGGACAAGGGTCTTGGCCCTCCATCCATGAATTGGTTTGTGTTGGAGCTGTAGAAAAGTAGGGCTATTGAAGATTTGAAGGCTGTATGGAGCATTTGGCCTCTGTAGCCATGTGGAGACACTTGAATTAATTTTTAGATGAAGGAAACAGAGCATGGGGTAGTCAAAGGTCATGGTTTTCCCGGCTGGATTTCTAAAGGTTTGCATCTAAATCTGTTCTAAGTAAAGCAAGTAGAGGTGTTACACCTTGAGTCACTGTTTTGTGCAAAAATAATGGTAAAACCACATGCCTTTAAATATCACAGGGAATAAATTTCCCTGTTAAGACATGTCCTGGGAAAAAAAAAGGCCTCTGTGTTCCTTCTTGCGCATATTTACAAAACAGATATTTCTATCTTTTCAGTATTTAAGGGTCTTTCAAACTTATGTATCAAGCCAAAACCATAGAAAACCTGCTTTTTGGATGTTGAAACAGTAATAATACCTAAATATGAAGTTGCATGATGATTTCCATTGAATAACATATTCTATATTTTATGCCTCTCAACAACACTGGAAGTGTGTCTATATTTATCTTTGAAAACTAAGTAGGTGTAGGTAGGAAAACTGCTTCTTTGGATAATTTTTAATTTTTGTCTGAATTCAGTTTTATGTTCCAAACTTTCCATGATGAATTTGGACCTTGGACTTACTGAAAGTGAACTGGACTTTTTCTTTGGTATCTGCAAAAAGGTCTTGTTATTCTTTTATTTGGTGTCTGAATCTAACTAAAACATGATTTTGCATAGTCTTTTTGTCAGACTTCTCCAGTTTTCTATCTAAACTGATCTGTGCATTCACAGTGAATCTTCATTAAAGATCAAGCCAAGCAGTCTTTAAAAAGTACAGGGCTTCAATGATAGACAGATGGTGGCTTTCATGATGTCAGGAAGTGTCAAATATTATGGTTGGCTGCAGAAGGATGGCTACTTTCCAAACAGATTGAGAAACAGACAGAAAGAGCAAGAACACCATTTGTTGTATTTAGATACATTGTGAACAGAAGGAAGCAAGACAGAGCATACTTTTACACATCTTTTTTCCACTTCTTGTGAAAACAGTTTAGGATTTGTTACGTTATATTAGCCCTATCATTATGCAAAAACATGTGAAAGCCAGAAGTGCTTAGATAGATATATATATATATCAATAGATAGATGTAGATATATAGCTATAGATATATATATCTCAATAGATAGACAGATAGATAGATATAGATATATAGCTATAGATATGGATATATATTTTTTTATATATATATATACATACATACATATATATATATATATATATATATATATATATATATATATATATATATATGTTTCCATTCTGACTTTCTGTGTATTTCTGGTTCTGTGAGTAATGTTTTTAGATATTATAGGCAGATAGAATCCTGACCTTTCATTTCATGGATTTATTTATTTATTTACTTATTTTAGGAACAAAGCTGTGCTAATCAGATACCTTGCAAAAATGTTATAGTTTTTATTATTATTATTATTGTTATTAACCTATATGTTCTTCTGAACCCCTGCTTGGGACACTGCTCATTAAACTACTTACATTTAGAAAATTGCTTTAGTGTTGAGTAGGGGTGAGGTTTGTTGAATATCTGTGTTGGTGCTTCTGGAGTTGGGACGATTTTGGTTCTTCAGAATGGGACAATATTGAAATATAATATATGTCAAAAGCTAAATAACAACTTTTAAATAAAAATACTGAATACAAAGGCCATTAATTGGCCTGTGCCTGGATGAGTGGCTTAAGCTGCACAGAGCCTGAATGATATCAAGTCAAAGATTGGTTCTGAATGAGGGACAGGACAGATTTTGTGCCTAAGAACTAATTAAGAACTACAGTTTTCTACTTGACTATTTTTTTGGCCCATGGAATTCTGTGTGAAGGATGCTGAAATGCATGCATACCCCTAGTGCACAGTATTATATCGTGGGAGTCTACAACAGGTCAGCACTTTGGTAGAGCAAATTGAGTGTTCTTGATGACTGTAATTTTGAAAAGTACATATTCTGTATGGGTTTTATGTGCCTGGCACAGTTACTGGAGAGTCTGTCTGCCCTCGTGGCTATAAGGGAGAGTGGTCAAGTGTGCCTTTGCTTATTTAAAATCTTGGTTAGGCTGATCTGTCCGATGGCTTAAGCAATGGCTGCTTTAAAGGTAAAGCAAGAAGCTGGCCATGGTCAGGAGGATTAAAGGGGGAGAGAAGGCCTGTAGAAAAGAGACATCTGAGAAGCTGGGAACTAGGACAGCTGCCCTGTGTGTGTTCGTGCTTATTTTACTTATTTATGAGCTTTTCCATGATGCCATTCACTAGCTGTGTGTAATCACTCCTTTCCTCCCCAGTTCTCTCACAGAAAATCTGTTTCTCTAAATTATCAAAATACTTAGAAAATGCATGCTTATATTTATAATAATTAAACCCCTGCAAAAATAAATGACCAAATCTTGGAATATTCTTTTATTCTTTTTGCTTGTTCTCCATTCAACAGTGGACTAGCTGAATCCATGGAACCATCATATGACAATAATTTTACACTTCTAAATTATACCAACATTTGCAAACAGCATAGCAATTACGGTCCACAAGGAACCTCCTTAACCAGAATCCTGTTGCTCTGTGGAAAGAAAACAAAAACTGTAGATTGGAGCTTATTCCTGGCTTGTTAAAATGTGTTTTTTAATTAATGGTGCAAAATGGAGTGATGGGATTTTCCTGTTTTTCTGCTTTTGCCAAATTTGCTGTATGATTCAGCAGTCCCCTCTTTGAATACTGGAAATATTTATCTTTTTTGTTATTTTTGGTTTTTTTCTGTCTCTTATAAAGATGTTTTAAGGATTGAAGGCCTCTTTTATCTAATTCATCTTTTGTAAAGAAAACCAACATGGCATGAATAATACCAAAAAATGTCCACAAGAAATCATTAAAGTTCTTAAATGAATTCTCTTTACCCCTAGTCACACAGAGTCCATTCAAATTTGCTTCTTGAGGAAAGAACAATCAATTGAGATTTACTTTAAGCAGAAAGCGTATAAAAGGCAATAATGCAAATTTTGTTTCCTATGAGCATTTATAAAAGTCTGATTTTATAGAGGAACATGCAACTGTGTGCACAGGAAGTAGTGTTCCTCACACTACTTCACCAGAGAGAACAAACAGTGTGACCTGATTTACCAATCCTAAATAAATGATGCAGCTTTAATTTCAAATATTTGCAATCTGTTTGCAGGGTAAAATTCAGACATATTTATTGAGTATGTTTAAATGAGAAAATCATGATCTGCTGATGGATATTGCATGGGAAGAAAAAGAGGCTAATTTAGTAGAAGAAATTACAGGCAGAGAATTACTCACTCAGCGCTACTGGCAAATAGTAAACGAGTGGCACCAAGGTTTCAATTCAAACACTTAACAAAGAAAGCAACTAATAGCGTCTTCCTTTTTCATCTGAAGTACTATAAAGCAGAGGGCTAGCCCTTCTGCCAAATTGCTTTTGCAGAAATGTGACTTCCGCCTTCGTTATTTTTACTCAAATTGCCTTAATTAAGAAACTAACTCTCCAACCCTCACTTTGATCTTGTTTTCAGACTGGATGTGTCCAGGTTCATCTTTATGGACTTGCTGATTTTCTGCTGGATTCAGGTCAGAAGTCACAGTCTGCTGCAGCATATTCCTCCAAATGACACATGTCTAGGGGAAAAAATCCTTTCGGTTTGACATTACCTAAATCTTTTTAAGAAATTGGAAAGTTATGAAACAACCCCCCAGGTTGAGAAATGCAGTCCATCCCAAGGTTTTTCTGTTATACTTAGAATTACCCTGCATGGAGCTGAATGGTAATTTCAAAATCTCCTTTTTGTTTGTTTGTTTTGCTGGATTATGTTGGTAGTGGTGGTGGTTTGGTTTTTTGGGCGGTTTGTTTGGGGTTTTTGTTTGTTTATTTGTGGTTTGGTTTTTTCAGTCTTCCATACCTGAGAAGTCTTGTGTAGAGTTCTTTCTGGAGCCAAAAACTCCCTCTTGTGTAGAATTCTATTCTGAACTGATGACTTTTTTTCCTCTGAATCCTTTGCTTAGTGAGATTTCAGGTTCTTACCTTGGTTTCAAGGGGTTAGTAATGGAATGATTTGCATATGGCACCAATTCCAGATAAGTACCATGATAATTGTTAATACAAGTAGATTTTTTGTTACCTGGGGAAGCTCCCTGATGTTTGGGTTAAGCATTGGAAGACAGTTCTAAAGGATGGCTTTGGCTCCAGCTGAGGTGAGTCTAGCCACTGTCTGAAGGTGGAACTTCATATGGTTGTTCTATTAGCTTGTCCCTTGGGGCATGTGGATTCTCATAGGGCCTCTCTTATCCTGTCTTCTTTGTTTTATTCCATAGCCAGAATAGTCTCTTTTCTATGGGCAGGAGGAAGGGAATAGATGTTTTATATCTGGAAGTCTTTGCAAGCTGTACATTCAGTCCCCATCCTGTCACTAGACTGGGTGGTGTGTTCCTGCATCCACACTCTGGAACACGTGGATCAGGCTGTATGCATTAAGGTGGGATAGTCTCTGGTTACATAACCTGTCCCAGTTACCCACTTTCAAGACAAAGTGGGGTTCAGGGTATGAAAAAAGTCTTCATTTTCTAACTAGAAAGCCTAATAATGTTATGGTTTATAACCAGAAGGCCATAGGGAGCCAGTTCTGGATATCATGTTGATCATCTAAATAAATTAGTTTTCTTTTGGACCCTTGGTGTTTTTCTGTATGTCAGCAAGGTCCTCTAATCCTATAGCATCCAAAATGGCTGTACATAGGATAACATTACAGAACTGGCTTAGGTACACTTGGACTCTCATGCATGGGCCACTCATGTATCTCCCTAGACATTGAGTTCAGTCATTCTGTGAAAGTGCTCCATGGACCAGAGAAAAGTACTCCCACCTTAGGCCTCTTCCTGTCCTGCTGTCCTGTAGAAAAAATTGTATTGCTTTAAGGGAGTAGGAATATATTTTTAAAAAAGAGGTGAAATTGCCTTGTAAAGTAGCCAGGAATGGGAAGGGGGAGAAAAGAGAGAGTTACAATAAATAAGTGAATTTTGATATCTCATAGGATATTTAATTTTTAATTGCTGTTTTTATATTTTTTTGACATAGTGTTGTATTTTATTTAGACAAGACATCATAATTTATTTCATTGCTGGAGAACAGTTGTAAAACTGAGTGACAAATACGCTGAGAAAATAGTTGTCAGATTTTGTGAAGGTATGTAAAGATTTGGTTCCTCAAAGGTCTGTTTTAGTTAAGAATACATTCAGTGTTTTCATTAATAGCCTGGATAAAGGACCAGAGCATACAGTTGATCTTTGCTCATGGCACCACAATGTGTAGCAGTAAGTTTCCTGGGGTACAGGGTTACAAACCAAAGCAACCTTGACAAATGGAGGAGCAGTTTGGAAAAGCAAAACATAAGAAATTAATTAAAACCAACTGCAAAATACTGTCCTTGGGCAAAAATAATCAACTGTGCAAAAAGAGGATGAGGAACTTGTTCAGTAACATTTCTGAAAAATATCTGGGAACAGCACACTCAGCACTGGTCAACAATATCCTTCTTTTGAAGAAGGAAAAGAACACACCAGGCTGTATGTTGAGTTGTCCCTGGTATGCAGACTATGTGAAGTGAGCTGTCCACCAGTTGGAACTGGAACTGACAGAACTTCAGCTTTACCCATGTGCAGTAGAATTCAAATTGATAGGGGGTCCAAACAAGTCCAAACAAGCTGGTAAAAAGTTAAAAAATAAAAGGATGAAAAAATTGAGTTCTTTGGTCTAGGAAAGTCTGGGGAGGAGACTGTGGCAAAGATTTTCACATTGATTCAGGGAAGAAAGGAGCTCATCCTTAGGGAAGAAAATAATTTATCCTTTGGGAGGGTTGGACAAGAAGTAGGTTTAAACTTCAACAAGAAATATTTAGTTCAAACATGTGTCCCGTAAGGATGATAATCCAGACATGTTCCTGGGGATGTTGTGGTGGTGGGTTAATTGCCACTCTTTGTGAATGTTGAAGGTAAGAGTACTTTCTGTCCAAGGGAGTGGGATGCAGACTATGATCTCCTGAGATCCACCCAGACCCTGCTTATTGCTGAGTTGTGTTTGCTTTCTTGACTCAGCTTGAGCATGCTAAAATATAACTGAATGTTGCAAAATTTTGTTAAAAGAACTATCTGTATAACAGATATTCAGGTATGCTCATTTTCATGCTATCTAATTACAAAGAAAAGTGTTGATTAAAGAAATTCTCGGGCTTACAGTACATCAGCTGCTCTTTCTGAGAGCTTATTTCTTTGAAGCTGTCAAGTTTGTACAAAATCGAAATAAAATATAAATAAATGATTCTCCATGAAGATGGTGCCATTCTTTATTGAACTGCATCAGTGATAGGTTAAATTTATGTTGCTCTGCAGCATGATTTTAATATCATTCTGGCCTGGTTTAGGCATAATCAAGTCTTCTGTTGAAAGAGCTCTTGTAAGGAGCAATTAAACATTAGTACTTTAGCTAAACCCATATTAAATTATGCCTTGGAATTTAAGTATCTGGGAATCATCTTAAATCTCAGCTTGAATTTTAGGTTGTATTGTACCTGCAATTTATATTGAGGTATAAGACAATCTGTTTCCATCTTGATTTAGTATTTATAGCTTAAAATGTTATTTTATTATTAAGTGTTCTATGCAACTGTTAGTAAGACCACTAATAGATTAAGGTACTGTTATTTATGAATACAGCTTCTGCTTTTCAACAAGAAAAGAAGCTGAGCATCCAGCAAGCAAATTTTAACATGCTTTTTGAAAGCCTTGTAATAAATCCAAGCTAGCTGGGTATCCTTCGGCAGCCATGCGTGGCCATTCCAGCCCTTCCAGTGAATACTTAGTGGGAGCAAAGGACTTTGAACTGAGCTGAAGGGCTCAACAGAATACCTCTGTAGGGCAGGAGCAGGAGAACAGATTTAATTTCAGTTATCTCACCTTCCCTTTGCTGTGGACTGACAGGACTAGCACTGGGCATTCTCACGGACAAGCTGATGAGGCACTGAGCACTTTGGACCAGATTGTGACAGTATGAACCATAACTGGGACTTCCAGGCACTTCACAAGAATCCTTGCCATAGCAACTCAGCAAGGATATACAGTTTAGATTGACACTGGGATGGATGAAAGAGTAGCAAATGGTACCTTGTATCTTGATCATGGTAGATCAGCATTAAACATTACATCTGAAATCTTTGAAGCTTAGGAATAGCTTTATGTATGTGACAGTATGTTTGCTTTTGGATACATTTTAACATGAATTTTCCATTTTTTATGTTTTAGATATATGATCAGTTTATGTCAGTATTTTGATCACTGATGGTATCTTCTGGTTTAGTTCCCCTGTCAGCATAGAGATGTCTTGAAGCATTAGAGAAATAAATGTTTCAAATCCAAAGGACTAAAGGAAAATAATTAATGTTATTTACATCACAGGAAAGATAGGTTCTCTGCATAAATCTTGTATTGAATATGTTTTCTTTATTTGGGCCAGACTGGATGAATATGAGCTGCATAGTTTCTTTTTCACTTGCCATGTATGACGTAGTATAATAGCTTGACAAAGGAAAAGCAGAATTACACTTGCTGTGCCATACATCTGATTTTTTAACATAATCGATGAAGAGAGATTATGTAACATGATATTGCCTAAAGCTCAGTTCTCTGTTTTTAAGTGCTAATTTCTTTATATTGCCAGTCTGTTCTGAAAACTCTTTTGTGTTTCAAGATGGGAGATTTCCCCTTCTCCCAGTTTTGAGAAAGAACCAGAAATAGGGAAAATAAACTTGTCTCTGTGTTTCTACATTATACAAGTACTGATTTCATAATATCTAGTTACATTTTTTGACTATTTTGCAACTAGGCTGCAAATAAAAACTATTCAGTTTTACTTTAGCAAGCTGTGTGAGGACTATTGATGGCTTGAAGTCTTGCCTAAAGACTGATACATTTCAGCCTATGAAATCTGTCTGACATACCTAAAATTAGTTTTTAGGTGACTAGATGGAAACCATAGTCTTCATTTTTCTCAGTGTCACATGCTTATTAATAAAGCTCCTTATTGTAAAATCAATTGACCTAAAGAGAAAGCACAATAGTTATCAGATGCTAACCTAAACATATGTATTCAGACTTTCAGATCTGGCAATACTTACAATATCATCTTCCCAGTAATTTGAAAGTTTATGCTAGCATCTAATAAAACTTTGTCAGAAGACAGTGTTAACTACTGAATTTTGAGAAGTGCTGCAACCAAGGCTGTGGCCAGTATGCCATTCAAGGAGAATGCTCAGGAGTCAATTCAACAGAGGCATTAGCATTCAAGTTTGGAGTAGGAAAGACTCTGTCAGAGGAGCAGAGACTGTATCTTGCCTTAATACAGCCAGTATGTTTTCTAGTATTGGAGCTATGTTGTCACCAAAGTAACAATTGTTCTTGAGGCCATTCTAATTCTGTTGTTTGGAATTATTCTTCTCCTATCCTGTATATTCTGCTTTAACTTTCCTTTCTGAGTGTCATCCTAATTCCCTTAAATCTATTAATTCTGACTTTTACATTTTCAGTTAAGATACCCCAACATTGTATCTACCTAGGGACATGGGTTTGAGAGCAGGGGGGAAGAAAGTAAATCTTCCTGGTGAGTTTGCTATTAGAAGAGCAGGACAGAAACATAATTACTACTGTCCCATCCAAGCTTAGCATTGCCACAAAACACCGAGGCTGGCATTTAGCTGAAATGCTCCTCTGTAGAGTTTCTTTGCTTTACTTTAATTCATAGCTGAGAGCTTAGCCTATAGCAACCTGAGCCATAGTTAATGAAAATTGAAAAGCTACATTATGTGCTGTCCTTCAGGGTAAAAAAATTAAAACATCAACTTTATCTACAAAGACGGTTTCATTCCAGCTGCTGCATTTAGGGAGAGAAATGAACACAAGGCATATACATTATCCAAGTGTCTCTGTCCCCAAAGGATGGATGAAAGAATGGTTTCTGGGCATGAATCTCTAGGTTTTTTAGAAGTGTCATGATAATTTTTTGTTTATAGCAGGCTACACCATGAGGAAGGTTTTACATGCAGTGTATAGACTGAGTGATGATGTCATTCACAAATTCTACTAGAAAGGCATAGATGGATGCAGTCTATTATTGAGGCAGTCCCTTACATGAGTAAAGCAAAAAAGGACGTGTAACAGCAAACAATTTCACTCTCTGTGGGAGTCATCCCTGGCTTTTTTCAATAAATAAGTTCCCATGAGCCTGGTTCCTCACTACATCCGATGTAGCAGATGCAGCAATAAACAGTGGTCCAGGAGTGAACTGTAGTTTTCTGAAACACTTCCATTTGCAGAACAATCCAGCATGGTTGGGCACTGATCAGTTACTCTCTATGCCACAAAGATCAATTCCTACATACTAATGGGGGACAATGTACACCTGAGCTACTCCAATATGAGTTTTTCCCTTCTTCCTTTGCTCTTCATGCAAACATTCCATCCACAGTTTTGTGAATACAAAGTGGCAGCAGCAGCATTTGTTAGGTACCTCTTGCTTAAGGTGTGTGCAAAAGACCCATTACAGTCTGTGTGCAGCTCCTGGGAGTTCTTAAACGCCAAAGCTCCCCAGTGTCCCACCCATAACTCCTACCAGAAAATCTCAGGCTTAAGTGCGCAGTCTCTGGTACACATATGAAGCAAAGAGAGGGAGTTAAATGACTGGGAAAATAAAGTACACGAAGTATTTTTATTATTTCTAGTATTATTGTATATCAAAGATAAATTCTTCTTTTCTGTGTGAAATGTAGCATTTATGCCAGGGCTCCAAGGGTTGCTTTGCTGGCCCCTCAGTTCAGCAGGAGGGACTCTGGCCTGTACAGTATAGTAGATTTCCCAAGCCAGATGCTTGCAATATAATATTTATATTACAGTAGCTGCTTTTTAGTCTTTTTTTTTTTCTCCAATACACCTTCAAAGAGTAGCAAGCAATTCCCTGGGAGCAACCTCTGCTGTGTTTCATGTTCTCCTGGTTATCTTGATCAAAGTGCAATTTACCTTGAATAGCAAGTAAACCTGTCTTTATAAATCTGTAAGTCTTTTAGCATGAGCTTCAGAAAAACATAGCATTATAAGGAAACAAATGCTAATAGATCAAACCTATATGCATCCCTGAGAATCCCTAAGACAGAAGCTGACCACAAGATGGTGAGGTTTGATGTTCACATTAGTGAACTCTCTTTTTTTCATTTATTTTTAGTGGTACAGCATATCTCCTTCTTCGTCTTTCCCAGAGTGCCTTATCCCATACTGGTTATACTTTTGTGAGTTTTATAAATGAGTTTTAGGCTATGTTTACAGCTTGCTGTACACTAAGTGAAAATGTAGATTAATCAATATGGAGCCAGGTGTTTGTAGAAGAGATACTCCATTTTTGGTTCACATATACGAATAAGCTGTATATGTTGTATGAAACTGTTCTTGACTATTTTTCTCTACATCTTCCATTCTCAAAGACTGTTTTGCCTGTAGGAGAGCAACTCTAAAAAGTGTTTCTGCTGGAACTGCAAAAAATGTACTGAATTCCAGATATGCACAGTGAATGCATTTCAAGAAATGGATGATACCTGCTGTATTGCCATCTTCCTGTAGGAACCCACCATGACACAGTATTAACAAAGATAGGCCTGATTATGAATTATGCTGTATGAATTGTGCTGCTGGGGTAAGAGCAATCTTTTCATCTTCTCATTTTTAGGGATTTGCGAGTCCTGCTTTGTGTCTGCTATCTTTTCATACTTCAGCCAAGATATCTTCCTATAAAAAATTAGATGCATTTAGGATTTATGCCCTTGCAGTCAGATTTCTAAAACAAAACAAAAATCAGCAAATATGGAGACATAGGACATACTTAATTCCCGTTAATATCTATCATATATAGACAAGGTGGTCTTATGATTAAGGAAATGACCTAGTACTTGAGAGACCTAGATTTAAATTCTATCGACAATTTCCTATTTATTTCTGCTGCAGAAAAACACTTAAACATGTGCTACAAATTAAGGACAAGCTTAAGTGGTTTTTGAGTCCCAGACTATAGACCTTGGGCAAACCACTTTGTCTCTTGAAGTCAGAATGTGAAATCTTTTATTCAGCTTGGTGAGCAGTTTCATGCACAACTACTGTCATTGATTTTAATATGATTAGTCATGATAGTAACCACTTGCCAAGCTGAGGTTAGTACCTCAGCTCTTAGTCTGTAGAAGGGGGTAATTAAATTTCCATGCCTCCCAGAAGTACTAGTGTATTACACACTAGAGAATTTATGTAAATTTATAAATCCCACTCTTTGGAACTGCTTTTCACCAAATTTTTGCATACACAAGAAACTTTTGTGCAGATATAACATTTCTTTGTCTTTTATTTTATTTTATTGAAATTTGTGTAAAATGTGCATATTAGCATTCTTAAGAAAATTTAAGTGTTATGAGAAATGATTATATTTCAGAGGAATTTGCTCATTCTCTTTAATATGGCATTTTCAGAGAAAATATTCCCTGCCTGTCATCCTTTAATACTACCAAGACAATATGCCTGATATGTAATCTGTATCAGAGCAAAGCTTGGAAGAAGGTTTTAAAATGCAAAAGAAATAGCCTGCATCACTATAATATTTGGGGGTTTGCCTTGTATCTCTTATCTATTATTTTTTAAAACAACTACCAGTAGTGCTGAACCCACTGTGATTTGCAAGATAAGCTGTTCTGAGATCCTTCATGTTCCATAAACCAGGGTATGTTCTTGATTAGGCAATCACTGAAAGAGGAAACTCACAGGGCAATTGCACTTACATGTCAAAAGAATATTTATTAAGAGAAGAAAAGGAAATGTTGGAATCTAAATCATAAGAATTTAACATTGCTTGGCCTAGCCTTTCATATTCCAGTAGAAATCATTAGAAAAAGACAATAATTAGCAAAGAAGCATGGATTTATGTAGAGAGATTAGACATATATATGTATACATACATACATACACTCACATACATATATATCACATCTGAGTTTAATCCTCCACTATTTTAATCTCAAAACCAATGGGAAATGTTTGATTGCAGATTTGCCTTTCAAATCCACCACAAATTCCTTCAGTTCATTAAAAATAAAGGCTTTTTCTCAACTACTATTTCTTGTGGCCCACAGAAAAGAATCTTTGAATGTTGAAACTGTAGGAATAGTCAGTCATTAGTCTATCTAATTAGATGCTTTGGTCAAACACAGTAAGCACTTGAGTGAACCTGGACAATTATGTCATAGCAGGGCTGGGCCTTTAAAGAAATACTATGATTACATAAAAAGTGTCAATTGTCATGGATATGTTTTTGTAGTAACCAAATTACTCCTGTGAACTTGACCCGTTCCACTAAGCTTTTAGTGGAAGCTTGTAATGAAATTTGTTCCACTGTGTGCAATCATGTGCAGTCCTTCAGCTTGAGTCAGCCAGGCCAGTGGGCTCCTTTGTCAGGCTGAGCTCCTCCTCTCTGTTAACCTCCCAAACAGTGCCTAGCTCAGCTTTACAGCTCTTAATTATATTTGTTCCATTTTGTGCAATTAGGCTCACTCCATGCACCCAGTCTACTGTCTCTCACGTAGGACTCCAGAATGTTGCAAGTCATGGATATTTATTAGAAAGGTATGAAAATTGTGGAATGCCAAACTGCCCTAATCAACAGGAGAATTCCAGACCTCAATAACACAGTACAGCATTCAGCAGTGGGGGATTTGGGTGCAGAGAAAGAACAAAATGACCAAGGAGATATGTATGTATAGAGAAGAGGCTATGAGAGAAGGTAATAGGAGTTATGGCTACCCCTGTGTGTCACTATTCCTCTTTTGCATTGATTGTGTGGAGAAAAAACAACGTTAACACTTTTTTTTTAATGCCAGCCATATATTCCAGCTTCATTAGACTCAGCTGACTTTCACAAACACTTCTTACTATATACCCTGCCTCCCCTTACTTGAGATAAATAAGAGAGAGTCTGTATTTAGATATCTAGAACATTCAGTACAGAAATTGCTTTTGGAAAGAAGATAATTTTTTATCCATGTTGATATGGGATCAAATGAATTCCCAAGGATGTGGTGCTAAGGAAAGATGAAATATGCAGTCACCTTTACTCTGTGTATGTGTCTGTGGCCTCCCTGTGTCTTTAAAATTAATTAAATTTTAGTACAGTAGTATAGATCTCAACCCTGGTCAAAGTCCTTTTTTCAGGGTAGGAGAGGAGACTAGACTGTAAGATTTGGTCAGGCAAAACCACAGCTGAACTGATCCTGAAAAAAAATAAAGAAATTTTTAAAAAATAAATTTAAAATTAGTCATTGACCTGGTGCTATTAGGAAGCTTCCAGTTAACTGCATTTCCACAGAAAATTTCTCTGCAAATGTAAATGCTATGTCATGAAAACTTTCCAGGCAAAACTCATGCAGGCTCTCCAGTCTCTTCAGTCGAGTGGTATCTGCTTATACCATGGATGATTTTTCCATATTCTACTATTGAAATTTTGCCTAGTGAACCACATAAAATATAAAATAGCATGTTTTTATCTGAAACACAGGTAATACCTATAAAAATTGTAAGTAAGTTTAGGCACTCAGTATTGTATGTCCTTTCTTTATTTCAGTGATTAAAACATCATTACTCAGATCCCCTTTCAATTTAAGGAGAATTTAGTTTGTTCATAGGGAATAAGGCAGTATTTTTCTACATATAGGTCATAACCTGCTCCTTTGAACAACAGGTTGTGAAAGCCAGCATTCTTGTGCCAATAGTTTAAATAGCAGAGCAACAGTCAAATCTCTGACATCGCACTCAGTGGTCCTTTTTGCTTTTTTCATTCTGACAGAAGAGTTTGGCTCTGTCATCTTCGTATCCATCCTTCATACCACCAAAAAACTGACCACAAAATATCTGTTTTTAAATTGCTCCTGAAAAGTAAGCATCAGCTAGAGAAGAGTTATTTTCTTAATCAGTGGGAAAACACATGAAACTCAGACTTTACAAGTCAACATGAAATGCCACTGAACAAAGCATAAAGTATTTACCTCTTATGATCTCACTTTTGTTGTGACAATATTCCCCACAGCAACAAATTAGATTTCAGTACAGCAGCGCTGGCAAAAGTAATGACCTGTCACCAAAGCATATACTTTTAGTATTATAAATAGTAAGTTTTGAGGGGGCTAACTCATAAGCTTCTCTGGTGTACCCTAGGGAATGAACCTCTGTGCATGCATCATCCTTCTGTTGCCAGACAATTTTCAGAGCCAATGACATCACACAGCTGAAGTCTAAGCCAGAAAGAAAGCTTAGAACACTTCTTGTTCAGTTTTATCAGGGCTTTCCAATACTTAATGGTGCAGGCTGAAATCACAAAAACCTATTTTCTAAACTAAACTAAACTAAACTAAACTAAACTAAACTAAACTAAACTAATAAATTATGAGCTGTGTTAAAACTGCAGAGAGAAATCACGAGTCCATGTTCATGGCAGCATAACAAGAGGAGACACATTACCATGCTTTGTAGGTAAGACATTCATAAATCATTCTTTTCTTTGGGTAAAAATCTTGGTTCCATCTTTATTCCTTTAAAGAACAATTTAAAAGACAATAGTTCTCAAAAACTTGTGATGACATTAATTTTCGCAATAAAATCACTTTCTGAATATATTTAAGTCTTTTAGGTAAGGCATAGGACATATCCAGGAGACTGAAATTTAAAACTTCACAGTGACTCTACTGTACTCAGGGGCCTCAGATATACATCTTATCAACTGTTAGAATAATTTCAGTTTGAATCCCTTCCAGAGTCAGAAAATTTTGCTATTCCTGGATTGATTTCTGTGGTGCTAGTGCGATATCTGTGCCTTTTTTTTGAGTGCTGTGGGAATCTGTCCCACTCAGCTGAAAGGAGATGTGATGAGTGCAGCCCTTCAGACACCCACTCATGCCTATAGATGAGGCAGTTGGAAGTAGGGTAAATTTTTCCTAGATGAGAACAAAGAAATATAGTCTGAACTGTTGGGAAATAGTCAACATAATAACAAGATTTTGTAAGTTCTCACCTGAAAGCCAATAACTCCCCCTGCATCTGCTCATACTTTTCACTCACCCTTGGCAAGATCTCTCATGTATTAGGACAGAGGCACTGATGGATGAAGGTCTCTTCTTGATGTCTTTTTTATTCTCTCTCAAACAGAGCCTTCCTTGTCATATTCCTTCTTAGTTTCTCTTGTGCCAACTTTAAATTGGGACACAAATTTCTACATCCCCATTTTTAATGGCACTTCTTTGCCACTCTCGGTGCTTGTGCCCACAGCTGTCTGCTGTGCTGCTGACAGCTTTCTGTCATCAATTTCATTGCTCTTACACCTTAAGAACAGTGTTCTTATCTTATATTCTCTGTGAATTCTGGTCTCTATTTACTGCTGTCCTGTTTCTGTACTTGCACTCTGTGCAGCCTTGCCTTAAGTATTTTAGGCACAATTTTACCAGATAATTTAGTCATCCAGTATGAAATACAAAATGAGCCAAATTAGATCATAAACATTCCTGTTCTAGTTATTTTAATGATTGCATATCAAGAAAGAGTGTTTGATGGAAATGGTCTGGAAAGCAGTAACTTCTTGAGAAGAGCTGGAGAACGCTATTGCTTGCATTGGTGAATGAGCATTTTGAAGTGCCTCTGGGCCAAACCATTTTTGGACAGAAAAATTTGGGTAAGAATAATAACATGCCCCCGTGGCTGAGGATATCTTGCATTCCTTCCTGAAAGTGCCAGTATGAGTAGAAAGAGAGAGGAATGCTGCCAGACAAAACTAGAGAAGGCTGTATATTGGATTTTTAAATTTTTTTTTTTTACAGCTGTTACCAGGTGATGCTGTTCATATGTTACTCATACTGAATAAATAACACATATGCTATTTTCAAATGTGTGTATAAATATAGTATAATATTTTGATGCTTAGGAATCAACTGTAATAAGTGCAGCATCTTCAATATGTCTTTCAGCTACCAAGTTAATAATTTGTGTGGAGTAAACAAAAACATTGGTTCTCTCTCAAGATTTCAGTCTATGAGAAATGTTCCAGTATTTTAAGAGTCCTTTGGTTCTTTACAACCAATTTTAGCACTGTAGCCCTTAGGCATCAGTATAACCTTAACTGTATTTGTATAAGTAGTAATGGAGGAAAATAAGCCCTTTCAGAAGCAAATTTCCCTAAATTATTTTAGGCTAAAATTTCAAAAAAGATTGAAACCACCTAAATGTATCATTATGAGAAGCAGTCCTGCCTAGTTTTTATTTTTTTAACATCCTCTCTATCATACTGTTGTACGTAACTGTGGATTACACCTGGGAACTGATCCACATAGATATAAGAATATAAGAAATTTCATTCACCAATTCTAGCAAATCATGCGTTGTGGTAACTGATTATTTTCTCAGAGTTCCTGATCCAGTAGTTCTTATCTTTTGTTTTAAAATTAAGCATATTTCTAGACCTCATAATTGCACAGAAAACCTGAAAAAGTGTTCTAAGCTAATTTGAGCTTATCAGATTCCTGAAGTTCCTGAAAAGGAAGAAAGCAAAATTTAATTTAAGTTTTCTGCATTTCAAAAGGTTCTTTACAAGTTAAGGTTTATTATATTGAATTGAAATGAATATTACTTTTGGTTTTAACCTTTAGAATATCGAAATCTTAATGCAGTTGTAGCCAAGGGCATTTTTTTAGGCTGAAGGAACACAGAAGGAGAATCATAGGATCATCTAAAAATTTAGGTTATAGGGAGATTTTGGAGGCCATCTGGTCCAGCCTTCTGCTTGGATCAGGGTTAATCTCAAACTGGATCATGTCACCCAGGGACCTGTCCAACCAAGTTTTGAAAAATCTCCAAGGACAGTTTCCCACAGTTCTTGAACAACCTGTTCCAGGGCTTTTCAGCTCCCTTTGTGCATTTTGTCCTTAATTCCTATTGTAATTTTCTTTCTATAAATTGTGACTGTGACTTTTCTTTCACTGTGCCTCCATATGAAGCATCTGTTTGCATTTTCTGTGACTCCCCTCGAGGCAAACAGATACCCTCTCAGCCTTCAGACCCCGTTTCCTCAGCTTTTACACGCATGTCAAGCACTCCAGCCCCCTCCAAATCATGGTTTCCCTCCTCTGGACTCTGCAGTTTCTAAGTATCTCTTTTGCATCAGTCAGCCCAAAGCTGGACTGTGGACAAACGTGCATGAGGACTGAGCAGGGGGGATAATCTCCTCCCCGGGGCTGCTGACGGTGCTCTGGTTCCTGCAGCTGCCTGCCCTGAGCCTTCCTCCCTGCAGGGAGCTCGGCTGGCTCGCAGGGTGTTCCTGCCACAGCCCTCAGGGCTGCTGGGGTTAAACTCACAGACAGATCAGATGAAACCCTGGAACAACAGGTGAACAGCACTTTTACCTATGCATGATTAAATTAATTTAACTCAAAAAGCACTGAACTTTTTTTCTAGCTTTTTAGGATAAATATTACAATCTGATAAAAAGAGATCCCTATTTGTCTTGGCTAAGGTGGAAAAACCCTTCTGATATCAGAGCAGCTATGCCAGGTCAGAATCTGACATGATATGCTGAATAACAAAGAGGCAAAAAAAAGGTAATACATTATATATTAGAAAACATATACTGGAAACCATTATTCTGTGCTTGGAAAGCTTTGGGCATTTTTTAAAACGATGGCTATCTCTGCTGTTTTCAAAGATGATTTAAACCAAAGTTTAGTTGCAAGCTGTAACTTGAGACTGTTGTGAGTTATACCACTGTTTTATTATTCTTAATAGCATCAAGTCCATCCAGAGATATTTCATCCTGCAATTTTCTTCTGATATGAAAATGCATAATGTTAATCTTTGTAATACTTTATAAACTGACCATAAACCAATGTTTATGGTCAGTTAATCATTGTATTACTTTGCTTTAGGTAATTTAGTACATTACCATAATGTAACAATCTACTTAATATAAATTTTAAAGTGAGCCCAGTGCAAGTTGCAGGGCATTAATATGCTTTCTAACCAGAAACTCAGAAACACAGCTAAAGTTTAGATGCAGATCAGATATTTTCTGCTTTGAGTGACTTAGTGTTTTGCCTAAGGAATATTGTGATTTTATGAAAGTCACTACACTATTGTTTTTACAGTGTGCTCTAAAGTTCATTTGGAAGTCCCAACAGGATTTGTGCAACCTTTGCAATAATCACAACACAAGAATATCATATCAGAAAGCCTTCTAGAGCATCAGTCTGCATACATTGTGGGGTACTGTTTCCACCAACACTGAGGCATGTCAAATCCCACTGAATCCAGAGGAGATTTAAAAGCTGTCATTAGTGGGAGTTCAGATGAAAGGCATTAATGCTAACACATGATGACATTATTGATTATATGAAAAAATAAAACAGTGGGTGGAGGATGATGCAAAAGTACTTACGACCGAAGGGTTTGGAATTTAATTAACCTAATTAATGATTTTTAAAACGTTCTGTAAATTGTTAGATGGTGAATTAAACATAAAGAAAATTGGTATGTCTCACCACTAGTGACTTCTACACACTTGTAAGAGACAGCTATGCCCTTTAAAGGACAGCTGAAGCAAAAGTAGATTCCAGCCAAACCCAAAGAAACCTCCCACTGTCCAAAAAAAGAAAGTAGGTCCTCCTAACATCACTTAAGAACTTCAATAGTAGAGACAGTTATTTTTCATTTGGTATCTCATGATTAAGGCTCTGCATACATACAGAGACTCTGTTTCCCTCCCTGAGAGAAGAAAAATATTGTCAGAAGAACACAGGGAACCTGGACATGAGAAAACAAGTAAAGTAATAAGATTAAGAACTTAATGTTCTAAATGACCTGGGTCAGATTACCTCTATGATTAAGGATTGCCTAAAATCACTTTATCACCATTTTTGACTCTGAGGCACCAAATTTTAGCTAAGTGCTTTGCTTTAAAGAAAGGACTGTATTACATACCTCAACAATGCTCTTCTGCCTCTATGAAGTAGATTAGGATTTTTTGTTGTTGTTAATTGTTTCTATAATTTGTTCTCTACATAATCTGATATATAGGTTCCTCACAAGTCTGCATTTTAGCTTGAGGTATCTTCATCACATTTCACAGTGATGGAAGTAATTTGTTCCTCTGCAAAGCTAGGACTGCTGAAGCTTGAACTGTTTGCAATAAAAGACATGGCAGGAAATGGATCCAATCTCTGACTGCTGCATGAAAGGGAATGAGCTATATGCATTTGGCTTGATTGTTGAAGGCATGACACAACCAAAAGAATCCTACCTAATTATGAAGGATAACACAATCCTATTAACTTAGTTGTTCAAAAAACACCAATACTGCACATCGAAATCCAGCACTTTTCACAGAAATAATTACTGCTGGGCCTTTACTCTTTAGCCCTGAACAAAGCCAAGCATATTTTTGCATTGCCTTTAAGTAAACAAAGAGGCTCAAAGAGACAATGAGTCTCCTGGCTTTCCCTTTCAGTGCCTGAGTTCTTACATGCTGGTGCAACTAGGTCATACAGTGCAAGATTCCCTATTGTGGTTATTCTTTTTATTCACCTCTCACAGCTCCCCTGGGTATCAGCAATAAAGGAGAGTTTTATTTCTTTATTCTCCCTCCTATCCTGCATAGCCATGCAAACTGGGTCACAATTTGGACCATTATTTGTAACACATCTGTGGATCCCTGCAACACTTCATAATCTACATATGTTCAACCTGCCCAGAACTGTATCAACTTTGCCAGCATTTTTGGGAGTAGGAAGGGAGCAAAGTGAGTAGATTTCTTTTGTTTTTTTCAATCCTGTAAGAGAACAAAAACCATAACTGGTTTCATTATGATCATATTTACTGCATTTTTGTCACTGCATAGCAACATCAACAGGGCTGAGATAATCAGTATGGTTTCATATTTTATTGTAATGAGATAGCATTAAAGTTTAACCTCTGCTCTGATTTCTCAGATTCATTATATTTTATCCTATGTTATTTACATTATTTTGTAATACATTTTGCTATGAGTTACTATATCTCCAGAATTTTGAGTGTAGTTTTTCTTCAAAAGTTTTCCTGATTTGATTTTATTAATATGAAATAATATTATATATGAATAGTATGAGTATATTATATGAATATAGCTTTCTTGACTGTTTACAATGACAGTTTTGTCAGACATTTAATTCCATATATATCATAGTCTCTAAAAGAGTTATTAAAATTAGATTAATAAAAAGAAAAAGTATGTTAAAAAATTAAATGCCTACATGGAAAATGTTTATTGTAGGCTAGGCACTGTTTTACATTTCTTATTTTTTCTCTACAATGATCCATTTCTTCCTCCTCTAGCTCTGGTTAGGCATATAACTAAATGACATAAAATGATTTTGTGAGACTTCTAAACAGAAGTGGAATCAGAATTACAGGAATTTCAGGACATAAGCCCTGAAATACAATTTTACATAGAGCCCAGTCATTTAAAGAGTGGCAGTAGAAATATTTCAAATATATCACATAATCCAAGTCAGAGAGGATGGCTTCAAAATCCTGGATGAAAAGACTATGCTAAAAGCAGTTGATCATTCTTTTGCCTCTTCCTGTCACACATTCATATCAACATAACTGCATGACTGAAGACATTGCTAGTCTTCAGCTGACGGCACTTCTACCAATAGGACTTTTTTCAGGAGGCTCTGATTCCCTTCCTAGATTAATTGACCCATTTTACTGCTGCTTCTGAGCTGTTGGGCTTCCCTGTAGTGCCTGCAAAGCCACTGCTTGCTTGTCTTTAACCCCTGGTGTGATGTTTTGGGGTCTATCCACAGCAGAACTTACTGAGAGATAGGAGAGGATTTACCTGGTGTACTCTGTGAAGACTGAAAATTTATCCCACTCATGGTAACAAATTTGCTATTGCTCAGGGCCAGATAAAATCTCACATGCCTATGAAATTAAAGAGCATGGAAATGGAATTGGTTGAAAAATATTTTTAAATGAAACAAACACTTT
Source organism: Haemorhous mexicanus (assembly GCF_027477595.1). Classification (NCBI taxonomy): domain Eukaryota; kingdom Metazoa; phylum Chordata; class Aves; order Passeriformes; family Fringillidae; genus Haemorhous; species Haemorhous mexicanus. Next base: position 28,246,958 of record NC_082341.1, on the reverse strand, counting down.
TTTTTTTAGAAATAGTACAATTCCTCATGGGAGATGGAGATTTAATTTTTGGTTTAAAAAGAAATCCCCAAGTTTTCCAGCAAAAGAACAATTTAGACAAATTGTTGGAGACTGAAAACTACCGTGAACCAGGTTTAACCCAATTCCCAGTGCAATTATTTGTGGTAAAATAAAAAATACTACAAAATATTTGCATTACTCCTGAGGAGGTTGTGAAAGTCTTGCAGACTAAGCACCAGTCTCCATTCTGAAAAAGTAGCCAAATCTCCAGAACTAAACAAAGGGCAAACTCTCCCCTACATCCTGCACTTGCTGCTGCACTCTAGGAACAAAATTTGCCTTAAATAGTCTGAGTTCCAGACAGTCAGATGGCACACACATTTTTACAGAGAATTACTGGCAATTAAAAGGAAACACTTCTACTACAAAAGGAAGCTCGAGATAGGTGACCTGGTCTGCCTGCTACAATGAAGCTCAGTAACTGATTCTGTAAAAAAATTCCTGAGAATTTGATAGAACGCTTTATATTTGCTTCAGATTCCTTATTAAAAAAGAGATTAAATAATCCAGAGTCTCTTAAAGTAGAAGATACATTATATAATCAATAAATACAGGTTCTTCCCTCTGGAACATCCTATATTTATATGAAAAGAATTTTTTCATCGCTTTTTGTGTATATTTTTACTCACACAGGATTCTCCCAACCATCCTGCCCCCACAAAAACTCTAGCTAGTTATCTATCAAGCTATCTAGCTATCTAGCTATCTAGCTATCTAGCTATCTATCCAAGAATTTCTGCTCCTTAAACATTTGGTAAAACAAACTGTATTCCTTGTCCAAAACATACAGGTGGAGCAGCAGTTGTTCCCTAGGAAGACCTGCCCAATTAGAGCCCTGATTGTGGGGTAATCATCTCTTTTTAGGTTCCTGCTACCTCTCCCACTTAGGCTGTCTTGTACAGCCTTATATTCAACACTGAGCCATGCCACAGGTGCTTTGTGCTTGGTGCTACATGTTTCTTTTAGCATTTGTTCCAAGTGTTTCAACCGAGCTTTCTGTTCTCTCTTCTGTTCTCTGGTATTCTGTTTGTGGGTAAAAATTTCAGCTGTAATAGTAATGCCTTTTCCAAAATCAGGGTTTACAGGAATAAGGGTGAATTGTTCAAAACATTCAGATAAACATTTAAAATCAGCCTATCTTGGAAAAGGTAGTTAAAATTTCTGAGGAGTTGCAAAGGGCTGAGATTTTTGCTATCCAAAGAGAAATTTTGTCACAACGCATTGAAGTGTGAAGCCAGAAAAAAAGGTTTGTAGATGCTCAGTAGCAATTTGCTAGAGTTTGGCAGCAAAATTATCCTAATTTTCCAATCACATCGATCCTCCCAACTTCTATGTGGAAGACAGCTTGCACACCACCACGAAGCTGAGGCATTTTGTTACCCTAAAATATATTACCTATTTTAAAGCAATGTCACTAGAGACATGTGACATTTTACAAGATGAGGAAATGAGAAAAACAACAGCAGCAAAATTAAGATATTTCTTCTTTTTTTGCCCTTTCTCTTCCATCATATCTCTTAATGAAAATTATCAAATCAGTGGTACAATCCTACTGTGCTCAACTGCATAAAAGAATTTGAATGTACAGAACTTCATTTTTAGGTCCTGGGAACTGGGAGTAGGATGAAGAGAATTAAACTTGCAATGTACTTCTAAATTAAAGCAGCAGCTCTATTGGAATATTTCTCTAGTTCACTTGGCAAGGTAAACCCTTCCCACTTTAATACTGTAAGGTCTAAGTCCACCTTCTATATAACGCAATGAAAATAGACGCAATTTAGTAAAAAGAGAATTTGTCTTACTGTATTTCATAACTGCTACATATGTGTGTGTGTGTTTGTAAATACAATTTCTCAGTGTCCAAGAATTAAATCCTTGCCTCATAATGCTAGTAATAATAATAATAATAGTGGTGTCTTTCCATTCTATGGAAAATAAAGATGGTCTATTACTTTCATTAGGCGCTGGTAAGGGAGTGTGCACAGGTCACAGTATGCAAGCTATTAAGATTGAAGGCATCTGCACAAACAGCCTTGACTGCTTTTTAAAGGCTAAGCTGCACAATTTGTCTTTCATTAAGAGCTGTTGTGCAGTTTTGTGATTTGTAGCCAGCTCAACCGAGCTTCCAGAGTGTGTACTTCTATTTTGAGATCTTGTCAATAAACAAATAAGACATATGCTTCAGTGAGTCATCTGAGCAGAGCAGACTATCACAAGAATCAGTTGACCTGTACTTCCTTCCTGCTACTGAATCGTTCTCTACCTTTTCTTGTTAGCACAAAGTGTGTCCCTGTACACAGCACAAAACAGAGAAGCCAGGGATGGGAAGACAAGGTCTCTTTCATCCATATGGGTTTATTTGTGTTCTGCTGGCACCGTTATAGTCATACAGTAACCAACATAAATTTTTAGTTTTATTATCACCTCTAAAAAGAGACAGAAATGTGAAAATTGAAGCCAGAAGGTTTGTATCACAGGATTAATTAGGCAGGGCCAAGTGGAGTCACACTCCTCCTGGCAGTGAGTGCCTCAAGAAGGTGCCTGCCTTCAATTACGGAGCGCACAAAGCAATTAAAAACCCTGTTTCTTTTTCCTGGGGTGTTACTTGTTGAGAAATCTTTTTTCTTTCTATTTTCTTTTTTTTTTTTTTTTTTTCTTTTTAATTCTCTGGAGATCTGAACTGGTTTGAGGTGTAATCTGCTAGGGTAGATATTCATGAAAAATTGATTTAGCTGAAACCTAAGTGCAATAGGTTTAAAATAAACCTGAAAGGAATGAACAGTGTGTTTCTTGGCTGAAATTTTATTGGCCATTTTTTAAATACACACATGCATGCACAGAAGACCAGATAATTAAGAACCCAGACATTATGGATCTCCAGGAAAGAATTTTGTCACTGGGACACATGAATCAAATCAGCCAGCCACTCTATGCATTTCCTTAAGCCATACAGCACTCTTGATTAACCTTTTCCTCAGTACTTTATACAGATATATGAAAGTTTCTGAATGGCAGGGTTGTGTGGACGTGTCAGTTTTAAACATATGTTTCAGGCAGCCGTATTTCACGGTCCATTGGAAATTAGTACTCTGTTTCACCTGTGCCTGGTTTACAGGATGTGATAGCCTTTCCCTGGATTTATGACCCTCTTTGCTCTCCTGGTGTTACCAAGAGCTTTACCACCATCACTGACTCTGACTCTTTGTACCAGGACTCGACATCTGATTTTGTGCAGCTGGACCTGCACATTAATTCTTTTGCCACATTCCTTTCAAACACCCAGCTAACTCCTTCCTCTCCTGTTATTTCCCATGACAGATAAATAATTCAAAATATGATATAAAGTATGGTGTATATCTGGTTTGAATAGTGCTCTATCAAGATGTGCTTCAGTTCTAGCAATGACCTCATACTTCCTGTTGAGTAGGGAGAAGCAAAAAGATATTTAAATCAATAGAATAGGGGAGCCATGGCAGTGGATATTGCAGTGCATGTGAGCTTTCTTCACAGGTATACATGACAAAAAATGTATGATTGGGCATTAAGAGGATGCAAATAATGACCATCAGTTTATTATTTTTTTCTAAGATTGGAATGCCTATATTCCCAGGCTTCCTCATTAATGTTGCCTAAGAAGTAATTACATTTTTGAACAAAAAAGTGAGTAATGGAGATTTTTTTTCCCATTGTGCACTTTAATTTTATTATTCCCTAGTTTAAATATAACTCACAGAAGAATGAGAAAAGTCTTTATAAAGGTCATTAAATAAATGCTGCTGGAACAAATCTTTAAACAGGATCATCACTGAAATGGGAAGTTATGCATATGGAACACTTTTACTTGTAATACAGATTAAACAGTTGGCAAAATAAAGCTTTAAATTGCCAGACATTATGTGTCACTAAAAATCAATTCTGACAGATTTTATTGAGGCTTTTACCCATATTATTGCTGCTATATTTTTTTTTCAGTTAAAAAAAAGAGGAAGAGGATTGACTTTTTCATTGCAGGTCAGCCCATTTGGCAAAGGCTATCCTGTCACATGGCACACTTTTATACCCATTTTGATTTAGTGTGCATAGTGTGTTTATCAGTGGTGAATGTCAGGATGACAATAGTTTCACATTTCTGAGCCATTGCCAGAAGAATTCTGATACATTCTCCTATGATTATTTCAAGACATTTTTATAAGTTTCAGCAATTCCACCATACACAAAAAACAAAATACACAAAGACATTTTTCTTTCTTTTCCAAAGTTGTTTTATTTGGTTCATGAACCTTAAACAACTATTTCTTAAAATTAGCTGGCAACTAGGGCATAGCAGAGCAATATTCTTTCACTCTATGTTATGTCTTGTCATGAGTATAAAACTGTAAATTTAGTGCCGATGGATTTTGGAGTTAGGCCACTATTCTATCTATATGTTGTTTTCTTCAAAAAGTCATTTGTACATACAAAGTCCACTATTTTTGTAAAAAGCCTTCAATTTTCACATCATTTAGGGGGTTACTGGTGAAATTTACTTAAAGAGATATTTATACATACATGTATGTATATATATATATACACACACACCAGGACAGTCACAGGAGAATTATATAAAATAATTCATTGTATTTGGATTAAAATTCTGATCCTGTTATTAACTGTTTTTCGTACTGCAAAGAGTGGATAGGATTCAGCTGCAACACTTTTAGAAATAATTAGGAAAAGTTGTTATATTCTTAGTGCACCTGCTTGGACCCTGCTGCCACACGACGTGTCTGAGGCCAGAAGTTTTGAGGTCTACAGAAAGAGAGAGAGTTGCAAAAAGACTTATAATAGTCTGAAAAAACACCAAAGAATCAACAGCTCTACGAGTGTTTTAGGATATTCACCAGCAAATAACAAGCTGAAAAATAGGCTGTGGTTCCTCTCTCAGTTACTTTATTCACCACTGCAGGTGGGTCAAGAGTGAGCTGAATATGGTGTGCTTCAACCACCAACACTGAAACTCGTCTTTATAAAGTATATCTGTGCTAGGAACTGAGGCTTCATTGTGTGTAAAAGATCAGTCCTTCTGGCTTTGAGAAATAAGAAACACAATTTTTAGGCATCCTGCTTACTTTTGATTATCTTTCCTCCTCTCTTTAAGTTTTCTTGTCTTCAAGACAAGTTCAAAAGGTTCATTTGGTTAAGATAGCAACCAAGGATAAGGGTAAAATTGTTAAACTTCTGACTCTGCTTTGTGCCTCTGGGCAAAGGCAAAGGGCTGAAGTCTCAAGTAAACAAATATATTGTCAAACTTCCTGAAGCCTCATACTATAGAGAGTATAAGAAAAATAATTAGGCACAACAACTTAATAACATAAACCAAACAAAAAGCAAAACATTTTGGAACTCGATTTTGATTGGCGGTTCAAACTTATGCATTGCAATTTTTTCCTGGATATTAGGATTATACAGATGCTCTCCCTAGGCATTGCAGAGCCCACAGGAAGCACCAGGTTGCAGACTGACAGAGTGGGCCTTGCTGTGCTGGTGCAAAGCATTGACCTGAGCCCTGCTGTGAGCTGAAGTCCTCTGTGGGAACCTCTGAGAGGAGCAGGGGAGGCATTGCTTGAGCCCCCTTACTGCTCCTTCCTGAGAGGCCCATACTCCTCCAATATTACACGTGTGTGTCTTTCCTTTATGCTTCATATTGCACTATGCAGCATCACACATCTACAATATGTGCGTTTATCTACCTGAAGGGAAAGGTATTTTTCTTTTAAATAACATTGACAAAAACAGGGTTTATATAGTGATTTGATTCATTTGCACATAGATGAACTTAATTTAGTTCTGTTGTGGGACAAAATTTATTTTAGACACTTTTTTGTAGGTAGTGACAACAATGGTATCAGATTTAGCAGCTGTTATGTTTCAAGCAGGAGCTCTACATGTCGTTACTGGGGAAAAAGGGAAAGAGTAAAAGTTTGAAGTGTGAGACTGTTCAACAGGAGATTCTCCCAGGTTCCTTTATTACAAATATTGATGAACACTAATTGAAATCCTTGATATCAAAAGAAAGATGCAATATTGAGAACAGAGACATTGAACTGGAAATTTGTAGAGATGTAAGGCAGGCAAAACTGTAAGCTATTTTGCCCAAAGCAATTTTTTAAAGAAGTAATCAATGTGCCCCTTGTCATTTTGGGGGGATATTTTAGAGTAAAAATTATTTTACTTCTATTTTTTCCTATTTTGTCTTAATTTCAGTTCATAACGTTTATTATATTTTTGGGGGATAAAACACAGTGTTGACTTGGGGTATCTGTTAAATGAATTGAAGGTCATTATGAGCTAGGAATTCTCCTGTTAATGTGTTAATAACATCCAAAGTTGTGATTACTTCCAGAATTATTTGTCAGGACTTCACTTGCATAAGAACCTTTTTTCCTGCCCTTTTCTTTTTTTTTAAAAAAAAAGCAGCACTGTGAGCACAAAAAAGCAGATTTTATAAGAATATACACTAAGATATACACAGTCACCAGAGAAGTTATTTAATAAATAGTACATCAGATTAGAAAATTTATTTCTAAAATAAGGGCAATTTCAGTAAATACTATCCTATTTCAAAAACGTTTGTATTGAGAAAATAAGATAGGACATCTCTGCCCATCAAAGGAGTGGAGAAATTATCATCCTTAGTCACTCAGTATGAGTAAAGGAAAATACAAGGATTTTTAAATTCTTTGATGGAAAGGCAAGAAATTTTTCAGTGTTTCCTCCTTTTGGTTTGTAAAATAGAGTAAAATAATATAATTTTGCAATCAACCACTTGCAGGAAAGCCTTACTATTTTAAAATAAATGTAGAACATTGCCATATCTTCATGTCTGTAGAGTCCAATCCAAGTATGTGTTTCTTCCATCACCTACCCCAAGGATCATTTAGCACTCAGAGGTGTTCACCTACTTCAGCCATAGCTCATGATGTTAAGTGGTGACTAACACCACAATTTAACTGTCCATTATCTGTTACCACCAATTTAAATTCTGGGAAAAGTTGCTTTATAAATGAACATCCTCCTTTGGCTTTTATATAAAATACTACTACTCTAATAATAATGCAAGTCCATCATCTTTAATAAATTAAACAGGACCTTCATTTTCCTTTAATAGCAATACAGGAAGTCTAAAACTTATTCTTAAGCCCTTAAATTTAGGGGAACATTAAAGTAGATGCAAATTCTCAAACATAATAGTATTTCTGGTCAGCTCCATAGAAAATTTCACTAAATGGCCAAGGTAGGAGACCACAGTTTCTACCTAGATCCAAATAGGTCAACACTAGCTAATAAATTTTGATCGACTGGTTGTTCTTTGCTGAGGAATGAACAAAATGAAGAGCCATGAAAAAGAGATAGACAATAAACTAAAACTGCAGCATTGATTTATTCTCATATAGTGTCCGTGTGATGGATTAAAAAATAATAACAACTTTTTCCAAGGTTCTCATCAGAAAAATCAATTTGACTGAAACACAAGGGTTTGTTATTACTATTTTTAAGCAAAAGCCTTATTGACAGCAATTTGTTTTATAAGAAAATATCCTATAAAATTATACTGCACAAATAAATATCACAAAGTGAAGATAAGTATTGTATTACATATACTTCTCAAAAGGCAATTGTGAAACCTAGTCATGACACACAGAAAATGTCCATATTTTCTGGTTTCTACCAATCAATTTTTAACAGAAAACTTTTAATTCATTCACTCAAGAAATAAAAAATAAATACAAACTCCCAAGAGACACAAGCACTTACAACTCATCAGATACATAGATTTCTATTTTTCTACTTCTATTTTTTTAAAAAGCAAAACACACATACAAAAAATCTCGCCCTAAAACACAAGTGTAAGTTTTGTATATCTTATAGGACAGAGTCACGATTTCCAGTGAGCAGAAAATGAGTTATTTATTAAAGACAAATGCATAGTCTTTAAGGACTAGGAAACTTAGATGTTTTCTTGCAGCAGTGGAAGTATAATTATTATGAAATCATTCCTAAAATAATTAAAGGGGGAAAAGAAGCAATCTTAGAAATTATTTCCATGAGCTGATTTGGTGAAATGTAGAATGATTATATTTTTGAGGGTAAAATAATTACTTTATTGAAGTAAATAAAAGTATTAATTCTGTTTTGAAAAGGATAAAACTGAAATATTCTTCTGTGATTTAAATCATATGTACACTTTTAGATACCAAAGAAAATTGATAGATATTGGAAATGTATTTATGGGAGTTTCAAATGCAAAAATCTTCAAAGACACAGTAAGTGATTCCATCACCTATGCATTATTGAGATTTATGACTTCTGAGCCTGATACCTTGGAAATCCATGTAAATAGAACAGATTTAGCCAATATTTACCTGTTACCTAAATGTATAAAAAGAAATCTGGTTTTACTTTTTTGCTATATGGGTCATCGGTCATCTGCAATTGCAATAGTGGCTATAGACATTGTAAACTGTGTTCATGAAGCCTTGGATGTTGCTGTTTGATGCCATTGTTTTATAATGGTGTCACTGCAGTTTGTAAGTATTACAGATTTGTGTTTCACTTGATAGGATGCAGTGAGATTTTGTCAGGGAGTTTTGTTTCTTGTTCTTCAGCTGACTCTTGACTGGGCTGAGCAATCTGCCTGGAGAAGTGTCAGCTTCAACCAGGTTTCCCCCACAGTGGCAATATTTGCATTTTCCTTGGAGCACACTTAAAGCCTGGCTGCCCTTTCTGTCCCGCTGCCTGGAAAGGTACTGCCTGTGCTTCAGGAAAAGATCACAGGGCAGGGGACAGAAGCCAGCTCTAGCCCTTTCTCTTTTGACACTTACACCCTTACTTGCAGTGTGAATTGGGTGGTTCTGGAGGTTTCTGCTCAGCAAACTCCTCTCCCATCTTGTGGCAATTTTGCTGATTTGAGGCAGACAAAAAACCAGGATTCCTTTTACAAGACTGAACAGTGGAGGAATTACAGGGTAAGGAGCAACAGGTGTCCACACTGCTGCAATAGTGACATGCTTGACTTTAAGCACAGCCATAATGTCAGTTATTTACAAATAAGTGAATAATAGGAATGGACATTAGTGTTGTTTACGAGTTACAGAGGAGTTATTTTATTTGTGTTGTGTAATAGTTCTGCTTTATTTCAGAGGTTTGTTTTCTTTTCATGACATTTCATCACTTCTCATTTCCCCCAAATTAGATTGTAAACCAAAGTGTTCATTCTTTATTCCAGACTCACAGAAGAAAAAAAGAACACCAAAACCCCTGTAAAATAAACATTGCTGGTATCTACATAATGCATAGATTTCAATATACAGTTTATGCTTTTTAGTACATAGTTGTGATGTGTTAGTAGAAATAAGCTCAGTAGTGTTGACAACAGAGCAAGAATATTGTTTAATATATAAACAGATAAAGCTACATATAAAGTGTTTGAAAATAATTTTAACTTTTTTTCAGATAAAACTTAATTCCTTAATTTTGATTCACAATAGGGAAAACTAAGGAAGTACAAAGTAGTAGAAGATGGAACAATCTTTTGAAGTGCTGGCATGTTTTCATCATTGGTTAGACTTTAGACTGGTTCTTCATTGTCAAGACTTTAACTCAGAACATGTTTCTAGTTTAGCTAAAGAGTCACTGTACACCTTAATCCATGTCACATAAGATTATTCTGCTGTGTGACACAGAAATCACTAAAGGCTTCCAGAATATGTGTGATTACTTTTGTTCTCTCGACAATTAACAAGATTTCTGTCTTACCCTATGTGACAGTTACAGAAGTACTGAACTTATCAGACAGAGAAAAGCATAAACCTTCATTTTATGTGAGCGTGTGCAATCATTTTATCACGATGCTCTCAAGCAGGAACATTTTCCCTTCTTTTCAATTGAATAATTTCTCTTAGAATAGTTTAATGTCAATGCTTATATCAAGCAGATCAGAATAAATACCAGCATCCAACAGTAAAACAGAGAAATAAAACCAACTAACAAATAAAAATAAAACAAACCCAAAAAATTTAAAGTTGGCAACAAATAGAAACATGTATTTCAGAATACTTCCTATTTTGTAGACCACTGACACCTGGAATATAATTTAGATATCTCACTCTGCCACAACACAATTTGAAATTTCAGAAAAAAAAAACTTAGTGAAAGTGACAGCAAAGGCACAGGAATACTGAGGTACAAAATGAATAAAGTATTTATAACATTTATAAAAAACCCCCAATACAGTCCACATAAATTGTAGTCTGAACCACTTGTGGTGTTCCCTGAACTAATTAACCCTACCTTAGCCTCTTGCACACTGTAAGTACAATGATACTGTAGGAATGTTAGGTTCAAAGTTATAATTCAGGAAGGTAAAACATGGATGTTTCAAGAGAAATAGTAACTACACTTAGCTGAGGAAACTCTCTTCTGAAGCACTCTGCTGATTAACAAAGCTGTCTGTGAAATTCATGATGCCACCAGAAGATCAGAGGAGTAGAGGAAAAAATGTCCATTTGGAGATCAGAAAATTGATTTTGCTGGCTAAAAAGATTCTTTTCTCCACTGAATAAATGTATTGCAAAATTCATTAGAACGGAGTTATATTCTGCAAGCACAGTCTTTTTTTTTTTAATACCAATTAGTATTTCATTTTAATTGCACAGGAGTATAACTCCTTGAGAATGTGTATGAGCAGGCTTGTGGAAAGCTGAGAGAGACACTGAAGATCATAACTTCTCTGAGACAGTGCTATTGTTATTCATGGGGTTTTTTGAGTTCTATGCAAAGTCCTCAAAAACTTGGAGAGTATTAGAAGCATCTGTCCTCTATTCTGCTTTTAAACTACCGTGGCTGAGACAGTGATTAGAGATGGGCAAAAATGTTGTTTTGCTTGTAGTACAAAGAACTTGCTTCCTTGGTCATTTGTTCTCCATAATTGATTGGCGTCTTGTCAGTAGGTGCCATAAATATGTCTGTTGGAAAAGATCAAAAGGCTACTCAGTGATGAAATCTTGCAAAAGTATGGTATAATTTCTTTTCTTCCTTGCAAACCCTTTCTGATGAAATCAGCTCTATAAATTCTAGGCAAAGTTTAGGAGCCACTCAAAGATAATTCTTAAAAATAAAAATAAAATACAGTAAAAGCAGAACAGTCTACTAACAGTAATATTGATAAGAATTTCACCTGAAATTATAACTTGTTTTCTTAGGCACTAACTCATGTACACCCTTTTTGCTTAAGATCTGAATTACATTTTTTTGTTCAGCAAACTTATGTCTTCTAACAGACCTTTAAATAGTGCTGGAAAGTCTAGAAACACCACAGTGGAGACAACAGTATGTGCACATATGTGTTATTCATTCTAACACCATTTCCCATTATGCATTCCAATCCGGTCTATCATGAGCAGTGCTCTGCATCCAGGAGAACCAGCTGTAGTATCCTGTTATACCAAGACATCCCTTGTCCCAGTCATCACATGGGTGGCACTCGTATTTTGCTCCTTCCCAATTAAACACCTGAGAAACAACTCACTGCTGACAGAAATCCAGTGGCAGGGTACTGATTTCCAGTGCTGAGAGGAGCCTAGGCAGACCCTCGGCTCTGAAAATTAATAGACTTGGGTTTTTTGTAACAAATGCTATTTCAGAACTGCAGCCAAACTAAAGCCCTCTAAGTCTACAACTCTTCTGGCACTGCACTGCCCTGTGTGCTTGTTTGGTTTTGGAGCCATTTGTCTGTCATGCTGTCCTAGTGACATCTACAAAATCTGGGTTTGCAGAGTTTTTTTCTGTAAGGTAGAAGTTACAGAAGGCTCTCAATCCTTAAATGTGTCCTCCTATAAACTAGGTATATTTTTGTTCCAATATAAGCCTAAAGAGAAGCTACTTTCAAACCATACAAAATAAGCCCAATTCAAAGTACTACAAAACTTTGAGAAGAGTTCTATATATATTAAAATGGTGAGAGGACTTTGGCTGAATAACTGAATAAATGCAAACATTGCTGCACTTGCTACTTTTAGTGCAAAAATACTCAGGGGCTAGTTAAAATATCCCAAGCTCAGGATAGGATAAATTATTCTACCTAGCAGGATCATAAGAAGGTCCAGGTGACCCAGAACCCCTAAGGTTTGTTTGGAGTGCTTCTTTTTCTGAGCTAGTGGTGCAACACCACGTAGTCTTTCAGAAAATGGGTGAAGATTAATGCAAACTGTGTAATATTCTTTAAGCTTTAAGATGTGTCCTAAATGCAAAATAAAAATAAGACATTATTATTGTAAAAGAAATAAAGGTATTCATCTGTAGGGATCTCCAAGAATTTTGCATAATAAAATGGTAATAAAATGAGCTAACTCTTGAGCACACTGGCTCATTCTTGGTTACAAACATGCTGAGTTTTATGTAAATAAATCTGCAAGAATTTTAATAACAGTGTCTGTTCTGGAGAATAGGATTTTTTAATTTTATTTGATCAATGTCGGAGAGTATAAAGCATCAGAGCTATTATTTTCTATTAACTGTATCTGGCATTGGCATAAGCAGTCTACTTTGCCAATGGGTTGGGTGAGTAAAGAAGTCAGAAGAAGAGAAAAAAGTTTGCCAAACTTCGTAAAACTTCATAATCTATGTATAAATGGCCTCACTTACTTGCACCTTTTTGAAAATATTTTATAAAACCAAAATCCTGTTGATATTTTTCAGTTTAAAAAAATAATAAAATCTCACACATGTAGGACTTTGAATGTCTGGCTCATCACGATTTTAATTGTAAATCCCAGGAAATGCAGAATATGAAAATTAAATTAGGAAGTGCTCAATGGATTGCAGAGTAGTAAATTTTATTAAATTTCTTTGCAAAATAACATTTAGAAAATAATTTAATAAAAAGCTGTATGTGCCTTACTAAGAAACAATGAAAAAGGTTCAAGCAGTTTTTAGTGTATCTAGAATATTTTTTTGCAATTCCTGTGGTCTTAGGCAAGCTGTAGCTCAAGCAAATGTGAATGGATCAAAACATATGTAACTTTAATCTAATAGGTAATTTATGTATAGATTACTAAAAATATCATTTACGGCAAACAACAGCATGATTCTTTGAAGCTATTTTATACGTACACTCTTCATGAAAATATAGTGAATAGTTAACTGGTCTTGGAGAATTGCAATCTAATGTTTGTCACAGACATCACATTTAATTTCAAGTTTAAAAAAAATGTAGAATTCACAATCTGTACATACATGTGTAGTATTCTTAGCAGAAGTCATAACCTACTGTCCATATTCTGCTATAAAAATCCCCATTTTACAACACAAGAAAAACATTAAGTTTATATGTGCTTTTTTTCATATCCATGTACATGGCTCTCCACACCAAAAACATCTATTTTTCAGTACGTTTATCCTTGAGAGACAAATCAGAAATCTTCTTGTATTTTGGCTTCTGTAGCAGTATTATAAATGAGGTATGGAAAGAAAGAGACTACAAAACCACATATTTCCCATGTACTTTGGAACAACTGTGCAATGTTAGATATTATTGCTGGAATATAAAGAACTTGTGCTACTTGGACTAATAGGATGAAGATTTCTGGTTTGACAGAAGACAATATTAAACCTGAATTTAATCATGCTGGCCCAATCACTACTACAGTGTCATCTTTCCTAGTGCAGTTTAATGAAAGACGATCCCTATATATCAAGATTCCTTTCAGGACAGTTATCATTCTATAAGGCTGTTTCAATGTCCTCAGAGCAAGACCTCCAAATCCTCCTAACTCAAAATCTCCTCCACTACCAATCTGTGGCAGTGTTTTCCTAAGTGACCTTGTCATGCAAGCCAACTGACTGAACAGCATAACTAATTCGGACAAGAATTTTTCACCAGGTGAAAAGAAAATTCCAGTGTTAAGTAGCAAAATCCCACTTTTTTCTACAGGACACTGCTCAGTACAAGCCATTCAGAGTTCCTCAGATTTTGTTCATGAAACAGCTGGAACACTGCTCGGATTGATTCACTTGATTAACTTAATTAGTATGACTAATAGTATTAATAGCAGAAAGCTGCTCAATACTGCATTATTTGTAACACTGTCAGCGGGTACACCCAGTTAAAAAAAAGTCTAAAAAAAACCCAGTGAATAATATAAAATCCTGTTTTTCAGTCCCCTGACATTGCCAAGAACAAGAATAACACGTGAGACATCTTGCAGATCTCATAATCATGAACGTGGAGCAATAGTTCTGAGGACATTGATGTCATCAGCTCAGGAGAGTGTCTCACACAGGACTCACTCCTCACTGTCCAGTGCCTTACTTAATAGCCTGGATGCTTCTCTTTAATACAGCAGGTTGCCTTACATTCCTGAGGATCAGCAGATAGTGCAGGAAGGCTTTTATTTCATGCCTCATTTCTTCCAATATCCTTGGAATGACTTACCTCACTCACATTCTCCTGGCAGTTGTGGAAAAAGAAGAGAGTTGCAAATGAATTGTTATTTCCTGTATGTGTGTACACAGGTGTAAACATCACAGCACAAGGGACACAGAAAGAATTTTTAACAACAAATATTTCAGTGATGAAAATGTTTACCTGAGCAGCTCTCAGTCCATACAGGTGGGGTGGCCAATTGCCTGTTAATTACTGAGGGGGAGTTTTAGTCAGTAATAATATTATTCAAAGAAAAATACTATTGCTTTAATTAGGGTTAATTGGTGGCTCATCAAGGAAGAAGGTGGCCTGCCTTCTATGCCCCAGAAAGGTGAACATGCAGCTCCTGTCTGAGGCACAGCTGAATTGCCTACATGTCACTCAATCAAAATCTATATGGCATTTAACATCTAAGCACCAATTGTTTTGAATAGAAGGTCCTTTTGTTCAAATGGGGGACATATGCACTAATCACATTTCTACTCTGGATCTGTCAAGTCACAAAATTTTTGTGAAAATACAGGAGTTTTACAAGGAAATCAGTTGCCTGCCAGTGCAATATGCTTTGCCTTACTAGAGTTGAATGCTAAATCTTAAACATTTGAAATTGAGATTTGTTCGGTGTTTGCATTTACTTTAAGAATACTACTTGGAAACCAGGTAGAAGATACAGCCAGCCAGTAAAAAAATTAATAAATTAAATTAATCTATAAATTTCTGTAATATAAAATGTTATATTGATCAGTAAATAAATATAAACAATATCAGCACTGAAGAGTTTCACAATGCATTTGGATTTAGAAGCTCACATCTTTTTAAAATAACTTTCAATCACTGTCTGTTCTTCCCTCCCTCCAGTAGTCCATCCCAGCTTTCCATTATGAATAGTGCACAGTGGTACCTGAAACCACATCTTTTGCACAGCAAATATTGCTTCTTTGCAAAGTCTTCTCTGTTTCTAAAGGGGCAGAGGTTCCTTGGAAGGTGGCACTCCTGGCAAGAGTTTTTGGTCAATTCAGCTCATTCAAAGAAGTGTCAAGCATCATAAAAGTGCCAAAAGGTGTTATGCCTACTGCATCTGATATCCCTAGTGCTGCTAAGAGGTGGGATATGGAACTGACAGTTGCCTTTTTTACCAGGCAGATGTAAGGTCACTAAATACACACAAAGGAGAACAGATGTGAGCCAGTTGTGTACATAAAACTGGAAAGCTGCAATTCGTAGGAGGTTGCTCTTAATAATGCATGTTAGACTTGAACAGTAATATTCCACTAATGTTTAGTCCACAAGAATGGCGGGGCAATAGACAAAGGAGGCAGAGTAAAACTCATTTTCCTACAGCAGCATTGTGTGATCCATCTGAAGTTAACTACAATGTGATCTATAGCCTTTTGGATTTGACTACAAATTCACAACTACCCTTAGAGAAAAACCTGTAAGAAAGGAAGTTTGAGAAGCAAGCAAGCAAGAAAAAAAAAAGGCAGACAAAATGCAAAACAGAGCAAGCCCTGTTTTTTCTTTGTCTCTTCTTCAGTCTTCCGCATCCTTTTGTATTCTGTGTTGAAGCCAGAATCAACTATGCAGTATTTATAGTGATGTTGCTCTCCTGATAAAGTATTGCACAGGCTGTGGCAACAATCTAGGGCTCAGCAGGGAAGCTGTGAGACAGCTATTTTTGTAATGTTTAAAATTATACTAAATTAATAAAAATAAAATCTCCTGCTGGGCTTCCAGTTTTAAATAGCACATTGTGGTGTAAATTATCAGAGCATCAGGGTTCTGCTAATTTAGTACATATTATAACACTGAAGACATTAAAAGATCATAGCATTTTTCATTTTAAAAACAACACTGTGAACTGGCTGAATAATTTCAATAGTTTATGCTAAGAATGACTAATATATGCTCAATGGGATAGAGGGAAATGGGAAAACTGCATATCATAACTTTTAAGGGTTTGAAGGTATAATTGTTTAGAACTCTGTCAGAGAGGATTCTGCCTGCTCTCCAGATTATGACAGTCTAACATACTAAATTATCACCTTCTAAAATTAGAATGGTACTTAAAAATAATAACTACACTTAATTTTGTAGTAAAGCAAGATGACATCTTTCCTAATTAAAAAAAAGAAATATTGCTTTAAAATAAGAGCTCTTCCATTGTCTCACACCTGTACAGAAAACTTCTGCAAAGTAGTGCTGAAAATCCTACCACAAAGCATATATTAGGTTAGGTAGTCATCAAGCATACACCTTTTGAAATCATCCAGAAAGTTTTCACTAACTTAACGTACAGAGGAGGCATGAGCTGAAAGCACTTAGATGTTGGGCAGCATGAAGTGCTAATGTGTGTGCAAGACCAAGACCTAAGCAGAGTAAAAGACAAAGGTAATGACACATGTTTCCAGAGAAAGGATGCTAAAAATACAAACGTCCTCTTGACAGTAAGCTCACATACTGGCTCCTGAGATATTTTCTGCCTGCTCCTAGACACCTCTTGTGGCCATTCATCCCTGGTAGAAAAGGATCAGAGTAATGGCAAGGAAATGTGCCAGTGCAAACCAAACCGTCTGATACACTTTCACAAGGTTAGGCAGGTTGATAACAGCAGTAGTGCTTTGCAAGTACTTATTGCTGCCCCCCGTGGGTGGAGCTATGCCTGGAATAATGGCAACAGGACATTTGTGGGGAAAGTTCAAGCAAGACAATGGGCTGAAACACCTCTATCCTCACACCAGTTTTTTCTCAGTCTGCTTTTAAAATGCTTGAAGCTGTGTTTGAAAGCATGGAAGACTTATGACTACTGCAAGCATTTGTGTTTGCTTATGGCAGACTATTTATTTTGAAAAGAACTGCTTGTTAAGTAAATAAAAGACAATATAATTTTGGCAATTACTATGTTTACAGGGAGCTGGGACAAGGTGAAAGTCACTGGCATTCTTGTTGAGCTAGCTGATAAAATGTGACCTGAAATAATGTGTTACTAGTGAAGTCATGCAAAAAATCCCTAGACCCAGTACACTGAGACCATGTCCTCATTGTGAAGAGAGCAATATTCATACTATGCTGTGGCAGTCTAATATGTGTGTATCATAAAAAACTGAACAAGCAAATAAAAGCAAGATAACTGCAACTTCTTGGGATGACTTTTGGACAGCAGTTTATCAAAATTTACATGCAAAGCAGCTCACTCCTTTTACAAACCTTGAGTCTAAAAAAACCCTACTTTTCAAGCCCCATCAGGTACTACTTTGCTGGCTCACTTGGATTTTCATAAAGGCTGAGTTGATTTAGAACATCATTGAATTCAAATTGAATAGAAAATCATAAAACTGAAATCAGTGTTGCTGTTATAATGCAACAAAGACAACGACCAAGAATAATTTTTTTAATCAGAAACTGTTAACTTTTAATACAAATTGTATGACAGAATAACTTGGATAATGGGGACTGATTGATTAGCAGCATCTCTCTTTCCACCAATCTTGTGGCATCTCAGAGGTCCACTTGGTGCTTGGAAGAGCAGCAATTGAATTTTTCGTTTTCAAAATTATTCTAAATTATTTGAATCTGGGTTTTCAACATTATACGTCAGTACAAAGATCATTGTCTACACTGGATTCAGAAGTATGAATGTTAATCTTGAGTATATGAAAGCCTGATTTTCATTTCTTACTAGGCTTCCAAATCAAACTTTTCTTTGTGATGTCAAATTCTGATTTGCTAGCCAACACCAATGACAGAGTCAGAAAATCATATGAAAGTCCCCAGGTTTTGAAGCTTCACCACTGTGAAGAGATTTCTTTTGCTACCATGCAGGAGTTCTGTGCTTCCCTCCTCTCTGCTGCAGTGGGGATAACACGTTTCCCCCCTCCCTCAGAGGACTTCAGAGAGGGTGGAGAGTTTCAATCCATGAGATATCTCAGGAATGGGGGCTATAAAGGTTACCTCTGTAGTAGTATGAACACTGGGAGAAACCCATGACTGATGCCAGCGTTGTTCCTTGCTCTCTGGAACAGGGAGGCTGTGCTCAGCCTGTCTCCTGAGGGCAGAATCCTCAGATGGGAACTCAACTCTGCAAAACATACTATGCCAATATTCTGCCAGTGAGCATGCTAATTATTAATTCATATGATAAATACAGTTCCCAAGTTGAGCTTATACCCTGCCTTTGTGTAATTTGTTAGTACAGCAAACTTAGAAAAGATAATCAGACAAAAAAGACACAGGAAAAAGGACACACAGATCCATAAAGCTAGTTAGAGACATATCCTTTTGACTCATATATTACTTTTGTCGTGTTTCATTTGATCCTCTGTGAAGCCATATTTTACTGACCCTCTTCCAGAAAAATCCATGTCTAAATAAGTGGCCATGCAAATTTATCTGACTTTATTATTAAAAAAATAGTATTCAGTACTCATAAATAAGCAGTATTTAGACAGTGCTTGTTTTGCTTTGGGTACAGGTGAAATATAAATATTGCCCCTATGAACACACTGTAGAACAGGTTTCTGTATTTTTTTCAATCACAAATGTTTGAACACTGACAGTCTTGGTGGGGAAAATGCCCAGATACATGGAGGAAGCAACTTGCACCTTACCTGACACACTGGAATAATCTCTGTGGTGATATGTTTTATATCTCTACGGAATTCAGCATGGTTCTAAAAAGGCCTTTTGCTCAGATGTGCCCCACAAAGCTTAGTGTTGGAGGCTTCTGTTCACCCCACAGACTGGTTGCCTGAGTTTCACCATTATTCTGAAGCATTTTTTATTCTCGTTTCCAAACCCTTTTTTTCTCCCTCTTTCATTCCTTGTGCTGGCATGTATTCATATGGATTTTTTAAAAACTGTTATTAATTACAGATGATGTTTCTTCTTCACACTTGACCGCAAAACCAGACTGAAATGGACATGTATTGAATGGAGATGCAATGTAGTGTGCTACCAGTTCATGTGCTGCTCAGGCAGGTTTTGAGACCTTCCTTCCCCCTCTACTGATCCATAATTTATTAAGTTCAGGAGCTCTGTCAAAAAACTGAAACTATAGCTCAGCAGCACTAACTGCCACTTCCATCATTAAAACCGATTCATTCTCCCTTGATGCAAGAAATAACAAAAGAAGAATGACCTCCCTAATCAAGAAATAATGTGACAAACAAAGAAATCTTACCCTCCATAAGGCAGACAATTAGTTACCACTCCTTACAAGAGAACTCTTTCAAAAACAAAGTAAATACAAAATTATGAACAACAGCAGAGAACACTGGTATATCCCAGGGCTGTGAGTATGCCTGCTTATTTAAATGCTGATGAAAATATTGGGAAGAATAAGAAGGTAGCCCAAATTTTTGATATAGAGAATTTTTTCCAAGACACCAGCTTTGTTGCAAGGAGTTTGAGAATGGTCTGAAAACACACAAGATTCTGGGTAGCCCATTGTGCTGGAGAAAAGGAGGAATAAGGTTTCAAAATGCATTTCCAGATGCTATGTGGAATCACAATCTCCATGGAGATAGACTCACATGAGGCATTTGTGTGTCTGAAATGAAGTACAGCAAAACACAGTTCATTTCTTTTGTCAAGTGAATAAGAGACTGCTCATTTGTCAGGAACGAGCATAAGGCTCGCAGGATTATTGCTGCTGGGACACTAGAGACAAGAGCAAAACATTGAGATAGAGCACAGGTAGTAAAATGCTGTGGAGATTTGAGCCCATCCAAGTGCTCTAGAACCTGTTTGCAAAAGAGAGATGTTTGTAGAGTTCTAGCCAAGCCCAAGATGAACCAAAATTTTTGAGACATGGTGATAAAAATTAATACTTGCTTTCTATATAGGCATATTCAGGAGGGAAAATGTCTACTTTTCACCCAACTTTCAGAAATAGAAAAGAGAGGAAACAAATTGTAAAAATTAAAGATTAAATCAGAATTCAATGCAAATAAAAAAATATTAATGAGGTGACATCATATTTTTGTCTTCTGTCCCTTGGGGTTCAAATCTACTGAAAGAAAAGTAGGAAGCACAAGTACTGCAGAAACAGAAATAGTGACTGGGTTATTAAATAATATTTTACAATACTCTGCTGATAGCATATATTCACAAAATAAATGCTTTTACCATTTGTTAGAAGTGCATATACATGCACTCAAAGAAAAATCTAAGTCTGTCATACAGATAAGAAAGATCTCATAGAATATCTTGATTATCACAGACATTAACCAATTCTATATTCAGCATAAAAAAAGGAACAATATTCCATTAGTAACATGGTCTTAGGTAAACAAACAAAGTTATCCCAAGAATAAATCTCAAGTTATATGTATTGTAGTTTAAATCTCAAAATGCTAGTGTGGAGATGAACACTGCTATTATTATTATCTTGCATGACTCCTAATATGACTACAATCTTCTTCAATGATTTCTTAGGCTTCTTCTCATACATTTTTTTCTGTATGAATTTTAAAGAAATCTTGAAATAAAGTCCATAAATGTAAACATTTTTTTGTGTTTCTTTAATTATTGCCTTTTGCCGCAACACTGAAAGCCTTCATTGCTCCAGCTGTTTACTCCTGTCCAATTTGCACTCCTTCATGATCATTCCCATGAACAAGGGTATGTTTCTCTTCTTTCTTTAGGGTTCATATCCTTAGCCAGCACCTACTTTTACCAATTAGTGAGCTCTACTTCCAACCTACTTTATTTGATAAAGCAAATCACTTTGAATAAATAAGGTATTAAAGTTCAGCCTTCCTCTTGTAGATTATCCACATGGAAGGCAATTACAGCTTTGTCAAATTTATTTGGATTTGAAAGTATTTACTAATTTTGTATGAGAAATTGTCACCCTATGGCCCAGTCAGGAACCTTGTTGATATTTTGAATTAAGTCTAGTATTGATGGCTTAAAGCCAAATGTAGAAGAGCGAAACAAAAGTAAAGTAAAATGATGTTTCATTTAAGCTAATGAGAAGACCAAATTTTGGAGACCAAATTTGTATTGCTTGTCCTCTCCATAAAGAGTGAAGAATCCATGTAACTTTGTTAGGGTATGTAAGTTGATCATAACAGCATGGTAGTTAAATAAAGTGGAGTACCCATTTCAACTCTTCTGTAACACTAAAGAAAAAGAGAAAAAAAGGCATATAAATTAAAAAATTATTTAAAATAATTACTAGATTCAAATTGTATTTCATTACCTCTGGTGATGTCATTAAGAAATGGTATTAGCTCTGGAGTTAGGACTCTTTGAGTTGGAGTTCAGGACTTTTCTCTTATGGTGAGATGCCTAGAGAAGAACAAAAAACATCAAATATCAACTTCAAATATCTATATTTTCTGTAAAGGAGAGTACTCTTTGAGGTTGTTTCTTTTTTTCCTTTATTTCTCTCACTCTTTTTTTTTTTCAGTAGTTGAATACTTGGGATTTCTAGGAAAGGCAGAAATAGCAAAAGCATAATAAAGAAATCTCTGCCAAAGTCTCTTCTTGATTATTTTGTCCCTGAATGAAAAGTCCTTTGTAGCTCTGTTTCCATCAACTTGGTGGCCTTTTGAATTTGCCATAACGTGCACAGTAGCCTCTGATGCCCAGGCACTTATTGTTTGTGCTATCTCTGAAGCCAGAGCTGTTTCACTGTTGATCCTCTCAGTGGTTTCCAACCCTCTTCTTGAGCTGCAAACCCTGTCTCTGTGCTGTGACTCTGTCTTGCCTGCCACATCCCCTAATCCAGAAATCTCCATCCTGAGCACACCCAGTTCCTCCCAGGCACAGGAAGAATGTTTCCACCTAGCACATTGTCTTCATTCCTCCCCATGACTTTGACTCAGCTTGATTTACTTTTCCCAGAGACCACTCTCTGGTGATGCCCTGGATTGGTCTCAGCTATCTTCTTCTTTCATAGCTTCCTGCTAAGTTTTTTTGAGAGGTTTTCTGGAGCTATAAACTTAGCTGCCTAAAGTACAGAGAATCTTCCAGGAACTGAAGGAGGTGAAATTGCTGTAATTCTGCTTTCAGAACACTAAGAGAGGGAAAAGGTAGATAAATGTCTAGAAAAGGAAAAAGGCAAGCCAAAATCCTAGTCCTTTCACAGGAAAGACTACTGAATACCCAGACAAGCATAATTTCATTAATTTTGAATGATAGGCAGGAAAATAAAGTCAATCAGATACTGAAATGTGAGACTTGGCTTTCTCCTGCTAGGGATTGCTCTCACAAAACAAGGAAGAAGCTCTGTATGCTCCTACTAAAACTTACACAGAGTGCCCTTGGTATAGTTACTTGCATTCAAGTCAAGTTACTAGCATATTGGAATACACCTAGACCAAATAAGACATAGTTAGTTAACAGATGCATATCTACAGAGTCCAAAATACACTTAGTCACATGTCATTTGAGACCAAACAAAATATCCTGCAGGTTACCCGTTCCTAAAAGCAGATTTCATACTGAGGTTCGCATTCCTGCTCTGTGTGCCAGACTTGATGACCTCTGAGGGAATGCAAATATATAAAGATGAGCCATATTTGCACCAAAAGAGATAATTAAAGAGAGGAAGGAAATTAAAAAAGAGAAAAATACACTGCAAATTTCAGAAAATCTACCTAATAGTGGAATAAGTGGATTGAGGCATAAATGGTCTCCCAAGAGATAGAACAGAAAGGCTATCTGCTTGGATTAGTACTAAATGGAATGAACAAAACACTAGAAATTACATTGCAAGGAATAATATTGCACTGCCAGGGGAATGGTCGGGATAATCTAATTGTACTGTTTATCTCCAGCCCCCCAAAACTTCAGGAGACAGTATCATGAACAACACCTTTTTATTCTCTCACTTTGGCACTGCTCTACTCTCAAACTCTTTTATCCTCCCAAGAGCTGCTTTTGACATGATATGAGAATGTGCCCAACCTGAACGGAAGTGAAAAGAAGAACAGTCCATGAAATATTTTGGGAGAAGCACATGCCCACCACCCTCAGGGCTTACAGCAGGTCTAGTATTTCAGCAGGTATGACTTTTCCAGCAGGTATGACTGTTCTAGTGAGGTGTCTGTATTTTCTTCCTTTGCCATTCAAACACCTTGAAGAGATATAGGAGAGGGCTACAGAAGCCTTTGTTGCTTTGAGGCACTTGCAATGATTGCTCATCAAACAGCAGTGATAGTCCTAGAAAAGCTGCTGACAAAGTGAATGTAGGAGACTCACACTTCTGGGTTTTGTTTCTGTTTTTCAAGGGAGCAGTCCCCTTTGGAAACAGCCTTGTGACAGCAGGCCAGAGGGGTGACATACGTGTGAACATATGTCAGTGCCCCCCGTGGTAATGTACATGCAAACATATGGCATTGCCCTCCTGGTGCATATTAGCTGTCAACAGACACAGGAAGGACCTTGCCCTGGTTATGTTTCTTATCATCCATATGGTTTTCTATTGCTCCTGATAGCAGATAAATTACAACTACTTCCAAAATCTCTGTCTAATAATAGTTTGTGTTTATTCCAAATATAGATGCTTACTCTTTCCCTTTGGTACTTTCACAGAATTCATTGAGAACCAAGCAACATTTTTTTCATTGCATTGCAGGACTCTGATGATTTGAAAATAGAGGGGGAAAAAAAGAGAAGAATCAGCACACACAAACAGCCAACAAGATGAATATCTGGAAGCAAACATGCAGCTTGACCCCTGTAACTTGGAAGGGATCCTCATGGGAAGGAAAAGTCTCCCTGCCAGGTTGCACACACAGCACTGTGGTCAACAGAAAATCAGGACAGCGGCTCAATATGAGGAGAAAATGTTTCCATGAGAGTTTTACAAAATTACATGATTCTATGAAAAACTGAGCTGGAAAGCAACAAAGTTAACTCAGCATATGGACTCATATTTTTCTAAAGAGAAAGTAATCTGCTAGACATTTTATAGTGAAAACTCAACTAGCAAAAGCACAGATCATCTCTAGATGATGCTGAAGTCAGTACTTTCAAAGACTAGTTGCCTGAACTGTAAAAAGAAAGAACTAGCAGTATTTCTGCATTAGTTTACTACCTTGTGGTCTATTCCAGACATAATCCCAAACCTCTAGGCAGCCACTTCTCAATTGGTTCAATCATCAGTCCCTACAGTGGAGTAAACCACAAAATGTACAAAATGAGTGTTTGTTTGAAAGCACTACTGTAAGTGACAGCCCAAAGTCTGAGAGACAGGAAAATCACACAGCTGTCCTGCCCCCATAAAGTCAATCCCCTTGTCTGTTCCCTTTCACACCCCAGTATCTTAGTCACACTGCACATGTGGCAGCCGCCATTTGTTTGCTGTGCATCCAAGAACATGCTGCCTGGTTTAGTGTTTCTGTTGACAAAGAGGAAGGCATATGCATTGCACTAAAACAAGCACCATTACTCTTGAAACTCAGATCTTAGTATGTTGAAACTCAGGTCTAAATATGTCAGGGCATAGTTGGACATCTGATCTGTCCTCTCCTGTTTGACTGGCAGAAGAACTTCTGACCCGTAAGATTGGTAGTGGAGCAGATCAAGTTTGCAGAAATACAAAAGAACAAGGGCAATAGATCACAATACTTCTTTATATTAAAAAAAAAAAAAGTTGTGGGTTTGTGGCACTTCAATTCAGCTTAGATGATCTTATGGCACTGAGAAAAGTCTTCCAACACTGCATGTCAGTAAAATACATTTGAATAGGTTTATGCAGAAGCTCTCAAAAGAGTTTTTGGTGGAGTGTACATAATATGATTGGTAGGAAAAACTAAGCCTAGCAAAGTACTCTGTGCTATCAAGATCATAACGAGTTCTTAGGATGATTTCAAAAGCATTTTAGTGGATCAGAACTAGTGTTTTTATTTTAGCTGGATTTAGTACAGTAATTGCAAAGAATCAAAAGCTAAGAGTTGTGTACAACAGCAAATGCTACGTGGAAATAAATATTTCTCACTTTCAGTAGTTACTGGAACGATTTGGTGGAGTCATGCTCAATGACTGTTCTAAACTAACAACATTTGTAATAGTGTAGGAATACTATAAAAATTCACAAAGAACAAAAATTTAAGGTGCATTGATTGTGTTGTCTTTATCTTTCAGGTGGAGAGAACTTTATGACAGGAAGCAACAATAGGTTAAGGTAAACAGCTTATTTTGCCTACCTTCATATTTCAATACAGTAGTTCAATATAACCACATTTCTCCAAAGACTCATATTCTGTTATTGAAAGGTAATGGTGGGAACCAACTTAAGAACATGTAAAATGCAAGATTTTTTAATCAATGAGGAGCTATTAATTTAACCAAGCCTTCCTGTAATAATATTGAGACAGACTGTCTGCCTGTTTTTACATTATAGCTAGCTTTGCAATCTGTACAGAATATAATGAGGGGTGTACTTTTTGTGAATATATTGATTGAGAGTGGTCCTAAGGAATCTAATGCTGCCAAAAAACTTGGTATCGCTCCATGATTCTTGAGAGGTTGTTTGCTTTCTGGAACAACCAAGTTGTAATTTTAGTTGGAGTTGTTGATTCTTACCACTCACTACATGTAGAACTCATTTAGTTTATCTTCACTAGATCACATTAAGCTCAGACCTAAGTTCAGACTTGATGTGATCCAATGGATCAGTTATCTGACTGACCCCCAGGTTAAACCACAATGATGCATCACTTGACAGGTTCATTAAAGTCATTGTGCACCTGTTGTTCTGCAGCAGCAGGATTCCTCAAGTTCCCAAATCACCTCAGCCACTAATCTAAGCAATTCTTGACCTGACATATTTGGAGTTGAAGAAAAATTTAAGGCAAAACTTTGAGGTGGACAATGTAATTTTTAAGACTTACAGAAACCAAATGGATCGTCTTAATCTAAAAACATGCCTTAGTTTAAGCATCTTTATCTCACTTTCATGATGCATCACTGATGATTTCAGCAGAATCATCCACAGATGAAATCCCACAAAGAATTATGTTTTTATCAACTGTGCTTTATCACAGATTTTATTAAAAAATGTTACTAGCTTAGAAGACATATAAAAGAGAATTTATAGCTAAATATACTCAGATAATTGAAAAATTAAGAAGTCTTTTGCTTGCTGATTTCTTTAACTTGGTTCTATAGTTATTTGATATGTTCTTAATACTGACTTTTTGGTGCAGTACCTGGGCATCTTCCATCAGTGCATTAAGCAATATAACTTATGTTTGAAACATGATATGTACTCTGGAAAAATTTCACTTTATGTATGGAAAAACAAAACAAATGTACTGGATTGTGGGAAAAGAATCAGTGCTACTTCACTGTTAAACACAGCTGGCTGGAAAAAACAGGTATTCTGGGTTTTTTGGAAATGTCAAGGTTTCCAAATGTGCTTATCTCACATTAGGAAAAAGCTGGGAAAAAGAGAAAAAACACCTTGTGGGTAAGACAGTTTTGCACATTCCATTAGAAGTGGGAGACAAGGATGAAATGATGTCCCTGATCATTAGGGGGGCTTGGACTAGATGACCTTTGAAAGTCCCTTTCAACCCAAATAATTCTTTGTCTGTGAATGATTCCATGACTGAGATTCCATGAATATTCTGTATAATAGCTACCAAAGCCACTGGAGGTTTTGCTGTGCAGTGTGCATGCATCATGCCCAACAGTTTGCTGCTTCTTACATTCTAGTCTGAGAAACAGGCTCTGGGAAGCTGTGATGGAATGGGAACAACCTGGCTTGCGGTCAGTCTGTTCCAGAGGAGTTCATCTCCCTTCCCACATGCCACCAATCCAGAAAAAAACAGGAGAAAGCTCAGTATATATTTAGAAAGCTCATGTAGTGTACAGCCTAAAGATGGATCACATGTTAAATACCGGAACATAATGGTTAGTAGGGGCACATTGTTCTCTAGGTTTTCTGGGGCATTTCAATAACTTTTACCCTACTCACCAGCTAGCCAGCTGAAATATAACACAGAATAACTGTAGTCTGATGCTTACACTTTCTAATGAAAATTTTAGCTATAAAGTAGTGTCTAGTCTTGGAATATATTTATTTATTTTTGACATAAATAAAAGGAAAGCTTGGAGTTTCTAGTGAAAAGAAATTTAAAAATATATAAAAGAAATTTTAAAAATACTAAAATTATGTCATTCCACATCCAAAGTGGAGCTAATGTTTGTATAGATAATATATAATATTTAGAAAAATTCATTAATCAAAAATGCTTGACAGATTTGGTGTAGTGCCATCTTTTACTGTATTCTTTTTGTTAAAGTGAAGAACAAAATCCAGACTAAAACAGGATTACTGAAGAGTAATCACAATAGAAATAAATACCAAATGAAAATACAGAAACCATAACCTAGGATAGTGTTTCATGGGGAAAGGAGACCTAAGGTGACTGGATATGGATATATACCCACTAGCTAACAGTTTATGACAAATGAAACATATTTAAGTATCCTAATTGTCTTTCTGATTTAATAGGATCCAATAAATGGAAACTGTATGGCCAGAATAATGAAAAGAGCACAAAATTTATCTCATTCTGTTGCGTCCTCTCTGTGTTCTTTTGTCCTTTGATTGCACTGGTGGATAATATTATTTTGTTCCCAAGGAAATATGTCCCTTTGATTAGGTTGCAGATATTCTCTCATTTGTCACTGTTCTATCAAGCAATGCCATGTAACAGCAGGAACCCTTGATTATTTAATTGCTTGTAAGAACTCATTAAATCTTACTATCAATCATTGGACATATGGCAAATATCACCCAATGGCATGAGAGGTTTTAACAGCGATCTGTCACTGGGGCATACCCTTTCGTTGGTAGCATAGGCCTTTTGTTCAGTTCTCTGATCATAATAATTTTTAATTAATATTGATTTGTAAAAGAGTGTTCATGCAGTGGCCTTAATCTATAGGTACAAGGATAATCTTCGAACAGGAGCATTTGTAATTCCATATAAATATCCAGGAACCCCATCTAAGAGAGTTTAACCTTTTTACAATGTTTTGTAGATCATGTTAGTCTGATGATAACCTAATTTACTCTTCAAAGTGGATATGGCTAATTAAGAAAAACGTATAAGAACAAGTCACACAATAGGTTTTGCATCAACACCTTGATGGTATCCTGTGAGCTATCTCTGATAATATAAATACAAAAGACATTTTTCAAAATGCAGAATATTAGCTATAGCTACTAGAGGTAGTGACCTGTGTAGCTACTTGTTTTTTCTATAACAAAAATCAAGTCAAAGGTCTGGGAAGTTATCTCACCAAATACTGCTTTATTTCATCACAGATCCTTAAGTTTAAGGTATATATTTATGTGGATGGATGATAAAGTAATGAAATAATTTGATTTTCACAAAAACTCCTGCCTGGGATATGTAGATTTTAACATGGGATATTTTAGATTTTCAATTCAGCATTCTTTGCAATCAGAACTTTAGCAACAGTTAATTTTACCTGAGGAGGTTCAAAATTAGTCATGCTTGAAAACGAAATAAACTTTCAAAGGTGAAAGTTCACACAGTTGACAAAGGAACTGCTCCATTTTTGCAGTCATAAAAAGAGTGATATTTGACCATTTTCTTGTGATGACTACCCTTTTACTCTACTGGACTCACAACCTTTTTCATAGTTCATCAGTATTATTTGGAAGTTTCAGGAAGCAAAAGAGAAAAGCCCTACCACAAAACACTTCTTTGATTATTATATTTAACAAAAAACTTGTTTTCATCTTTCTTATTCTTGATATATTGCTATTTGGAGATAAAATCAGGGTATTTAAGCTACTACTTTGTAATAACTTTGTCCAAAATCACTTTACTTTTGAAAATTTTGTGTCAAAATTCTAAGAAGAATTGATAAAGAGAGAAAAGTGGAAACTGGAAGATTTCCATCTCTGAGTCAGGCTTCTATTCACACATTTTACCAGTGACACACGAGGCTCTTCATCTGAGGTGGGGCTGCCTTTGTAAGATAACAGGTAGGACTTGCCATAGCAACAGTTTAGGCTTGGAAAGGGTAGGGTTAAATTTTAAAATTTGTATGTTCTTGGAACAAATTTTTGAATATGGATCACTGCTGGTGTCAATGTAAGTTTGTTTTGTGGATTTGTGTCAATGTGAATTTGTTTTGTGTTTTTATAGAGCTCAGTGGGTTAGCTCTATAAAAGAAGTAGAGATTTGAGTGTGTAGAAATATTAAAGGGCCAGACACCTTGCTTTAATACAGAGTGAAAAGACAGCTGTGAGAAGTAAGAAGGAGAATTAGAATCTTAATACCTGAGATACGTTTCTACACTTTTAGGTATGGAAATTATTAAGAAAAGAGGCAGAAAAGAAGAAAGAATTTTGAGGCTGGATTTTTCTGTGTGTTAGTATTTCAGGTTACATTTTGTGTGATGACATTCTGCCTCTGCATATCTCTGTGTATTCATCCCTGTTCTGTTAATTGCAGTATTGTAGCAGGCATCTGTAATTTGTCTTATGTTGTCTAATGATCACATCATAGTTTTTCCAAAAAAAACCCATATCTGCTTTATGTTTTCATGAGGATTTATGTTGACTCCCACATTTTGAAAAAAATATCTTTATTTAAACATCTGTAATTATTCTTTTTTAAACTTAGTTTCTGAATCTTTGGCTCTTTTCCAAAGAGGATTCACCTATGTCGAAATAGCTGTATGCATACATACAGCCTTGTGGAGAGATTATTCAGGTGTTTTGTGTTCTCTGATAAAGTGAACTCTCATTCCTGTAGAGGCAGAGCTCAGTCCTATAACAAGGGGAAAACCTTCATGACAGATATTCACCTACAACTATTATGTACTTAACATTATTAGAGCAGTAAACGGGATCAGGAGTCATTTTCCTTTATATAAATATAAAAGAGTCATTTTCCTTTCCTGGAAAACACTATAAGACTGTCTTGAGATTCCTCTAAGCAGTGCTGCCTATGAAAAACTATTTCAAAGAGCAAATCAGATATCATGGCTCATGAGAGAGTAGTTTGGGAAATATTTCAATAAATACATACAATTTAATTATTATTTTGTTTTGGAGCTTACATAAACTTGACAAAACATCACAGGTAGACAAATCACAAATTTCAGTGGTTTTATAAGCATTTAATTACTGGCTTTGGTCCTGATTCCTCATTTTTTTCCATGTTGTGACATTGTTGGAATCCTTTTGTGCTTTTTACTTCTCTTTTCCTAAAGTTTAATAATTGTAAAATGATAATACTAAGGTGAGGCAATAAACAAATTTTTGTATTCTGTTTGAAATTGTGACTTCTCTGTAAGAGTTAAAGATCTCTTTTGCCAACTGTCTTGAGACTATGAAAGTGAAGTGCTTCATTAACTATTCAGAAATACTGGAAACACCTTATTTTCCCAATAAACAGTTTAAACCTAAGGACTTCACAGCCAGCCAGTTAACCCGAGCTACAATACATTACAGTAACTTCTTTACTTCCAAGGTAGGCTAGAGTGCCATTTCAGGAGTAATGAATGATGCTTTAAGGTATAAGGCAGCTACCCTGTAGAGACTGAGATTATGCCACAAAATACAGAAAGTCTTCCAGGAAGCAAATGAATAAGCTTTGCTAAGGGAGCATAGAATAAAACCCATTAAAACCCATTAAAGGAACCCAAACTATAGGCAGAAGGTAAGGAAGGATTGATTTTTTTGTAGCTGTAAAGGCAATAGAATGTCTATTTATTAATTAAAAATATATTTTATGTATTGTGATGTGATAAATGGTTGACTGTTTAGGTGAATTACCTCAGAAATGCACCTAAAGCTATTAACACTGATAAATTATGCACTACTACTTTTTAAATTTCTGAAACAGTCTTTACAAGTATGCTCAACTTTATTTTCAGTTTTAAGCAGCAGTTTTGAATAATCATATTCAACATTTAACTATTGCCACTAAAAGCTTCCTAGCCAGAAAAAAACCCCAAGCTTTCACAAACAGCTTTAACTCTCTTATTTTCCCTGTTTTCCTGTTAGATATACATACATATGAAACACAAAGTTTTCCATTTTGACAGAATCTGATGAAAAGAAGTGACATACTCTTAACTATATATTCCCTTGGCTTTATATTCCCTTTAAGTTGGGAGTGCTAAAACAAGTAACCTCCACCTGAAAGAAATGTTTGAAATATGAAAATGATGGGTTTTAGGTATAAATAAACCACAAAGCGAACACTGAAGGGGCATGTGTATAAATAAATCTATATATTCTCACACACCAAAGTTCTGAGAAAATATATTAATTTCTGGGTTTTTTTTCTTCTAGGATACTAACTAAATCAGGTATATGTGAAAAAAATGAAATATTTTTCATAGACGTTGTATGTCTTTGGACATATAATGTTTTAAGTTCAAATCTATATTTTGTACATATATATATTTATAGTGTCTGTATTCTGATATAGACATGTATTCTGTGTACTTACAAAAGAGTTTATATCTGAAAATCAGGCATCCATCCAATACCAACTTAGAAAATTCAACATTATATTTGTCATCTTCTCTAAATTTGAATGTGTGATTATGGCTATATGGGAGTGAGTGTGCATTGTGTGTGTGTCTGTCTTGA
The DNA here is from genome assembly GCF_027477595.1 of Haemorhous mexicanus. Lineage (NCBI taxonomy): Eukaryota > Metazoa > Chordata > Aves > Passeriformes > Fringillidae > Haemorhous > Haemorhous mexicanus. The sequence continues at coordinate 28,214,832 of NC_082341.1, read as the reverse complement.
AAAACAGGCCTTTTTTGTCACTCTCTGGTGGTGGTGATACAGGGAGAACAATACCTTTATCTCACTATAATTTCCAAAGGCATTTAAAGGGTTCATTGTTTCAAATCAAAGAGCTATTCATAAGTTCCAATGAAATGCAATCCATCACAATTTTACATGAGCAGAAGCTTTCAGCTTGTGCATATTTTGTCAGGAAGGCAATTTAAAGCTTATAAACACAAATCACTTCTTCAGTTTTTTAACCACAAAACATTTACACAGTACTGACATACCACCTACAATATCTCAGTACAAAGCCAAGAAGAAGAGCAGGCAGGACCAGGAGGCAAGGACCTGGAGACAGCATTTTATGTTAGAGAAGACCAGATGCTGGGGCATCAGTTCAGGAATTCTCAAAAGATTGAGAGAGAAAAGGATGCTCCCCTATGCTCATGTCCCTTATCAGAGTGTGTATGACACAATAATTAAAAGACTTGTTTGGATGACAGACATATCTGAAGCAGATTTCTATATCCAGGAAGAAGGACTCTGCAATCATTTATTTGCTCTTTTTTTTTCCCCCATGTATTTGATGATTAGGCTTGTGAACGAATGTGTACATTGACCAGATGCACAATGGCTGTGGTACCACAGCATCTCTGATCAGCAACTGATTTGGCTCAGTCTGCTAAAAAACCTTTGATGCATAAGGGTGAATCACTCTTAGAATAAAAAGTGAAGAAATATTATGCATTCTATTTCACTGGAGGAGAATTGAAGCTCACAGATGCTCTACTGTTTCCCAAGCCTACAATCATTTAAGTGGCTTACTCAAAGAGCTGGAATCAAACAGTTCTGTTCTAGTCTGTCTTAATGTGCAAACTTTACTCTATTTTTATTTATTATTTTCTATTCTGGGAATCTTGAAAGTACAGTGCAGATTCATCTTCCTAGGGAACCGGTATTCACAGACTCATGAATCATAAAATAATCTTTGTTGGATGGGAGACCTGCAGGTCATCTTGTTCAACCATCTGACCAAAACAAGGCTTACTCAGAAGATAGACCAGATTAAATAGGGCATAGTCCTGTCAAATTTTGAAAACTTTGTTGAAAATCCACAGCCTTTCTTGACAGCCTGTTCACCATATTCATTGTGAAGACTCTTTCCCTTAAGACCCCTTGCAAGGTCTCATGATGCAACTTTTTATCATTGTCCTTTGTCATTTCATTCTGAATCTTGGGGAAAAGACTGCCTATGCTTCTCCATAATCACCCATTATGTACTTAAAGACAGAACATGAATCACATTTTAGCTTTCTTTTTGGAGGTTTAAATAAGTACATTCCTTCAGGGTGTTGTGTGCTCCAGCTCCTGTCTGTCCCAGCAGCCTTCTCTGGCTTGGCTCCAATTTGTCAGTACCTCTCTTTGCAGAGGGGAGCCCGACACTGAGGCCCTACAGATAAAAGTGGGAATAAATACTTCCCGTGACCTGCTGGCCATGCTCTTGCAGCCCTTGCAGTATGGACTTTACCTTTGGCTGTGCACACTTGGCTCCTTCAACTTGCTGTACACCAGAACCCTGCTGTCCTTCTCTGTAGAGCCTCTTTCCAGACAGCTGGACCCCAACTCACACAGATGCAAAACCAGCACTTCCCCCTAAAAAAAAAAATACAATCATTTGTATTTTAGGAGAAAGATGCTCTTCAATACCACCACAACATGGGAATGCAGTCTGCCAATTGCTAAATATCCTGCGTTTCCCACTAAGATTTAAGGAGGATTTCAGGCCCCAAACCTTTAGCTCTTAAAAAGAAATCAAGTGATTTATAGTAAACAAAAATCACTTTGTAATATAAAAGTGGAGAACTTGCTACTCATTGTAATGCACACTGATATATTGTTTAGCAGCACCATTGTTTCATTCCAAATAATCACAGGTCAGCAACTGACAAATTTACTGTTATCTATCAATTGATTCTGTTACAATGTCCCTGAGATTTATAACTCCCACACTGGATCTTTACCCCTTCCCTAATGTTAAACTATTATCCTCTCTCCCCTTTTTCTTCTTTGATTTTAAATTTAATTTTTTTTTTTATTTTAGGCCCATGTACTTTCAGCATTTCAAAAGGCTGCATATTTATTTTGGAACTGTTATCTGCTACTGGGTTGTTTGCATGATAGAATCATGGTCCAACATGAATATTTTGTGTTATAAAGCATATTAAGGAGCCAACCAAAAATCAACAGGAATGGTGATTCTAAAATCTTTTTCTCATTTGATGCAAGTAGATTGTTTCAAAAATTCACATCTTCTTTTCTGTGCACAAACTGCCTACAAAAATGGTGGTGGCAGTTGGATTGTTTTCAAAGCACATACAACTCCAACCTTTCTTAATCTAATTTACATTTTAAAATGCTTGCTGTTTCAATTCAATTTATGCTGCTCCTGCCATGGTTAGGTGCGAGGACAATGTTTAAAATAATAGTAATTCTTTCCTTTTTCAGACAACCAAGCATAGAAAAGAATAATTCAGAGAAGGTTGGGAGAAGAATAAAACAGGCCTGGATTCACTTTGGTTAAAGTAGCGTCACATACAGAATCTGTATATTCACAGTAGAAGTTTTGGAACAAGCCCACATGGCCTGAGAAACAAAGGAAAGAAAAGTAGTGACAGAAAATCAAGCTACTTCTAAGTTGCAGAACGTAGCTGCAGAGAGAGGAGATGAAGACACAGAGCCACTACTGCTGGAACAGAGACTTGTTGCCATGGGAGCAGGGATAAGGAAAGTTGGTACCCTGGAGGCAGTGACTGGGGACAAGAACAAAAAGGAGAGGGATAAGAACTTGGAACACTGCACATACAGGGAACAGACTCATGCACATATCCCCCTGTATTTTTAGGAAGCCCAAGCTGCCTTATTACCAACCCACATAATCACATGCATGATGGGGCCAAGGCCAGAAAGGCAAAATTTTGCAAGGAGAATATTAAGTACCTGTTACAGAAGTAGTTTGGTTTTTATCTGACCAGTCTGGTAGTTCTCTCTTCCCTTTGAGCTCATTTTAAAATACTCATGGTATTGACATACAAGGTGAATATCCATGCTCACAGTCTCATATCTTCTGAATCACTAAGGAAAAGAAAAAGACATTTATCCATGGAAACTGAAGATTCACTGTTTCTTCCCCTAGCAAGTAATATATTTTCTCAAAGGAGTGTCATGACAATTCTAATACTGTGAGGGTTTGGCTTACACAGAAAGATAATTTTTAAAAACCTCGCTAAATATTTCTACTGACATTTTTCAGTAAAATATAGCACAAAAATTCAAGAAATATTCTCATGTCATGGGACATTGCCATGCTCCAACAAGGATAAAATTGCTATAGAATTTGACTATGGTATTTTTAGTTTTGAAGTAAGTTACTTTAAATTAGGTTGCCATTTCCTGTCTAAAAATCATGTATTTCAATTTCCATTTTCCCAAAAAGCAGTCATTTTATATGGAAAAGATCAGCAAAGAAACTTTTCTCCTGTGCCTTTTCTGGGCACAGAGGGTAAAAATGGTTGCTTCTTTTTTTCACATGCTTACATATCAAGCTTTAAGCCCTGTGCCCCATCGTTTACCTGCATGATTTTATTCTCTTTCCTCCCAAGTCTGCCTTGTACTCATGTTCTTTTATTCTACAGTATGAGCAGATTGTTCAAACTCTGTGACCAAACCCCTCACTTTGTGACTTTTTTGAAAGTGTATAGTAATAAAAACAAGCAGGAGTTGTCAGTGCAGCAAAAAAATAAAACTGCCTGTTATATGCAAAGTACATCTTTAATGATGTTTAAAAAGGAGCTAAACATCTCTATGGGAATTCTTAAAACACTTATCTCTTAGGCTCTTATTTAGTTTTGCAAGTCTTTGTTGTTTAACAAGCTGGAGAAATGGGTCATCTAATGTTATATTAATCAGTAAATTAATATTTTAATTTGATTTTCTTTATAGTTGAGATGCTTACGGCATCTCCAGTGTTTTCTTTCTCTGTACACTGATGTTAAGCAATATCATTATCATACTGTACCTTGGGGTTGTGAGATAACAGGGTCCAGTGACAGCTCTATTCTTAGGAGAGTGGGAGGTTTATGATGACACTTATACATTTTAAATGGCACATGGAGGCTCTCGTGCAATGAAATGTCTTACAGCTGAGTCATAGGCTTTTCTACATCGGGCTTTTCAGTTCATATACTTGAAATCACACACTTTCATGTCTGAGCAGGTGATACATTTTGCCAATTTTTTGATAAGATCTTTACAGTGTGATGGAGTAAAAATCTCAATGATTCGGTTTTTCGTAACTAGTCCTATTTTGAAAAGTTTCGATAAGCGATAGGACTATCAACGGATGAAAAGGGGAGAAAATGACAATTAACTCTTTTTATTTAAAGATTAAGTTCCAGTCAGATCTATTTTTTTTCAAATATTCATTTAGCCAAATACAGAAGAGTTGTTGATACAAGAAGAGACACAAACTTTTATTTAACATTATCAGCTCTAATTGCCCTTCTGAAATGTGCTTGGAAATTCAGAATTTTGATTAGATCAGGCAAGACTGTCCCTGTCCCTTGTGCATCTTTACAAGAGCCAACAAAGAAAGCTTTCTCCTTTTTGCTCTCTTATGCATGACCTTTAAACAGGTCAAAATAGTGCTAAGATGGAAATGGTTCACAGGTTACTGCTAGGTGAGTACAAAGGAAGAAACAGTCTTTGTTCCTTTTACCTCCTTAGTCACAATATGACCTTCTCACCTTCTCCTTTCCCTCCTGACTCTGTAACTGAGGATATTTACTACATCAAAGATCCCATGCCTAGTTCAGGCCCCCTCCCTCTGTTACAAATACACAAATCACACATCCTAGTGCAGGCTCGCTCTGGTCCAATGGTAAGTTACATGTCTGAGTGAAAATATATGCTAGGTGATACCCTCACATACAAGGTCAAAGCAAATCACATTCACACATTCCATACCACACTTGGTTTGCTGGCCATACCTCAGCAGATGCACCATAACCATATATGACTGTAAACCAGCCAATACTTTATTGTTTCTTGAGCTTCACTGGCTTTGTAACATAGTCATTCACAAAAACGCATCCAAATGCAGGTTCCACTAATGCTTGCAATTGGGCAAGTGCAAAATTGGCTCAGGAGGAATGTAACATGGTGCCAGTTTCCTTCTCTTCCTCTCTTTTTTTTTTCCTTTTTTTTTCTTTTTTTTTTCCAAATAACTTATTAATGTGAAATGACATTTTAAACACTGCATAGCACAGGATTCTGAGGACTGAGTCATGTCTGGCAACCCTTACTCTCAGTCAGAAGCTTTTTTTTCCTGTCTCAGAATAGTGGTACCAGCTTTTCAAAAGATAAATCTGCCTGGATTGAGTCAGCCTTGAGGCCAGAAATGTTGAGTGGGCCGTTGGCTGGATGACTGCACCAGAATGTTTTGAAGTTAAAATAGATGGAAGACTCTAAATGAATGTGCTTATTATTTTAGCATAATAATAGAGTTAATGCATAATCTTACATTACGAGATCCATGAAAATTTTTGTGATGGATCATTGCAAACTTGCAGGAATATTCACATTGCTTTTAAATGGTACTAGCTTTCTTTGAGGAAAGTACTCACTCATTTTTTACAAAAGCCTATAAATAGAATAACAAATGCCTGAATTAGTTTTGAATTAGAATGAAGTTCTGAGTCTTATTCAATGTCAAAACCCTTTTGAATTCAAGAGTAGGCTTGCCTCAGTTTTCATATGAAGGACTTTTCTAAAAGTATGAAACTGCAGAGGTGTTTGGCTTCATTGTGAACATTTCACACATCTCTAGCTATCATGTTGTTAAAGTCAGCAATTGCCAGTGTCAACAGAATGAGTTTGTTACACATCACTGAATGTTCAGGGACAGGTTTGACGCCCTGTATGAATTTGAAGTCTCATTTTTTGGAGCCTTCATACAAAACAAATAACATCTCTCTTTGAAAGGCATTTTTTCAGCTCCAGAAGCAGGACAGCAATGGCTACACAAGCAGGAGCAGCAGAGGTATCTTAGAAAGGTGGATGCTCCAGAAGTGAGTATGCATTGAAAAAAGAGACAGTCTGCTTAAATTGAATCAAGTAACCTAAGCGATCTGGCTACTCTCCCATTTATACAACACATGCAAAAAATAAGTTAGAAAGAAGTTTCTTCCTTTAGCAACTTAAAAAATAGATTGAAATTTCAATTCTTCTGTCCCAAAAGCACAGCAATATTTTCTCTCTCTATTGATTATCAGTCCACTTCGGTTGAAAAGAGTCCTGACTAAGATCAAAATTGCTTTGAAAAGATGACTTTAAACGTGATAAAGCACCAGCATCACTGCACTATGCTATCAGATGGGTATTTTTGGAAAATGAAAGTAAATCAATATTAATAATATAAACCAGAAATTGATTGATTTTGCCATTAAAATATGTAATGGTGAAAAAGCCCATATCTAATTATTTCTGTTAAAGTCTGTAAGTAACGTATTAATTAAACTGGATACATGAAAATATCTCTGAAGACATTTGTAAGACTTACTTGGGTCAACCAATTTTTAAAAGCAAAAGTTCTGCCATTAATAAACTGCAGAAAGATCAGAGCTGTTAAGCAATGAGGATGAAAGTCACATGAAAGGATGACTATGAGAAATTTGAAAAAAAAAGTATTTGCAGTCTCCATCATTCTCTGTCTCTTAGAGTCTAATAAGTTAACTTGTACTGACTGGTAAGAGAGGCAATAAAAACTGATAATTCTTTAAATGACACTAATTCCAGGATGTATGCAAAGCCTTACCAATGCCTTAGCATCTATCAAGGACATATTAAATAACTCAAGATAGTGGATTAATATTGTGTAACCATCTTCAGAAATACTAAACCATCCATTCCAACATCCTTACTAGCATTGATCATGAACCATTGAATCAGTACTTTATATTCATTTCCTTTCATTTGCTTTATTTTACACTGGGGAATATTTGCATTTGTACTACATTCCTGTTTCACATCAAACACACCCGAAAGTTCTTACCTGCCTTAATGCAATAGTAACTTAGGCAGCCAGTTATTGTCTTTGATAACTATGCTCATACCCCATTCCACCCAACAGAAAGACTGAAATAGCAAAAAAAAAAAAGGGGGGAAAAAATGAAAAGGAGAATAAAGACCCAAAAGGCCAGTGATCTGATAACAAAACCAACATAGGAATTACAAATTGGTAAATTTGGAAATTAACATCTAATGTATGTCAATAAAGCTCTAGTAATGGCTTAAAAAAAAAAAAAAGTTAACAAAAGCCCCACCAACAAAATGAGGAATTAGAAAGCACATTAGAGCAATCAGTAAATCATTTTGAAAAATAATCAAAATCACTATACAGAACTGAAAACCACTAAGTCAATCCTTATTGTCAAGCCTAATGTGATCCAATGTACTGTAGTGAGGGAATAGGAAGGAAGTGTCTACACCACATGTTGAATTAAAGGGAATCAACCAGCCATTTACTTTCATTTATTTAGTAACCTTCATGATGAGATCATCAAATATATTGTCTCCTCAGGAATCATAGAAGGCTGGTATCTTGTTCTCTTTCTTCTATTCCCCCATTTCCAACCTGATTTTTCCATCAGACTACTTGACCACTTAAATATATGGGATTTTTGGGGGGAAAAGTTGTTTTTGCTTCTTACCAGAAGAAAAACATACTGAGATATTATGCTAACAGATTAATTTTAAGTCACTCTGAAGGATTCACTAATGTAATTCTGAAGATTACAGTATCATATTCTTATGGAGCAGGGCTCACAACAGGCTATGCTAACTGAGACCAATAGGAAATAATTTGACTGCAAATGGTAAGTAAAAGGAAAAATGTTTCCTGTTCCACAAAAGCAAAATCAAACAAGAAAAACATATTGATGGTAACACATTGCCTATAAATCTAGAGATCACTGTATTAAACAGAGAAGTCTTCCCTTGTTTCCTGTTTAATAGGCAAGTCATCTGCTGTTGGAGTAATTTCTTGTCAAAGGTGGTTCACATGAACTGTGCTCCTGTTTCTTCCATCTCACTTCCATGATGGGAACCTCAAACAGCCCTACCTGTAGATATTTATTCTGTAGAACACCCAAAGGAAGGTGAAAAGGATCACACAATGGGTAAGACTCATGTTTCCAAAAGCACTCAGTATAACCAAAAATCCATCTGAGTGACTCCATGGCTCACTGTTCACTGGCTTACAGGACCCCTTATCCAGGCTATCTATAAATGACTTGGTAGGTTTGCAAGAGCATGCAGAAATCCTTTCTTTGGTTAACACTGCCTCATTCTGGCTAGTTCCAAATTAATTTGAATATTGCTATAGAACTTTGTAATGAGTCATATTTATATTTTGAATGTAACAAATGAAGTAGTGCTTTTAGCTTTGGAGTTTCCTTCACATACTTCAAATCTGCTGGAGTTCATATGTATTTAAAAGCCTACAATTTTTTTTCCCAGCTGTAGAAGCTGGTCTAGTAGTAGATACTACCACACTTTGCAAATCTTTACTCAACTATATCAGTACATTGTGGCAGGAATATTACTGCTGAGACAGTCTCCCTGCTTGGGTATACACACAGTGTAAAAGTAAATTTGCACTTCATGTTACTTCTAATACTCATGCTACCACATAGTTTGAGATTATATATTCGTAGAAATATGAAAGAGATATCTCAAACAAGGGATTTTCTTTGAAGTGTGGTTACAGTGTCTCTTTTCATAGGGTTGAACTGGTTCACTACCTGTTTCCATGATAAGTAATAAAGTCTCAAATGAAAGTTATAGATTATAAAAAGATAATGAATATACTACTGGATATCATAATAATTATTATTATAATAATACCTCCTCTTAAAAATGCATCATAAAATTATTGAAAGGTTGCATCAAGCAATCTGAAAAGGAAGGAAGCCACAGTTTTAATTCTTTGTAGTTTCTTGGAATAATTCTAGTAGTTTATTTTTCACTCTTGAATAGCTTCTGCACAATTTATTGTCATTTTACTCGGTAGTAGTGCTGATTGTAGATCTCCACAGAGATGAATTTGAAAAAATAAGCTGTTTATAATTTCAGTCTTTTATCAAAGAAAGTAAAAATATTATTCTTTTAAGTGTAAAATTTACAATTAGTGTTAGCTGAGGCATACAATATCTATAGCACTGTACTACTTTTTTCTGTTCCAATTTGTCTGGTAAAGATTTTGAGTCCCTGTGAATTTATTTCTTGTTTTCATTGTATATGTCAACAGTATATGTACCAAATTTCAGCGCATGGGGAGATCTGCTGACAATTTACTTTGACAATTCAAAATTTTTAGACCATAACTACTTGTTAAATCCTGTGGGTTTGCTTTTCCTCTCTGAACAGATTCATATTTTTTTGAACGTGAAGAGAACAGATAATGTTTAGCCAGTAAAAATTTTTAAAAATTAATACTCTTTAGAAGATTTGTGATTCCCTTCTTCCTCTCATATTCATGCAACAAAAGCTGTTTGAGTAAACATTCACAAATACTAAAATGGAAGGGCATAGGCAGACAGGAAGAATGGCTTTTCAATTGGTTACTTAAAAGTCTTCCATTAGGTGTCAGCTGCTTACATTTCCAAACATTATATCCCACAATAATGAATAAAAGACTTCCTAATAAAAGGAAGGCTTTTTACTATGAACATTATGAGTGCCTACTCAAGACTAAGGTTAATTTTGTGCCTTGCATGAGCACTTTGGCTTGCAGATAGAGAGTTTGATTTAGGAATGGGTCACACTCCACAGACGTGAAATATCCATCTGTTGTGTGAACAGTCATACTCTAGAGTGAATGGAATTTCTCAGTTTAGAAGAAAGTAACTGAGTATTTTGTGATACCTGATCTCTCCCCCACCTGTGGAAACCTATTGGAGCAGCTCTACTTATAAGGCATTTGTCAGAATGTTAATTGGATAAATGACTTCATTGTGTGAGTCATGCAGTCACCTCTGTGGACCTCATTAGGTTTAAATGAGCAGACTGAAGGCCAGAGCAATCATTCTGAGCACAGCCATATGTTGGTGAAGAAACTCTCTCAGAAATAGGCTCGTGGCCAACTCTAGGGACTTACAAATGACTAGATGGAAGATGGAGGTCTTGGTGGCAGGAAACACATTGGAAACACTGACACATGTAGCATGTTCCCTTTCACAACAAAGGACAATTTAAAAAAAAATCTTTTAAAATAGCAGATTCACTACCTGGTAGGTTTTTAAATAGCTTGCAGCTTTTGAGTTGGGTCAATGATATGTTAGGTGGCTGTAGAACATGCTTGTGTGTAGCTGTGGGCTTCCTTGAAGGACACTCCATAGCTCTGGTTTGAAGCCCTTTGGAAAACAAAACATTTTGGTGGGAAATGAAGTCATTCCAGCCTGACTTCAAAAATTAGCAAGGACAATCAAAATGAACAACTGGTTGAGTCTTTGACTTTCTGTGAGAATATAAGCTATATTTATAGAGCTGCTTTTTACCTATATTTGAGAATTAGGTAAATCTGGATGAGAGTTTAGTAGAAAATGAAAACAACTCTGTCCCTCTCAGCAGCTAAGAAGTAATGTCCAGGAGCAGATGTAGTACAAAGAGAGTGACATATTCTACCATTCATTTAATTTTTTTAACCTGAAAGTCTCTGCTATTAGGATATCCAGACTCAGAGGTCTGGATATCCTAAGAGGTCTGAGAAAAATATTATTGGAAGATATCCCATAGTAAGAAATCTTATCAGAACAAGTAAATGGAAGGAACATGGGATAGCTATCTTCTTCTTATGTCATCTAAATATAATATAAATTTGCAATGAGGCTTAAGGTCACTTACAAAGCTTGATTAGCAAACAGGGAATTAAAGTCCGTATGCTTTTTCAGAGGATAACAGTAATTAATATAGCCATTAATATCTACTGAATAACCTCCCCCAAAACAAAACTATTGAAATACAAGACTTCTGTGATTACAGACATGTCTTAGCTTAAATATATCTATTTCGAAGCTATAGATTAAAGTACTTCTGGGGGTGTGAAACTCTCGATAGTCTGACCTTTATGAAATTTATGTCAGCTACTCATAATTGTCTGAACTTCTGAGAAGTGAACATATTGCTTTCTTTTCTCAGTTGTGCACAGTCCTTTTTTATCTGACCTCAAAATAAACAAGAATGAAGAAAACATTTTTTAAAACTGACAGCTCACTACAACTAAGCAGAAATAAAACAAGCTTTTAAAAACCAACAAGCTACCAAAAAGAAGACTGAAAATCTTGACATTGTCATCATCACTTGAGAAATTGTATCTACTCAACTCCAGCTTCTCACATGATGAAAGATAAATCTAAGACATGGCCTTGAGGTATCAAGCCCTCCAAAACTCTGCCCACACAAGTTATGTTCTTCCAACAGGTATATTTTTTATTTTTATTTTCATTAGTGTCATAATTGGAAACACAGAGATGAACAGCATTTCACAAAAAATGGCTGTAAAATTGTAGGCTCCCTTAAAAAAAGCAGTCAAGTAACAACCTGCTTGTAGAAAAACAAGAGGATAAAACCTAGGAATTAAAACACATTGGCCATTGTGAAGGCTCTCACCTCCAAGAAACACATGGTCCTTTTCCCAGTACTCACCCAAGAGACAAAAAAATATGCCCCTAAAGCACAGAACTTTTTTTATGACACATGCAGTAAGCTGGGTATCTGCATCAAAACTCCTAAAATTTAGGGGTTCCTACTCTGGATTCATTAATAGATTTGGGATTCATAAGGCTCACCTAGTCTTTATTTCATTAAAGTTCTAGTCAGAAATTTAAAGCATCTATGAATTTACCTATTGCTTCTAAAGAGATTTCCTATTCCTGTGGTTGGATGTGAATGTAGATACTGCTATGTCACCAGTATGACTAATCATTATTACCCAGCAAGGTACATCTTTCTAGTCATATTCATCTTTAAAGAAGTATCACAACCGAATCTTCAAAGCAAAAATTTGTCATCTGAAAATTCTTTCTTCCTTTCTTTGAAGTCCCTTTGCGCTTAGAGGTACTGTCTATGGAATATAATCTGGCATGCACAGCTGCTTTCACACTGAATATTTCCAATTCTAAGCTTTTTCTAGAAAGCCAACCAAGGAACAAACAGCACTGAAGTTTATGTGAACCAATTATTCTCTGTGTCAGCACTGCAATGTTACGATGGCATAATTCACTTAACCACAGCCTATGCAATCCCTGTGGATAAACAAACTCTTTGTCCTTGGTGTATCCATAAATTCCTTGTTCCTCCTCCCAGTGCCTAACTTAATGTCCATCCTTAAATTATTAAATCCCAGAGCAATGTCTTCTTTGAAAACAGTAAAACAATCTGACAATTGTTACCATGTAAAAAATTAATTTTTCATAATCACATTAAAGAAAAATGTAAATATCTACATGGAAAAATTCTGCTATTATTAATTAAAGACTTTGATTCAAAAAGCACTGTTTTCTCTAGAAATGAATATCCATATTTAATTTTAATATTTAACAATTCTTTGCAGTAATCAGCAGAATTCATGGAAAAAAACTTGCTTAATTGTCTACACACAATTGATTACTGGTATGGATTGTAGTTTATTTAGTTCCATAAAGTGGAACTGTGGTTCGAAAATTTTAAAACACAGGTTCATGTACATTCAGTATTTTGTTCAGTTACACTATTTGCCAATATTTCCTCCAATTACAATAACACATTCCAACTGCCTTTTCATAAAGACATCTTTCTCATTTATCTTTTTGTCCACTTGGCAAGAAATATCTATAATGATGGCTCTTTTCCTAACCTTGTATTATCAGACGGGATAAAAAGCAACATCAAACACCTGCTTCTCTGAGGTACGGCATGAAGTTACTTGTTCCTCAGTCTGTGTCACAGATGACAATGCAGAAGGTACTTTTCAGTTTAGACTGCTGGGAAGTTTGCATTTTTCTGAATCAGCCTCTGCTCAGTGCTGCCTCTGTGCTCCCAGCTGTCTCTACTTCCAACGCTCCATTCCAGTTTGAATGCTCCATTGTTCAATACTTGTGAACTAAATGAAAGTTTCCATTCCATGGGGCAATAAGGCCTTCCACAAAGTGGATCAACTGTTAGAGACCAGCCTTTACAAATATTTGGGCAAGTCTTGCACTGCATCAGATACAGAGAACAATGCACATACGCAAGAGTGAACTCCTGTCTCTGATTGGAGGTTTTTTCCAGCCTGATCACTGTTTCCACCAAATTTAAACAAATAAGGAAATGGAATATAAGAAGCTAGAAAGACACACACTGTTGAAAATGTTAATCAGCTCTTCCTGAATATTTTTCATGCTAATTTTTTTCATTTAGCACGTGCTATTTTAATTCATTATTAGTTACGCTGTTAAATTAACTGGAAATATATAATTACACTTTAATAATGCTATTGTAAGTGCAGAGTACATCCTTAACTGGGAACTTACAAAAGATGTTTACATAATGCAATACTGACACAGGTTATAGATTTCTTGTGTATTTCAAGGGTTTGTAACATTTATAAATATCTGCAAATTAAGAATTGATAAAATAAGATTATGATAAATAAAATGCAATTATTTTTCAATGTTTCACAGATCATACTATATGCCAAATAAGGTTCTTCTGCATAACCTTGGCCATATGCTTTCAAGTTTAATAGAGTTAATTTTCCCTACTCAATAACTATTCTGAGTCTGGTAGTGAGGCCTACTTCACTAATGGTGAATCTCTTCCTGGCACACAAATACTACTACTAGAACTGATGTATATTTTTTCTTCTTCTCTGTCTGCTTGCTGCCTACAGAAGAGCTATACAGCACAGATGCAAATTAATCTGTGGGAGATAATCCCAGTCCCTCAGTCCAACCATTTTGCCATCAGGAAATAAGGAAGTTCAGTACTGAAAGCTCTGTAGCTCCAGGGCTTACAGACCATTGCCACAAAACATATTTTTCTGCATGTATTGTTTAATTGTTATTTTGGGCTAATTTTTCAGTTAAGTTTAATTACATAATAGTTGTATTTACATATCAATATAGACTTCAAAACTCCTGGAAAACACTTGCTGCACTTACTAAGAAGTGTTTTGCAACATTCCCTTTCTCTGTTTTATTGTTTCCACACTACAGGAGTGCACCAAACCCGCATCCATTTCCTTTGCTAGTGTCAGCTGGCGCACATCCAGGCCTGCGGTGGAGGCGGTTTGGTCTCCTTCCCCAACTGGCTGCTAAAACTTGCTCCTTGCAGCTCCTCTCCCCACAGCTCACTGCTTCTCCTGGCTGCTGTGCTCTTCCTCAGGGCTGCAGTGGCAATTCCCAGCTCTGGGCATGTCTTCTCAGCCAAGCCTAGCCAATCCAGCACCCAAGCCTGGCCGCTGGTGCTGTGCACTGGCCCCCCATCATCACCCCCCAAAGGAAGCTGTCAGTGTTTCCCTGGCAGAGCCAGGCTTGGTGAGCTCTGTGCTCCAGAGCTGCAGCACGGGCTGTGGATGGCCTTATCAGGCTGTGAAATTCCACTGAAACCAAGGGGACTTCTGCTGTTGAGAGGAAAGCATGCAGAAGGGTTGTCAGGACTGGGATCTTATGTACTACTCATGAGTGGAAGGAAAATGGAAATCTTTTCAATGAGCCTCTTTGCTTTGTAATATAAAACTATGTAATGAAAGAACATTCACATCATTGTAATTTTCTCATGTTTTATACTTCAGTCATATTTTTCATAGCAGTTTCTCAGATTTATCCATTTCAATTTTTTATGTTATTTCTTTTTTTTTTTTGTCGTTGTTGTTGCCTGTTTATTATTGGCATATATTTTTAGTATTTTTCCTTTGGATTTTTTTTAATTGACAGGATTTCATCTCTGTTTGTTAAAGAGAACCAGCTGTTTTCTTCAAAGATAATTTTCTGAAGCTGTTGTGTGCCATAATTACACTGCAATTACACAGCAATATCCATAAAAGCAGATGAGGATTCTATGTGTCCTTCTGACTCATTAGAAGTTGCAAAAATGATGGATGCAGTCTTTCCTAGCTTGACTATTGCCCTCTGTTGGCAAACCCAAGTCCTGTCCTATCAAGAAAGAACTTAGGCAAGGAATAACATAACCTTTGAAGGGGGACTAATTTCAGTTTTGGTTACGGAAATACTGAGATAATGCTGAAGCTGGGAAGTATTTTCTAGGTGCCTTTTATGGAGAACACTTTGAGTGATTTTTTTATAATGTTTGAAATAAATCAGTGTTATATACATTTTGCACACTTTCTGATAAATAATTTCTTTTCTCATATAGTTAAATTACTTGAGCAATTACTGTCCTTGAGGTTCAGTCTCATTTTCATGTAATTTCCTTGCAAAATCCTTCAAAAATTTCTTGTTTTTTAAGATATGGTAAAATTCTATTCAGTTTTGTTTGTTCAGATGTTCTGACATGAGTAAGTTGAAAGAAGTCAAAATATGCTCATATGGTTTTGGAATACCTTAGATCTTCATGTTCTGACTGTGAAGAGAAAAAAACCAGAAAGCTGCTATTTTAACTCAAATCAAAGTAGACCAAATCTGATTCCTTCTGAATCAACAGATCAAAAGTATTTTCATTCTGGAATGAGTTCTCAAATAATTAAGATAACAAAAGAGAGCAATTAGGATGGAAGGATGAGATTTGGATGGTGAGATTTTCGGAGTTGTGGGAGGAGAAGGGGTTACTTGGTTGTTTTTGAATTAAATGTTGAATCAGATGAGCTATTTAGTTTTGTTCATTCATTTCTGGTTAGGGTTTAGCATGGTCACTTCTAAAGATCCATCATGATGAGTCTAAGCTAAGCTAAAGCTACTGGCACTGATTTTCAATGGGCTCTTGTGCACTCCTGTCAGAGCAGCCACTGAAGTCTTGATTTGCAAAAGATTGCGGCTAGGGCAGAACTTCAGAAAACAAATTAATTTCATTAAAATCCTGCAAAGTTTAATGAGAGCTGAAAATCAGGAGAGACCTATCAACACATGGGTTTCTCCTGGCTCTGCTAGATCCTGATGTAGTTTCAAAACATTTACTTTGGTATGGGCAGTAGGGAGTATTCTGGTTCTGTAGTCAACTGCTCCAGTAAAGCATACAAGGCAATCATTAGTCCTCCAGTGACTTTCAGCAAACAGACCATGTTTAAACAGCAGAGTTAAACAAAACTCAGTTTAGGGAGTCTATTCTGGAAAAAAATGGCCATAGGAAATTGACAGGTTTTATTTTCGGTTATCTTTCTAGCTGTCATATCATCTATAATATATATCTCAGCTTGCAGAATTTTTAGATGCCCAGAATTCAAGTGTTTCCTTTAATGCCAAACAAGGATGAGATTTTAAGGCTAACACAAAGACAGGAATACATTTTCTAATGTTCACATTTTGTCAGTATTGATAGCTAAGGCAACTTGAGTGAAGCTTCATAGGTCGGTGAATTCTTGTTTAGCATCACTGACTTGACTGAAAATTATTTTATATTATCTTTTCCCTCTCTTCTCAGTAACAATTCATTAATATGTCCAAGATTTTTTTTCTCCATGAAATTAGATTTGCACACCAAGACACTGTGAATGTAATAAAAACCTACATCAGGGAAAATGGAAATATTCAAAGGCACCATTTGTAAAATGAGGAACTAGCTGTCTGTCCACTGCAAATTTGCTATCAATTTTGAGTTTCTGTGTAGGACAGTAGTTCTTTCAATAAATAAGACAATTGCATAATTGCAAGACTTCCAGCTTTCTCTCCATCCAGTGATTGCTGACTGTACTGTGTTGATTAGCTTTCAGTACAAGGCTTGACAGTGGCTCTGCAATCATTCTGCACAGCTCATACCAAACAGTATTTTAATTTAATACCTGCTGAAGTGTGTTGTTGAAGTCACAGCTTTCATTCTGCTGGTTTTGTAGAAGACACCACTTTTGACGCCAAGCATGTATTTTCCAGAATTCCTTTGTATTTTTCTTTCACTATCACTTTTTATTCAAGATTTAGAGAATTTTTTTTACTCAATTATTTACAGCAATAAGACAAAAATCCCCACAATTACCCCTGTTTTGTTAAATTGTGAAACAGTATATTTACCAATTCTGTCAAATCTCTATAGTGAAAGTCAGCTCTTTCCCAGCTTGGTTTATACATTTTGCTACTAAATACACTTAAAATATCAGTAGATAGGAAATTAGACTTCAGCTACCAAAGAAAAATTTTTAAATATTGCAGAGACCACAAGCACAAAACCCACAAAAAAGTAGTACTTTTGCATATATAATTAAGACAAAATATGCAGCAGTTAAAGCTCATACTTTTCACTTTTCTCCACATGTACAGAACCTCTACATTTTCCGAGGCATAAAATTCTGATGTTGAGATTGTAACTGCATGAACTGCATAGAATTAAAATAGTATTTTTATCTATCTACATTCATTAAAATGTAGAGAGGAAGAGGTAGACCCTAAAGTTCAATTAATCATCAGTGTCTGAAAATTATGATACAGTTCAATACACTCATTAAAAAAAAAATCTGAACTGTGTTTACTGGCTTCTAAATTTTCCTAAATGCTCACTTTATTTGTGTTGTCAAATCAAAGATTGCATATGTCT
The DNA here is from genome assembly GCF_027477595.1 of Haemorhous mexicanus. Taxonomy (NCBI): domain Eukaryota; kingdom Metazoa; phylum Chordata; class Aves; order Passeriformes; family Fringillidae; genus Haemorhous; species Haemorhous mexicanus. Next base: position 28,197,072 of record NC_082341.1, on the reverse strand, counting down.
CACTGCAGGAAATATAAGAAAAATTGACTGGGAGATAAATACTCTGGTTACTGCATGCAGAAATTGCAAAGATGTTTGCTCTAGGCATATCAGGACATACTGTCCTGCTGTAAATATAATGGTTATCAGGGAGTAAAAATTTAGGTTCACTGCCACAGTAGGAGACAGGTTTTTTTTCCTCCTTTGGTGGTTGTTCTGAGATTAATACTCAAGCAGTGAAATATTAAAAAAAAAAAATGTTTTTTAACCCCTCTTAGAAGATTGTTTTAGTGAACTTGGCAATGGTACTTTCAGAGGTACAACAATCTGATGATTGCCATTCAACACTTCAAGTTATTCTGTTTTAAATATTTCACATTTCTCTTTCAAAGCATATAACTCATCTCATATCTTTTACTAAACTCTGCTGTCAGGTTACTTTTGGTTTATTTTTGAACTTTCATGCTGGTGTTATGTACTCAATGATGCGATATGTATGTACAGTACATTTCTCACAAACACTATTAACTTCATTATTTGTGACTTAGGATTAAGATTTGTCTTTCAAATCCACAGTTTCTGTCAACTGCAATAATTTTCTGCTTGCCTTTACACATAAGATCAATGCTCTTAGAGTTCAGGTTTCTGTGACTGTCATCCTGAAGTTGATGGTATTTCTGGTTCTTTATTGCCTTCTGACATCTCAGTACACTTAAGTACAATTTTTCTCCAGTGCCTGAGGCTGAGTTGAATGAAGTGGTCCTTCAGTCGCATTCTGTCATCTGTGTGTTGACCACAACCTTCATGGTTTATTTATGATTAGGAGGTTATGTCTTTCCTTACTCCAGCAATGGTATTTTAGCAAAGTTCTTCATCATTTTCTTAGTTCTGCAAATACCTTGCAATCTTGCAGGCTTGCTCTCTACAATATTCTTCAATAAATAATAGGAAGCTAGCCTGCACTTTTAGAGAAACTTTCATATATATATTTCCAGTGCCAGCTTAGATTGTCTCTTACATTGTCAGTTGTCCTGCAGAGCTGGACAAATAATGAAAGACCTTTGCCATCTCTGGATTGTACCACTGTGAGTTGTTAGATGACATTTTATTGTGAACTAATGATCTGGTAAGGAATTTGCTTGATAATGTATCATCTGCCTGGGAGTGAATGTGTCTGGCAGGCACTGAAAAGGATTAAACATGAAGAGTTTATAGCAGGATGAGACCTTTAAGAGCTTTGAATATCAACAGCTGATAAAATATGAACTAGACATCGTTAGTGCTTTAGACCATGTATAGTGTTAATTTCAGTTGGGATTATTGCTACTGTTTAAACTTACACTATAAATTGAGGAATGATACTTCCTTGTGCAAAGCCCCTCAGTGAAATTAATGACATTATGCATGTCAGTAAACACCAGAAGATGACCTTACTTTCTACCTTGTTAATCAGAACAGTTCTACCAATACCAGAGAAAAAAGCATGTAAGACTTGCATCAATAAAGTTTAGGTAGATTTACCAAAACTACCATCTAGCTGAAAATTATTTGTTTGCACAAATAAATTAGTAACCTCTCACACATACATTTTCACAAGAAGCATATGGATTAGGAAGAAAAATCAATTAAAAATTCCGTGTTGCTGTACTAGAAACAGCGATTTCCTCCTACATAATGTTTATATTGTGTTGTAAATCTGGTGGATCACATCTTTCTTAAAATCACCTAAAATTTCTTCCATTTCACTGCCCTTAGGCAGCTAACACTAGTGCCAAGATGTTCACCTAGGCATCTTTCGCATGCAGGGGTTGGTTGTTGCAATATCCTTTATGCCATACTTCTTGTGAATACTCTGGATTTCCTTCAGACCCTTCACCAGCCTTGCTGCCCTTCTCTGGACATGTTTGAGCATCTCAACATCCTTCCTGAACTGGGGAGTTCAGAAGTGGATGCAGTACTCAAGGTGCAGCCTAACCAGGGCTGAGTATGTGCTGTTGAGGTGCTGCTCATACTTTCCAATACTTTGCTGCAGACTTTAGCACACATTTTGATATTATGTAAGAACCAGCATTCGTAATCATAAAGCCAACACTTCTGAGCAATTTTCAGAAGAGAAGGCTTCTTTAAGGCAAAGATACACATTGGGACCCTTGTCTAGCCTTTAACTTGTCAAAGCATATAAATCCATGATTTTACTCTGATACAGAAAGTACTGTTAAATGATATTAAGCACTTTGTTAAAGAAAAAAAGGTATGGTCACATTTTTTTATTAAGCCAGAAAAATGAAAGTTGCAAATTAAAATGCCATGTAGAAGAAACACGCCATCATCCCCAGTGTCAATTCTGGAAAGAATATTTTTATTCTTTTTTTGTTGTAAACTATCTTCACCTCTTTTTCCTCCTTCTTCCTCTTCTACAGCTCACCAGTAAGCAGAAGAATCACTTCCACTTTGTGTATGTGAATACAGTTTTCTGAGCATGAAGGCCATGACTTTTTTTAAGAATCTACTTCACAATATAGGAAGCTCTTACAAGAATCTTACAAGAATCTCAGACACACAAATATTTACCCCAGCTTATAGGTTTTACACTATATCTGAATAAACTCATCATTGGTCAAGTGTCTGGAATCAGTGCTAAGAAAGATCTGACCTATTTGATGGATGTGATTAGTAATTCTGACTTAACCTCTTGGATTGTACATACTGAAGACAGAAAAAAACCCAAAACCAAACAACCCAACAAAAGTGCAGAATCAGTTGATCTTGACACATTAGTCACAGACAAATGGAAATGGCAGGACACAAGTCCAGTCCTGAGTGTCATAGTCCAAAGTACAAAATCACAGCTAATTTGTAAAACTGTTAACACACATAACATTTACCCTTCTATTTAAAAATCTGCATTATTCAAAAGGTTTAAGGGTAAAGAAGCCAATAATACTTGATGATTCATTAGTTTGGGAGGCATACATGCTCTTGTTAAGACAATTAGGGCTTTGGTCACAAATCCTTTGGTTTTATTGATTTGGCAGAAATCATAACCCTGGCTCATTTTATACTTAACACTAAAGAGCTCTGAACAAGGGGAAGATAGGTTAAGCAATTATTCTCTGATATTTGCATTGAACTGATCCTGCAGTTTAAAAACACTGATCATTGACCAAATGCTGTGTGCCATTCACCCTGCACAAAAGGCAAATAGAAGGCTTCTGTATTAGTATACTGAAAATTTGATAGGAAAAAAAAGTCAAATAATTTTTTTCAATGTCCTCAGAGAAAAGCCTTATATGAACTCTGATATATTATCTATCTAAATAGTGTCCTTTCATAGATAGAACTGCTACTTACAGAGGGTACAGCTTTACTTTCTTTCTAAATACCCTTTCAAATATACTGTTGAAATCTGCCTTGCAATCAGTAGATTTTCCTTATTAAAGAGTTCTATATTTTAACATCTTTAAGCCCTCTGCTCTGTTTTGGATACATGAAAACCTTTTATTGGAGATGTTCCCCTCAGAAGAGAGACATTTCAGAACCATCATGGACAGTTCTCTATAAGCATCAGCTTAAAGTCCAGTAGAGGCCAAAAAGAAAAACCAACAATAAAATGCTGAGCATAATCAAGAATATAGCTGAGGATGAAGATAAAATTTAATGCTGTCAGTATCAACTGCATGCAGCACTCTCCATACCTGCAGGACATAGCAGAGTCAGAAAAAGCAAGTGGAGAACAAATAAAATTATTTAAGGGCATGGTGCAACTGTCTTGAAAGAGAGACAGAATTACTAGCTAGACACAGGGTTCCCTGCTGAAATTAATTTCAACTTGGATTAAAACAAGAAAATTCTTCTTTATGAGAAGGGCATTGATTGTGTAACTTCCTGCCAGAGTTGGAGGAAGCAATATGTTCAAGAAGAGGTTAAACAAAACAATGGACAGACATACCCAAAAGCAGATGCTGAGGAAGACAGATGGGGATGCACCCTCTATTGTCCTTCATCTGTTAATTGTGGATGTTAGGGCAGGAAACCACAGTGAGTGATCAGGCTTGAGGCCTTCTATTGCAAGTGCTAGACAGGGAGCAAGATGGGCTTACAGATGAGATCTGTCCAAAAAAAATGATTCTTTAAGCTGCTTTACAAGTAAGGCAGTGAACACGCTACTGCCATGAATAGTCTTTCTAATGATGGAAATTTTATTTATCTCTGTGTGTGTGTATATATATATATATATATATATATATATATACATATATATATGTATTTGTATTTATACCCTTCAGGAGTAAAGAGGTGTTTAAGCCATGAATAAGCAGACTTTGAAGATATCTTGGGGTTTTTCCTACCATTAAAATGACAAATAAGTTAATGAATAGTGAATTATATATTAAAATATATTGCAAAAAAATCTAATGATGCATCATCTTTGTCAACTTATATTGTCCTTTAATATTGATTTTCCATCTTTTATGTTCACAATATGTTAAATATGGCTGTCAATCTAAAATGCTTAAAATACCATCATGGAATATTTCAGGAAGTTTATCTGAAATTCATAATTTCAATATTTTCTCTAGAAGCCTGCTTTGAAAGGTTATGTTCAGAGCAGTAAAAATAGTGTTGTCAAATCAAGAAAATCTGAATGTCTTAAGTTCATTTGAAATGTTTTTTGACAATCTAAATTCTTATTATTTGTAGAAAATATTTGGATAGAAGCAGAAAACAATAGCCAGGACACAGATGCTGTTCAAAATCAGTAAACATTATCACTGTATCCCCCAATTTATTTGTCATGGATTATGAAATTAGTTCTAAACTTCTTATATTAAAAGAGTTCTGAATAAAAGAAACTGGCACTGTTCAAAATGTTTGTCATTAGAGGTAGGACCTTCTTAATTTTACTTCACAACTAAAAATACTCCTCATGCAAGTTAAGATCTTTGTTATCTGAAGAACTAAACTTCCATTTTACCTAAATCTTCCTATACTAGTCAGCTCCAACATTTTAAAACAGTAACATATGGCTAGCAGCTTGTCAGAAAAAGGGGGATACTGAAAAATTTAAACCATAAAATTTAAAGAAAAAGGCTTCTCTTGCCTACTTTTCTGTAATGTCACTGTAAATCTATCTCAATTTGAGCTTATTTAATTCTTGCTGCAGGATGCACAAATCATTTGATGCCCTCAAATAATCCTAGTTTGTGAGACTAGCTGGAACCCTTGCAGAAATGTCCACAGAAAGAGTCTTGACTTAGTAATTAGCTGAATGTTTGATGTGCTGGCATCTCATGAGATGTCACAGTGATAATGTGTAATAGGTTCACACTAACCCACAGCTTCATTCATGTTCTGCAAGAAAATACAAAACTGTGTGCTTGTAAGGTTGACAGAAAACAGTAATTTGTGAAGACTGGGTCATGCCCACTACCACAGAAATTATCTCAAGTTTAGATATCTTTTAGAGAAGTAATTAAAAACAAAGTATTAGAGAGACTGGCAGTATTTTGATCATAGCACTAATCAAGTCCAGCATTGTGTTAGAGTTTCACTCGTGATCAAATTTTCTTCTAAACACACATCTTGCAGAAACAGTTTCACAGGCATCAGCTGATGTGGGACAAACTGGGGAGCAATTGGGAAATGTGCCTGCAGCTGAAAGCATTAGTCTTCACAGATGATGGTTCTTTGGGGTTTATTTTTCCTATGCTGCAGAAGGACGAAGCCGCAACCATTCTGAACTTTCCCATACATACATAAAGCATTTGAAACAGCCTGAAATCCCAGCTTTTCCACTCTGTCACTCTCTCATCAAGACTAAATCACTGAGACCAGTTAGAATCAAGAGCCTCTCCATCTTCTGATAGAGATCTGCATGACAAGGTTTTCTGGTGTTAGTAGTCAAGCCACTACTGGTCTTTCAAATGTTACATGAAACATGAAATCCCTTGGCTGGAGAACAGGTTATCCTCTAGGCCTCAAATACATAATAACAGGTGCAACCAACAGAGTCTCAGAATAGCTTTCTGTCAAGATACTTTTCTTTAGGAATTCATAAATCCAGGTTCACAAGTTGGACTTGGTCAGTGCAAGAACTTGTTGTATTTATGTACATGTTGTTCCCATTGACAGCTAATTTGTAGCTGGCAGGAAGAGAGAAACCTCTAATATCAGCAAAATTTTCCAGATCACAATTTTTAAAAATTTTGTCTGATTTTTGAAACCAGCCCTAAACACCCTACTATAAGAAGAGATATGTAAAATGCAAAAACCCCATGTCTGGTATAATTTACAGCAGGAATAAGTAAAATTATTTAGCAAAATCAGAAAAAAGTATTACGTGAATAGAAATAATACATCAAGGGAAGCAGGTAGTATGCACACAAAAGGCATTTGAGGAATTACTTTTTATAAGGGGGGTTGTGTGCACTTTGGAGGAAGCAGTGCCACTCATTAAAATGTACACTTTAGGTTAGTCTTCTCTTAGGAGTTAATAGGGAATTAATCATCTGTACACTAGGGGAGAGTGGTTTGATCAATACTGAAACTATAACCTTCACTGAGGCAACATATCTAATAAGTACATCTTGAATAAAATTCCTTCATGCACTGACTCATTTTTCTTAAAACATGAAACCAATAAGCATTAGAATCTGTTTGGAGTGAGGGTGATCTCAGCAACACTTCTGACTGGTCTAACCAAAGTGTACCCATCTATACATCCACAGATAGGCAATAAGCACATCTAATACATTATTAACACGGAGTAAAAATAATAATGGATCAAGAATTAAACTTTCATGAGCAATATGAAGGTCTGGTGTTGTGGCTATAAAAGAAAAAACAAACCCAAACCCCATATTTATCTAAATTCACACAGAAAGTTAGAGATTTCCTTCTCAAGCAAATAGCTAGGGTGCAAAAAAATCTCTATACAATTTGAAGCTTTCCACCGTGAGAGTAAACACAGTAAAGAGTGCTGAATAGCTTTGATTTTTACAGAATTATATTAATTGAAGCATTCTAAGAGAAGTATTAGATCTAAAAAGTACAATATAAGCTCTAAGATCTATTTTGAGTCATTCTACCTTTTGCATTTTTCTTTGATTTTTAATGGCTGCACAGGGTGCCAAGTTGGACTAAAAGAGTGGCAGGAAAAAAACATGCTATGTTTAGTATATCCAGATAAACTTTACAAATGTATAGGTAAATTATTCCCTGAGTTATCTGCCCAGTAGTCAGAGGATCTAACCAATTGATTTACTTACTGTGGAGCTTGCAACTTACTCTAATAAACCTTCTGATGCAGCTCTTATATTACGTAATGAGCAGGGAAAAAGATAGAAGTTTAAAGGTTGAAAGTTAGATGTGTGCAAATCAGATACACAATAAAGCTGTAAGATTTTTAAGCAATTCCCCTACTTTCACACCTTTGCAAAACTATTTTAGGTGATGCGTATTGCTTTGGTGGGGCTGATGTAGGGCAGGCATCTGATTTGCTCTCTATTTTTTAAAGGAGTAAGTAGAGGAACAGAGATAACCGAGAAGTAATGCTTATCCTAATTCAAGAGAAGCATTTGGTATCTATTTGCTTTATTGTGCCAATGGTGCAGCTTAGAAATACTGCTTTTTGTACATTTAATTAAAAAGCTCACTACTTTTGTCACTACTACTCTGGCACCAACCACCAGCCAACTATTTCCAAGTGCTTACCAAGAAAACCACTGCTGAGGATAATGACTTTGGCACAACTGTGCTTCTTGCTCCTGTCTGATCACCCTGTGTCCTGTGCAGGGAAAGCTGAAGGGCTCTTTTGACAGCAAAACAGCAGATATTGAGGCCCGTGTCTTAAATCAAACAATGAAAATGTTAGTTGAACTGAATTGTAAATTGTGGTGTTTTATCTCTTCTATATTATCAGCGAAGACAAGGCAGGAAAATAGTGTAGAGTGGATAATCAATGAAAGGTATCACTGACTTTCTGAAAAAGAAAGCTGTTCATAGTGATAGTGCCTTTAGGGAATGGAGACAAAGACTTTGCCCTCACACCACCTCAGGCAACTCAGACTTACTATACAAACAAAAGAGTTTTATGTCAGAGAAAAGAATATCTGGAGAATGTGTGAGGAAGGGGGAAATAAAGTACTATTGTGGTTTAAAGATGATACACTTTTATCAAAGTATAATGGATAAAAGTAGACTTGAAACCCAAATTGTTGAGTCATAGTTTACCATTTCAGAGAAATACATGCATCAGAACCTATTACTTCCATGTCTTATTTTACTCAAATTTTTATTACATGATTTTCAAAGGATCTCTGTGGTAGTGCTGTTTGGTAAAGGGGTGAACAGAGATTTTACAAAGACGAAGTATATATAAAAACTAAGATGACTACTGCAAGCATCTAAACAGAACTCCTTGGGTGGGTGATTTGTTCTTATGAGACAAATGTCACTAGGCAATATGGACTCCAGTTCTTCAAACATTTACATTAATGATTCAAACATTTATATTTATCCCTTTGTAGTAATTCTCCAGTTGAGAATGTCCAGTTAACCCAAACCAGTTTCTTTAATGCACTCTTGAGAAGGAGCAGGGCTCAGTGCACAGGTGGGAGATGCCCAGACAGCAAGACAAGTCAACTGCAACTCATGAGAAATTCAGATCAGTTTTAACCATAGAATGATTTGGGACTAGCGGGGAAATCTTCACCTACATCAAGTTCCTCAGACTCCTGTCCAACCTGACCTTGGATGTTTCCCAGGTGGTAGATGGGGCAACTACCACCTGGGAAATATGTTCCAGTATTTTGCCTCCCACATTGTAAAAAAAAAAAATGTTTCCTTACAACTAATCTAAGTCCTGTGTCCATGTTACAGGATAGGCAAAGGGGTCATGCTGCAATAGCAGATGCTGCCTAAACTGATCAGACAGGAAGAAAGGGGCACTCTCACTGGTTCTTTCAAGTAAGGAGACACATGCCAGGGCTCACAGGCCTGGGAAAATGAGAGCTTCCTACAAGGAAGACAGCTGAACTGAGCCAGGTTAATCTGTTATGTAAGTAAGAACAGTAGAAGGTAAAAAATTAAATGGAGGGGAAAAAAATAAAAGGTGGCCAAAATAAATTTATTTTTAAATATTTGAGCTGAAACTAGTAATAAAGTAGAAAACTACATGTCAAAAGATTATTATCCTGACAGTGCCTCATCGAGTAGGATTTTCAAGCCCATGATTAGCTTCAGTACCTTGTGTTATGAAGAGCTTGGCTTACAAGCTGCAAGGTTAATAAGTGCAGTAAGAGATACAATGCCCTAACTGCTCCTGTTTTCTCAGCAAACAGATGATATAGAGTAATTATCATTCACTGATAACTGAGTGTCTCTCTTTTTAGATCTTGTATTTCCCATAAACTGATTTTGTACTTAGAATAGAATTTTTAAGAAATCAGTCTGTCAACATAATATGGTCTTGTTATTGCAATTCTTTAGCTTGTAAACAACTTCTCTACTTTTCCCCTATTTTAGGTTGACTGAATTATGTACATAATGTCACATTTATGATTAACAGTGAACTATTTACCCAGGGACTTAACCTCTGTTGGAAAGCTACAGACACTTAAAATTCAAAATCACTTTTAGAAAGCTACAGAAACTCCTATGTATTTTAAAAGTGGGATTGAAAGTAATTTATCAGCTGTAATAAAATGAAAGCAAGGGGAACCCCCCCCCCAAAAAAAAAAAAAAAAAACACCTGTAAGTCATTATTTCACTATTTACTGAATAGGTTCAATTTAGTATTTAAAAATAGAAAATCCTGATATCTGGGGATTGAATTTCATTTTGGCCTTATCAAGGGCAAATCAGAAGTCAGAAGTCACTCAGAAGTTGGAAGAAAGCAACAGAGCAGAGGATGAGGATTTTCAATAACTGCCAGCAGCATGTGCACTACAGGAGAGATCAGGGTCCTGAACAAGTGTTCACTGTATATTCAATTCTCAGCAGTTTTGAGAATACTTGGACCACGTTTCTCTCCTCCACTTGAGGAATGAACTAAATACCCTCTACTCCTTAGAAGGGTAAGAGTGTGGAAAAATGTATTCATTTGCTCTCAAAAAGTGTACTTTTTCTTTCTTTTTCTCATCCACAAGTTCAAAAACTTCTCTTTCTTTCAATTGCTTTTTTAAACCTTTGAAGTTTGGCAAAGAGATCAGTGGACTTAAGAAAAACACTAAAATGTTGAATCTGCTGTTTCAAAGAGGACCATTTTGATTCTGATTAGAATTTCTTTAAATGCAAGTCCAAAACCTGTGAAAAATTAGTCAACATTATGCACTGACAGAAAGCACTTGGAGACCCCTCATTGCCAGCATCACAACCTTCTTAATTTATGATATCATGATATTTCAATCATGATATTTAATAAGACATCTCAAGACACCTGTTTGAAACTTGCCCTCCTCATTTTGCAAAATCTGTATGCCTGAACACAAAAAAGCCATGCATTAAACACAATCAAAAGTTTATTCCAAAGACAAATGCTTTCACAAAGAAAATATTAGGGTGGAATAAAAGTACATCCCCCATCCCCTTCAAATGTCCCCTTAATAAAGGGCTAGCATTTAATCTCAGTTTACATTTGGATCTGAACATTCCTAAACAGTGCAGTTCTGCACAACTTAGAAGAGTTACTTAGAACACAGTCTGGTTACAGACCTTGAAGGAAAACAACCTCCTTTGTTCACAGAGATTTAACCCTGTGTCTGACAGCCTATGAGCCAGCTTGTTCCTTCCTTCCTTCCCTGTGCTACTGTGAAGAATGAAAGGAGCAGGGAACCCAACACTGATTTATGGGGGACAACTTTTGTGCCTTTTATCCAATGACAAGATGATGTGAAAGACTAAAATATAACTTTGGCAAAGGGCTCAATGTTTCTTTAAGCCAAATTCCCTGACTACTGGGTTACAGAAGAAGCACATATATTTTTAGTCCATTCCTCTGGCCTAATACATCATTGATTACCTTCTGCAGAGAATGGATTTGAGCATTTCTAACCTCTAGGATTTTCTCTAAATAAAGAATGACATCAATGTGTTACCAACGTCTGATTAAAGGAAAGGTATGAGCTTTACTTCATCACTTTATTTTCAAGAGCAAAGCACAGATAGCCCCTTTCAAGGAAAGGTTTCTGATGCTTTTGGTCCTTAGTAAACATTGCCTTAGAAAGGCAGAATTTGACATGCAACACTGTCAAATTGCCATACAACTTTTAACTTAATACCCTTCCCTATCTATGCCTCTACTGCACCCCCCTTCCCCCCCACAAATACATGGGGCCCCAGACAGCAAATTCCTTATTCTTAGGGCCAGGTGACATTGCTGTAGCTGGTGCAGCTCATGTCTCATTCACAGAGTAGTGTGACATGTCAAGAACAGTCAGGTATAAACTGGCACATGTATGCATAAGAGACTTCCAAAAAGGTTTCACTGGCTCACTTATGCTCAGTTCACCCATCTTGAGTCAGCTCTGTCCAGGCTTACAAGTGATCCTTCCAGAACCATGTAAATCCCGAGATTAAGAAGCAGCAGTTTCTGTCTTTGTCCATTATTACTGCATTATTTGACAGTACAAAAATCAGAGCCTGGCTTTATTAGATTCTCTCCTTTGCCTCTCATCCCTCTTTCCGAGTGGGAGTGAGAAAGGGAAGGACAGTAATTAAAAAAACCAAACCCTAGAAATCAAAAGTGTAACATTTCCCACTGTTAACTTCATGAATTTACATTTTGCCAAGCAGAAAAATACATATTGAAACACAGCCAACATCCATAATCTTAACTCTTGTTCTAACTTAATTTTGCTTTAAGGTTCTAACTGCAGGTGTTTGGGATTTTTTTTTACCCTCAGCAGTTTAAGACTGCATGCTTGTTGCATCAGACCAACTTTGCTGAGCTACTGAGTTCCATTACACACACACACACAAAAGTACAGTATCACCTCATAAAACACTTCCAGGCTTCATCATCTGAGTAAAGATATGACAAGGCTGTTTATCAGTAGGTAATAAGACAGATAATTTAACTGTACAAGCTCTAATTGGTCTAATTCACTAACTGACCTCTCACCACTTGATTCACTAGTACAATTGAGCTCTGATAAAGCCTTTAATTGTAAATTGCACACAGCTGTGAGCTGCTTCTCACGCTGGCACAAAAACACTATCATCGACTGTTTCATCTCTGCGACCTGCTAATTTGGAGCATATGTAACTGTTTTTAATGCTGAAGGCTTGACATACCACAAACAGCAGATGTTGCAGCTGCCCCTGAGACGCTTTATTTAATTCAATTACGTCTTTTGGAGATATGTAAAAAAGCTAGGCGAGATGAGAGAGGGCAGGAGAATGTTAAAAATGGAGCCCCTGGTTGAGGCCCAGGTGGCTCGATAGGCAAATGATTGGGTGAATGTCTAAATGATCTTTTTAATTGAGTAGACTGACGGCTAATCAGGGTCATGAAGTGTTATCACACTGATGAGCTGAGTGGAGCCCTGGGCTGCTCTGCAATTAATGCTGCTTTTGTGAAAGGAGAAAAAAGGAAGATAATGTATACCATCTGGCAATTGTTTATGATAAAAGCAGCAGTTTGCTACAAATTCAAGTTAAATGCTATTCATAACATTATTTCTTCTGCTGCTGTGGAGGGCAAGGACATAGAGCCCAGGCCTTTGTCTGACTTTCTCATTCTCTTTCAACAAGCAAAACATTCATTTGCTTCCACGTGTGTTATTATTAATTACTTGCCTGCTTGCTAATGTATGGCCCAAATGATGCTGTCTTTGAAATGCCATGAATAAGTCCAGCAATCTAGATTTTGGATGCTTCGTGCCAAAGCATCCAATGAGATAAAAAAGAAGATAAGGTCTCAACTTGTAGCTAAAAGCCAGAGAAAACAAGTTAGTTGTTTTTTCAATGTTGGGTACCCATCCTCCTGCCCCCTTCCCCTGAACAGTTTCATTTTGAGGAGATTGAATCTTTAAAGGACACACTTAAAGGTTCAGAAAAAAAGCATGGTTTTGATAAGGAGGGGAAAACCGAAGCTGATGAATTTCTATGTGAAGGTGTTTCACTAGGCCTAAGAAGGTTTGGCTTTACAAAAGAAAAAAGACAGTTCACCAACAAGCCAGGGGTGTTTTAGGGATGTGGCTTTCTAGCAAGGTAAGAAGTAGACAGGTACTGGTGACAGCATAACACCAAGCTAAGAGCTCATCCCTGTAAGTAGAATATTATTCTAGTACAAGGTAGAAGGACATGACAAGTGGGGAAAAAAATAATCCTGCCAATTCTTCTTAGGTTTTAAACCAGCTGGGAGCTGAAAATAACACTGCTGGGGCTCTCCTTAAAGAGTACAACCAGCAGTCAAGTTAGGGAAAATTTAACAATATATAGTGTCAATTCTGACAAGAAGATGAAGCCTTGGCTTAAAACGTAGATATTAAGAGCTTATTTATTGCTTGCAGATTAGTTCTGAAAATCAGGTCATTCCTATTCCTGGCTGTGTCACAAATATATTGCACTTCCTTAAGAGAGTCACTTCACTTGTATGTGCTTTGTCTGACAGAGAATCTAACACAATATTTTTTTTAAACCAAACACTCAAATCAAAGTTGATCAAAATTAACAAATATCTGTTTTAACTCCTCCTTAAAACTTAAAAGGCTAGAAACAGAGACTGTCCCTCTGCCAGAAAAGTTGGAAAGAACTGGAATTTGTAAAGTTTCTTTAATTTTTGGGGTGCTGGAAGCACATTTTGTGTATCAGTTCTTTTATTGTGTTTTATACCTTTTTACCTTATGACTGGATTTAAGCATCACTTATATCTTCAAAGCAAGATATTGCTGAACAGAACTCTAGTAAAAGGAGCAATAGGCTCAAAAGCAAAGCAGCAGCCTCAAGCCTAGATCTTAGAAGTTTTTGTCTTAACCCCTTGTTAGTTCTTCAGTTCTGTGGACTACCACTTATTACCTGTAATCACTTGCTATTTTCTGTCCTTACTAAGCACTGTGTACTGAAAATGAAATATCACTAATGTTTACAGAGACCATCTGTTTGCAGCCTGGGGAAGGATATGCTGCTTTAAGGATTTCACTCAGCAATTCTCATGCTTAAACCATGCTTTGAGTCAAACTTCTAGCTATGATTAACAGTCCCATGCTATAAATATACACTGCAGACTCCTTAGCAATTTCCTACCTTCTCCCTACTCTTCCAGGTACTGCAACGTTCAGAAGTGCCTGGGAGACTTTTTTCTCTTCCAAGGGAAGCTTTACAAGATTCTTTAAGCTTTCTTGCTCAAACCAGGAGAAAAGCAACAACAAACAAAATGCAACAAAACTAACAAAAAAAACCCAGTAAGAATTCAAAAGAGGAGAGTGAGAGGGGGAAAGGGAAAGGGAAAGGGAAAGGGAAAGGGAAAGGGAAAGGGAAAGGGAAAGGGAAAGGGAAAGGGAAGTCTGCAGGAGAACTTAGTCTGAAGAAGCTGGGAGATGCTCAGCTCTAGCTGACCTGGCTGATGTGGTGCACAGCACAGTGACAGGACCCCAAAGCAGTGTAGGCAGGAAAGAGCAGCACTGCTGCTGCACTGCTGGGATCACAGTGCAGTTCCCAGCACAGGTGAACCACGTCAGCCCAGCAGCAGGCTGACACAGCCATACTGCTTTGAAATCCTGCTTAGTCCATGCTGCTTTCTAGGCAGGCAGTGCCATGCTCCACTCTACATGTAGATTTGCAAAAGTCCTCCCTGAGCCATCCATTTAACTCTGAATTATGAATACAAGTTGAAATGGTTCTACAATACCTCATGAAATACCAACACCTCAAATGTTGATCTGTCCCCAGACTCAGCTCATGGATTTAGTACCCTAAATGGGCCAGATGAATAGTGGGTCAGTTCTTCCATTGCTGATCAGAAATCCTTGCCTTATTAAAACAGGTACATCTTGGAAAAAATGTTTCCACTTCAAGAAACAAGTGTATTCTGAGAAAAATATTCTAAAGAAATTTCCCAGCTGTATCTCTTCAACAACAGCTGTTCACCAGACTACTGTTTCATCATGGCAGTGAGAGATACAAAAGGATTTTTTTACTGAGCAATTGAGGTCAAATATTACCCTACTTTATGTTTTAATAAGGGCAGAAAAACAAAATACTAGGGAAGAATTCTGTGATGAGAGTACCTTGTGAGTTGTGCTGGGAAGAAGTGCCTGCTGGGGGAGTTTTGAGAGTGCAGGAAGTTATCAGATATTGTAGCAGGCAGCAGCTCTCCTGAAGTCTGTGGAGTTAGACAGAAATGTTGCTACTAACACCATGCTTAAGAAGACAGCCTAAAATAATACTCAAGATAGTCTTTGTGGCATTTTGAAATCATGGCATTAAGCTCTGAATTATGGATGAATGCTGCTTTATTTTAGTTTAATAAAGGTATCCTGCTTTTTCTCTCAGACTAGTATTAGACACAATAAAAAAGATACATTCTTTCCTAGATTTAATATGCTATTTGAGTTCTCTTCTGTGATCAGAGTTTCCTATTCTCTTTCTGATTTTTTAGCTACAAATTAATGTAAAACCTTCACACATAAGAAAGAATTTGCAGTGACACTTCTACTTATTTCTGGAAGAGTTTTGGACTCCTGTATTGTATGTACTTATAATGAGACAGCATATGAATTCTGTTGTTTTAATTTCATTATGGTGTGACAGAGTTTTTTTTCAGGATGACTGGGACTACATTAACAGCTGAACTTTTATTTTGATGACTGGACCTAAAACCAGTATCCTTTTTAGTGAACTAGGTAATTTTTTCGGCTCAAAAAAAAAAAAGAAAGAAACATAAAGTAACCCTATGTTGGCAGTCTGAGACGACTTTTGGAAGTGTAAACCTGAGTTAGAGGCCTGAATCCAGGAATATTTTAATACTTTGTAGGACTATTCCAACAGAAGAGTTTAAGGGAGAACTATCTAAAAATATACTCTCCCAAATATTTGGTTCACAATCCTATCACCATGCAAATAAAGAGAAGGAAGAAATCCTCCTTCCTTCATCTCAGGTCTGTGACAAATATTTGGACAACTGGACCCTAAAAACTTTTACCATTAAAAAAAAAAAGTACTTCCTCTTACAAGGAACTATATGACATTTTTTTCTTAAAAGTGAGCTTAAGATGTTGTTCTGCCATATAGACTCACCTTTACCACACTACAAGTATGCCTGTTGGAGAGGAGTGCAGAAATCTCTGGGCAATTAAATCACTATGCATTTTAGCACTCAAATTATGAATACAGATTTTAGCATTTCATTGAAACAGCAATAACCATTCAATCTCCTAAAGTCCCTTCCTTGAAGTACCTTAAACTTTTATAAAAATCACAGGTTGGCACAATGACTTACAGAATCTTTGAAGTAAAATGGATCTGAAAAGTAATGCTGCTTTGCCTTCAGCTCAGAATTCAATATAGAGTCCATTCTTCTCCTTCCACAGAACTCCCCCCAGAACGCTGGGGGAAAGACCAGGTTATAATTTAAAACTCACAGAACTGCCCCATGTGTTCATAAAATCCACTGTTGCTGCCCAAGGACAGGAGAAAAAAAAATCTTTTGGGAATGATTGTTCTTTCAGTACCAGTGCTACCAAAAGCCACATGATCTTCCTGAGCAGTGGTTTGGCCAGAATTTGAATCCTAAAACTACTCCTGCATTAGGCCATAGGCAGTGCCAGAGCATTACATGAGCAAGGCCTTTCAGCTCCACCATAATTTTACCCAGGGGGCTGAATTCCAGAGGCACAGCAATACATGTGCAAAAAACAGCTAAATACATTATCTTAGATAAAACCACAGGCAGAGAAACATAAGGTTACACTGCTACCCCTCTGAACATAATAAGATTTTTGCTATGTTTTCTTCCAAATTTACCTTGAAATAAGAGCATTTAAAGTGAATAAAGTTATGCTAAATGGTGAGGAAATCTTTATGCAAAGTGTTTTCATTCATCTAACTTCTGTGAATAATATTCTGGAAATGCCTCTGTCCCTCTGTTTAGTGTAAACAACTAACTTTAGCCTACCTTAGGTTGCTAACAAGGATGTTATTCATAATAACTACATTAGATTATATGAATATTTCCCATGGGGTCAAATCCAGAAGACAACTTTAAAAAACGTTGGTTGCTAAGACTGTATATTCATCAAATGAATTTTAATTAGGTGGAGTAAGGCAAATTATGTTTTGCAATGCAGTGTACAATTCTAAAATAAATCAGTGAATGAAAATATCCAAATGCAAACACAGGTTGATATAACTCAGAACATCCTAATTGCTCTTGGAACCAGGAGTCTCATAAAGTACATATAAACTGTGTCATCTTGACAAAGAGCAGCCCGGATCCCTGAGTTTTCTACTGAGTTTAAGTTTATGCTAAAATAAAAAGGAACAGTTTTTAAAGGCACAACAGACAGTTAGATGTCTCACTCCAGGCAAAGTCAATACCTGAGACAGTATTTTACACTAAAATCTTGGGAAGATTTCCAAAGCCTCTAAAGAGAGATTGGCAGAATTCAACCACTGATAGCTAAGTGAAGTTTTGTATCCCATGTAAGACAATTCAAGATGGTTCTCCTGCTATTCCTGAACTCCCACTAGCTCATGACCATATATTTTATTGTATCTTTCTTGAACTGGAATGAAGAAAAGCACAAAGTTTTTACCTTTTTTTGTAGGATTATTTTTCCCTTTGTCTGAGGTAAAGAAAAGAATGAGTATGTGGAGGAAGGCAGGGGCATTGTAACATTAAATTACTAGTAAAGCTGAAGAGAGAAAACAGAAGGTGCAAATTGTAGTGACAGCTTACATTTAGAGATCAAAATTTGTATGCCTCTTCAGCCTAGTTCTCTCTTCAGAGGTGCCATTAAGTATATGTTAGATATATAAATGAGATACTAAGCAAACATAGTATCTGTTAGATATACTTGAAGCTTTCTAGCTATTTTAAGGCAATACAGACACAGCTATGTAAATACTTGGAATTTAATCCTTAGAAATCCATGTTCTCAACACTGACATATGGCATTTGCTAAAATTCAAAGCAAATGTGTTTTCCAAATCACTTAAAACCAAACCAGTGGAGAAAAACAAAATAACCCACCCCACAGTTGTCAAAAATTTCCTTTTGATTTTTTACCCTATTCTGCAAGACATGACAATACTCAGATGTACTACCTTACAAGACTTCTCTCTCATAATAATATAAATTTATTTGAAAAGTATGTCTTCATTATTTTCAAAACAAGCAATTAATTTTCAGTTCAAACTGTCCTAACTTTTTTTTCTTTCCATAGTAATTTTAAAGGCGTTTTTCAAAGGGAAAAAAAAGAAAAGAAAATCAAACCAAATAAATATAAAAAATAGGGTTTTCTGAAGTCCAAACAACATTTTTGCTCTCCCACACCTTTCATTCAGAACTGCATGTTCACCAGACCAAAAGAGGAACCTTTTTGTCCCACAAAAAATTCAGCCTAAGGATATTTGCATAGAATACAGAATATCAAACAATGAACCACAGTTCAGACAGTTCAGTGACAGGCTGAGAAAATTAGGACTGTTCAGCCTGCAGAACAGAAGGTTGCCCAGAGACCTCACAGCAACCTCCCAGTATCTGAAGGGGAAGCCAGAAGAGGATTTCTCCAGGAACTGTAGTAATAGAACAAGGTGTAATGGGTGCAAACTGAAAGAGGGAAAATCTAGGTATTTAGGAATATTTCACAGATATTTATATGAATAATTGAGCTATTAAGAAGAAATTCTTTATTGAGAGGGTCCTGAGGCACTAGAAAAGGTTGCCCAGAGAGGTTGTGGATGCTCCAAGCCTGGCAGTGTTCAAAGCCAGGCTGATAAGGCCATGAACAGCTTGGTCTAGTGGGAGGTGTCCCTGCCTATGGCAGGGGGCATTGGGACTAAAGGATCTTTAGGGTGCCTTAACATTCTATGAATCTACCATTCAATGATTCTAAAAAGGCAACCAAATTTTATGGAGTTTTCTTAATAAAATAAATGGTCACAAGTCTTCCTTCCCTGAAGAAATTGTGTATGTTTAAAGTGACTGCTGTTTCAAGTGCCTCTGTTCTGCCTAATTTTAAAGCTAGAACTCCATTTCACACACCTTAGATGAAGCTCAGTTAAAGATAACTTTCTTATCATTTACTAGACAGCCCAGGAAATTTTTATTAATAATGACTAGGAATTAATTTTTAATGTTAAAACCATTACAGTGTATAAATAGAGTGTATTCACTGCTAACAAAATTGCAATGTAGCTCTTATAAGCTACTTATATTTTCAGAAACAAGTTGGAAGAAAGTAAAAAAAGTCTTGTTTCTGGTTTGTTGTGGTGTAACAGATCCCCAGTGATATCTGTTCTCTTTTCAGAAAGGCAGACATTGGATTACAGCAACAGAGCAGAATCAACCCAATCTGATGCTCCTGAAAAACGAGTATAATAAGGATCTCTGGGAATACAGTTTTCATCATTCACTTCCAGAAGGGACACTGCTGGAGATTACACTGCTGAAGGTGAGGTTCAGCAGCATCCACAGTGCATACACCAATATTTTCAGGGGGGAAATCAATCCCAGAGCCCATTCTTGTACTGTGGTATTTCTTGGCCAGAAGAAACCACATAATACCCACACTCACATATGGATTTGTTTCCAGACCACAGAAGTTTAAATAACATTTAAAAAATACTTTGAAGGAAAACAAATGAACTTCTAATGATAAACAACTTCTGTGAGACTCTCTATATTTATACTACTCACTTCCATGCAGAGCTAACAACAAAGGGCTTGAACAGTCTGCAGTGTTCCACAGTCTACCACCCTGCAAAGGTCACAGTGGGAACCCAGCTCTGCTCTGTGCCTCCACCAACAACTTAGCAAGGTTGTGGCTGGCCTCCCTCCCCCTGCCCTTAGTCACCCTGCAGTCTGGGGATGCATGATCTGGATGGAGAGAGGTTGAGCTCATGCTAATGAACCCTCCTTATCATGCAGCCCTTATGCCAAATTCATCAGGCACTTTGGAGAGCCATCAACTCATCAGCAGCTCCATGGTGAATGTTTTAGCTCAAGGCTGGTGTATGCTCTCTTTTGGTGCACACCGTGGTTAAAGAGACTGAGTAGATAAGTATAAGTATAGTAGATAAGTATGTACTGATAGATGAAATGTTACCAACACCTCTCCTTACTCACTCACTGCTTACTGGACTCTTTTTCCAATATTAACAAAATTAAGCAAAACAAAGTTAAAACAAACAAACAAAAAAATCAAACATAAACAACAAAGAGGAGATTTGAAGTCATTCCATGTCCTTAGTAGAATATTTTAGAAAAAATATTATCTATCATCTATCTATCTATCTGTCTTTCAATGAATTTAAGAAAATGAGAGATATCCTGAACCCTTTCTTACTTTTCTGAAAGGTTTTGAGTCCACTATCATTGTGACTTCTACCTAGCCTATTCTCCTTCCTACCCAGTACCTGCCAGTTTGCTATGTCTGCTATGCCTTCCTCTGGATTTCTTTGTAAAGAGACTCTCACCACCAGCAGCAGGCTGAGAGTGCTGCCAAACACAGGTACACATGTGCACATTGACACAGAAAGAGAACAAATTTTCCTGCGGTTCTCCTTCACTTACTGGCTTTAGACCTTGCACAGAACTATAGTATAGTAGCCCTTGAATGTTCAAATTTGTAGGTTTAAACTCCTCATTTGGTAATGCAGTCTCTTTCCTCTCAGGAATACAAAACTTTAGTAAGTGTTCATTGGAAAAATAAAAGATGTTAAAGCATCAATGGGCAATCTAATCTGACTGTGAGTGAAAGCAATCTCTTCCTAGAAACAGAAATTAAAATTATACCAGTTGTATGTCTTGCAGATTCTCCAATGACTCTTTAAACTACTACTCTTTGCAGTAGGAAACTTTGGATTTACATTTGGCTTTTGCAGTTTAACAAAAGTCGTATTTAAAAAAAAATTAATAAAACCAGGCCAAAGTTCATAAAATAATGTTCCTGTCCTGCAAGAAAAAGAACCCTCCCCAGCCCTCACAATGCAATGTGAACTTTACCTGTATGAATTGCATTAGGTGTTTGATTCTTTACTTTTTCTTGAAATGATCAGTCTAATATATCCTCTGTTGCTGTTGTGACTTTCTAGCACAGTATGATCACAGCTTTTCTAGGGAGGAACTTAAGGATGCACTCTTCTGTCAGGGTGCAGAGCAACCTCTGATGTTCATACTTTAGCTGTTTAGCACTGATAGACAAGGGAAGGCTCAGAGTCAAAAATACTCCTAGCTTGTTGTCCTTCCTCAGTAGGATAATGGAACTATAAATTGCTTATCCTCAGATGGACGGGATTTTTTGAACATGCCAGTCCTGGTTGGGTATGTAAGGTAGTACACATAACCATGTACATGTCTGTGTTATTTATGATTTCCTGTGTGAAAATATTTCAACACCTTTCTGGCCGTGCAATAATTTCAAGATTTTAGTTTGCTAAAGCATCCAAAGAGCAACCTTACAGAGAATCAGATCCCTCTGCTGAGCCATGATCCAGCTTGGGTTTCTAAAGACGGATGACACGAACAGGGATGTTCACTGTCCTTACAGAACTTCACTCAGGCTACTTTGGGGTCTTGGTATCCAACCAGACCAGTCTATTATTTCCACTTATTGAGCAGTGCCTGACTCTTCACTGTGTCTGAAATCCACTGGAGAGGCATGAAGATTTAATTGGTAGCTTGGCAAAATTTCCCTGAAGTCAAAGGAATGACACACTCTGGTTAGCTCTAGATACCTGAAATAGAAAACAAAAATACATACTCATAGTCCTTTAAAAACTGAAGACTCAAAGTGCAATTCTCAAGTTCTCAAACCACTACATGTGCAAAATTAATTAACTGGTTTCTAACAGATTTTAATTGGAATCCTTTTTATTGTTCAGCACTGTCGTATAAGAATTTTGTTTGTTGTCTTTGTTTGTTTCACTGCAAAGTTTACATTATGCTGTGTTGTCTGTAGTTTAAAGACTTTGATCATAACTATAAATACAGGAATCTTCAGGAAGATGTTTGTGAAGAAGTACAAGAAGTACAAGAATATAAGGGCCTAAAAAGAAAATCTTTTACTAGGTTTAGATCTCATAGGCCTCTCTCAATATGGTCTTTAAAACCTGAAATAGCTTCATATAAATTTGTCTGCAGAACGTCCAAGCAGAAGCACAACTGTTTGCAAAAGTTGAGGAAAAGGCATTTAAGTCTACTTGGCATCATTTCAGTTCTTTTCAAATCTATTACACAAAAAAATCTTAGCTCCAGGGAGCTACACTATTGTACCTGAACTGGAAGGTCTGACCCAGATATGGATTGTACCTATTATGTAGAGACCATCAATTGACAAACATTTGAAAGTGTTCAGAGTACTAACACAAATAATATAAAAAAGAAATCCATTGGCAAGAAAACATATCATGAAACACCTGAGATACAACAAAGAAGCTACTGCTTGTTCATTGTGAACAGACATTTTCAAGTGGCTTACAGATTTTACTTTGTTTTATAACAAGTTTAGTACAATCTTAAAAACCTCAAAAACTTCTGGCTTTCGGAAAAAATGCTTCTATTAAAGAAAATCTAAAAAGTTACGCAATGATTCTGGGCATGTGATTTGGGAATTTGAGTACCCACAGCACTCACCACAATCTGGGGGCGAGGAACAGGCTTTCTTTATTCTTTTTAAGTTGTAAGTGATTCACTTCAGTGGGTTTCAGACAATAATGCCCAGTGAAAACCAGATCTACAGGAAAATTGGACAGAGTGTCAAGGAGATCTTGGAGTTGTGGGCTAAGGAGGAAGAACCAATGTTTTCTTCTTTGACAATCAGATTTGGAAAATGAAGTTCAACCTGCAAGTGAAGTTGACTGATTTTTTTTTTTTTTTGTACATGTGTAAACAAGAAGTTCACATTGTTATCAGAATCCCCATGCCCAGATCCCCATGCCAAAATAAACCATGTGATCTGCTTCATACATGGACCTATTGTTAGTGCCACAGTCCTTGTGCCTACTTTGAACTTTGTGCATCAGCCAGGGTCATACTCAAATGAAACATTCTTCATTTCTTTCCATCCAGGATGGAGCTAAATGAATCAGGAGTTTTTCCATTGATTTCTATAAGATTGTGTTTAACATTAAAACAACCCAGATTTTTTGTTGTGGTGTATAAAGTAACTCAAGGTAAAAAAAAAAAAAAAACAAAACAAAAATAAAACGAAAAAAAAACAACCCTCTTTGATGATACTAGAGCCATTCTTAAAAATAATAGAAGAAAATTAAATTTCAGGAACAAAATACCTCTGATTTTTCCCCCTGTAGCATCCTTGGCTGCAGTCTAGAGCAGAGCAAGAGCTGTGTGCTATCTATGTGAGTGCAATATCAAGCACTACAAATGTTCAGCTTAGAACTGTCAAGCCACACATAAAATATTGATACCTCACATTGGCAGGGTTAATACAGTGTTATTTTAATTGCAAACACACTGTGGGTGATTAGTCAAACTTGGTGTGTCTTGAATTCTAAGATAAAAATGCCTTCTGGCTGGACCTCCTATGCAATTAGCACTATGACCCTCATGTGCTCTTCTCTGTTATTAATATGATTGGTCTAATATGAGTATTAGACATCATTCATTAACCTGTTGTGAACCATCTTAAAAACCATCTCTGAATAATAGACTACATTCCTTTTTCTAAATCCATTTACAAGTAAGGAAAGTGAAAAGGATGAAGACAAGCTTTCTCCATTACACTGACTGGTACAGTGTTAAGCAATATGTACTGGATGAAATTATGAAAGAGCAAATTAAATAACAGGGCATATCTGGCTTATTAGTAATGGATGGTCAGGTACTCATTCTGTTGAATTTCCACCCTGTTCAGAAGATGAATGCACATGCCAGAACAGAAATATTTTAACTGACCCTGTCTGAAGATAAACTAAATCACATCTGGAAGTTCACTGTTTTACCAGCTTATTTTATGCTGGGTTTATTTATTATTTTTTTTTTCCTTTTCTTCTATTTTTTCTATTCCCTTCCCTTCCCTTCCCTTCCCTTCCCTTCCCTTCCCTTCCCTTCCCTTCCCTTCCCTTCCCTTCCCTTCCCTTCCCTTCCCTTCCCTTCCCTTCCCTTCCCTTCCCTTCCCTTCCCTTCCCTTCCCTTCCCTTCCCTTCCCTTCCCTTCCCTTCCCTTCCCTTCCCTTCCCTTCCCTTCCCTTCCCTTCCCTTCCCTTCCCTTCCCTTCCCTTCCCTTCCCTTCCCTTCCGTGCCTACATGCTCTTTGTTAAAAAATCTGAGATTGTTATTAGCAGTAAATGAAAGAAAAAGAAAGAAAATTATTTTGGAATTGAAGTGCTCTCTTCTGTGTGGACAGGTATTCAGTTAAGAGAAATCAAGTACTCCACTGGCTTCAATGCAGTTATATATTTTACGTTAGCTGAGGAAAAAACCCAGTAAAAGAACATTATCTACAGTAAACAATATTGGGTTGTTAACAGGAAATGATAATGCATTAGAAAGGTTTCCTGGATCACTATTTTACCTAATAGCACTCTGAACTGAGTATTGCTGTTTTGTTCCTACGTGAAAGCTTGGCCATTTCCAATTTTTTACCTATCTCCTATGCTTGGTCCTGTCAGTGTCCTGACTTATGATGTGTGAGACACCCCTTCTGTGGTCTGCAGACAAGGTCACACCTGTGGCAAGATATCTGCCTAAGAAGGGTGTTGATATTTACTTTGTCTGATGGGTAAGGCAAGCCCCATCAGAGAGGAAAAGATTTAAAGTGCTGCAAGAGGCAGAGGGTAAGATGAAGGCTCTTGCCTGGTCTCTGCACTTCACTAGGAAGCACACCTGGTTTTGTAAAACTCCATGTGCTCCCTTCTACTTGATGGGCAAGGGGTCAGCTCTGCTCTCTCTGCTGGTGTGGTCACTACTAGGGCCTGGGACCTGGGATTCTGCCCTGCAAATGTGTTAGGTGTAGGAAGGACAGAAGCAGAAGGATTCTCTTAGAGGTCCAGCTCATAATGCCTGAGACTTGGCAGGATGTACAAGTGAAATAATCTTCCTTTAAAGTCAGTGTCCGTGTTTCATACCCTTTATTTGTTTGGAGTTGGATTCTGAGGATGAGTCCCCACTAACATAGGACTGAATTTTATATGTTTATAATAGGATTAAACCTTCCTCAGTGAACATATAATTATTCTAGATATTCCTATTGGAATAATATTCTTTTAAGAGGCAGAAGTTTGCCGATTTTTCTCTGATAATCTAGCATACTATTTCATTAAGGTATCATCTTTTAAATCAAACTCCTGAATTACTTGAAGAGTAGTTCAGTGATTACTTTTGACAAGTGGGCATGAAATACTCATTAAAGAACTGTGTGTTGTTATCAAATGAGTATTGTGCTGTTTTCACTGAGATTTCCAGGGCCTCTTAGAAAGCCATACCTAATGCTTAAATTAAACATTGAATCCTATGACTTCAGCAGAAGTGAGCTACTAATAACATAATTCCTACTGATCTGCTAACAACCTGGAGATCAGTTCAATTGTTAGGAATTCTAGCAGTACCAAAATTACCACTGTGTTGAATTATTAATGGTTTGTATCAAAGAATGAGCTTAAATTGCTTTGGTCTTGTGTAAAAATTCCTCTGATCTTTGGCAATCATTATTTATTTACAGCTCCCATACGTTCTCCCTGTTTCACAAAGAAGTAGGGTTTCTTAAGTATGGCCAGGAGGCACTGAATTTTCATATGTAGTACTGTCTCTCAGTTAGAAAGACAGGGAAAAACTGCTGGCTTGAAGGTTCAGCAGGCAGCTTTTCTGTGTGAAAGGCAGGTTATCTAAACATTTTTTTCCCCTGAGAGAGATATTCATAATATTTATTCTAAAATACAAATATTAGGGCTCTTTGCTACATGTGAATTATCCTTAGGTATAGCAAATACAGTTCAGGTTAAAATAAAATCAGGGCATAGCAACAGCTAGTGTTTACATTTATAAAAAGTACATGTGGAGACTATTGCAGGAAAGTGTTCCTGAATGTATTAAAAAGCCCTTTTTTTAGCTGGATAAAGAACATTTTAACATTTAGACTTGAACTCAAGTTGGCTGTAACTGTAAATGGGGCTTCTATAGAGTATCTCTCTGTTTAATGTGGACATCTTCCCCTAAGCTGGCTCATTTTGCAGAAGGCAGATTAATACCAAATGTCCTGATTTATAAATTACACAGGACTGGATATTTAATTTTTTTTTCTTTAAATTCAGCTTTCGATCTCTCAACTAACGTCTTGACAATCCTTTAGAGTCAAAGAGAGATAGGATCACCCATTTGTCACTATTACTTGTCTGTGTCAGACATATAATTACTTGAAGCATCTGGTCAGATACAATGAAAATGGAACAGAGAAATAAAGGACATATTTGAGATACCATTGCAGTTTGTATTTAAAACTTAAAACTGCAACACAATTTCAAATGGTGCATGACACTGCTTTAAAGAGAAATTTATACAAAATAAATCCTTACATTTTTGTTTATGAAAATAATTGATGCCATTTGTTGCTTTGAACTGATGTTCTTCTGTTGGTAATCTGTTAGCTTTCACAACATATACATAGAATAGATTTTCTTCAGAAACAGGATATAGCAAATGCTCCAAACAAAATGCCTTTCAAGTTTTCATACAGCAGTTCTCAGTTCTGTCAGCTTTTATTTAAAACTGCTTCTACATGAGAAAATTAAAGGAATATGGTTTTTAATTGCTATTCCTTTTGCTCTCTAGAAATCAAACTAGCTGCGAGTGGACTACAAATCCTCAAATTGTGCTTACTAGATTTATAAGATTTAACTGAAGATGCACTCAGATTGTTAACAGGGTTTGATAGGTCCAGCACCATGAAAGGGAGAAGCATTAGGAGGCTCACCAGCTACTTAGTGTATGCCACTATCAGACCAGAGCAACATAAAACAGCACCAGACTCATCCTTTTTCTAAAATGCTTATTCCGATATTAAAGTTCTACTTTCCCTCTATGGTAGATATTCCTACTGAGTTCCACACTCATACAAGAGGGCTGTTTTAATTACAACCTCTATAGCAATGTCCCTGTCCTGCTAATTCTTAGTCTATAGAACTCTTTGGGAATAGATATCAAATACAAACACACTGTTTGCTCTCTCTCTGAAGCAATCTTGCCTATGATAAGTCAGCCCTGAAAGGGTTCACCTGCTTCTTGGAGCAGAAATCCACTTCTCCAAATATATGTTCCACTGAATCACCAAATCCTGGCACAGACATGCAGGAAAGGCACATCATTAACAGCAAAAGGCACTGCCTGCTGATAACTCCAGACAACCCATAGCATGCATCTCTATAACCTACTCTAACAGTGAAGTTCTTTCCAAAATGCTCAGTGCTAACCCAGTGTTATTACAACTGAAATAGCAGCAATTAAATTTCCATTGCAAAGAAAATATGAACAAAGCTGAACACTCTTGTAAAAAACCACACCGTTCAGATGGGGAAAGCAGCTTTGAATAGCTGAGAACTCTGTCAAATCAACATCAGTACTCATCAGAACACTCCAAGGTACTTCTCTTTGCAATAACATAATGCATTTCAGTTTCTGTCACTATCACTTTTCCATGCTTAGACAAACAATGCTACATGATTACTTTATATCTCTAAAGACAGAGATTTTTTCCCTCAAACTGTCCCAAATAAAATCTAGCAACACTAAATGTATATAATAGCAAAATTAAAACAAAGAATTAAACAGAAAGTAAACAGCAAGGATGTAGAGAGATTACATCCAAAAATGTCTCTAGGTTAAAGACTTGAGAATGTTAAGAGTGAAAACTGAGGGTTAGAATGGAAGCACTTTTGAAATATTATCTCCAGTGGTTATTGCACTGGTTCTACCACTCTCAATTGCAAACTCTCTTATACAATTCCCTATATTCAAGTTGCCATATATATAAACATTTAAATCCTTTTGTTCATATATGCAAGAGGTAAAAAAGGTTTTGTTTTTCTTTTAAATCCTTACAGGAGTATGAACTTCATAAAGATAGCTTCCTCAGATGCTGAAAGAAAATAGAACACCTCTGTCTATTTATTAAAATATGCAGATATGTTCAGAGATTTTTTTTTTCCTTTGTTCCCAAGAAATAAAATTTTTAATATATGCTGTTATATGATTCCATGCAAAGAAGCATATTTTATTTTATAATATGCAAATATGCTGCATTTATCAAAAGCAATCCTCATCAAGTTTTCTTTCTTTTGGGAAAATTAAAACATATTTTGCAGCTAACTGTGCAATATTATTGCATCTAATATGATTTTAGCTGAGGTAAACCAATGAATACAAGTTTAGGTGAAATATTTTGAAAAATGCCTTCTCCCATATTTAGTACAACACTTTATTTAGGAATCAAGAAAAGTACTCCTTTTAACTGAGAATGAAATCAAATCTTCACTGTCCCTACAATTAGGATAACCCTATTCACAGCTTTTATTTAAACAGCCCACGCATTTGAGGTATTGGATCAATTTCATACATGATGAAATATTAGATGTCTGAAAATCACTACAACAGACAAAACCCTCTCTAACTGGCATTACGGGAAAAGTAATCATGATGCAATTCACCACTCACCCAAAAAATGTTATAATCTTTAACAGTTTCTTAGACATCACTTGTAGGATGCTTTGCACTTGGAATGGTGGTGAATTGTAGTAGACTTTCATTTCCATCTGAAGTAAAAAATTGTCATTCTTTCTGAAACTCAGAGAATTTTTTTTTGTTTTTATATGCATACACCAATATTTGACAATAAAATAACATATTCACATTGGCGTACAAGAGACTATGTGAAGTTAGTCAAGCACCCATGATAGCAAAGGAACTGGCATGCAGATTATGGTGAGGAAATACTTTTAATCTTAAATCTCAGTTCTGTGAGCCAACCATCTTAATTTCTACCAGTCTGAGAACAAATATTTCAAAACTGGTTCATAATATGTTCTTTAGTCTGACCTCAATTATGACCAGTTTATACCAGGCTAGTGGGAAAACTTTGCACTACATCTTTTTTAACCTTACCCTTTGAGGATATCCTTCAAGGTTATCTTTGCCTCATGGTACACTTGCCATCATCGTATTACTGTCATCCCATTTGGCTGAAACCAGGTTAGTTATCTGATGAGCTACCAATAAGTACAGTCTTGGATTAGACTTTTTCTCTGGAGTGTAGTAAATGAGAGTGCTTTTATTATTTTTCCTTAAACTGGCCCAAGTAGAGTACAATCAGCATTAAAATCTTATCACTTAGGAAAATTAACAAATAAATTTTCCAAATTTTTTATTAATAGATTAACAACACAGCAAGATGAATCCTGGAAGCTCAGCAAACATAAAGAAAACTGATTTTCCCCACAGATGTCTTTCTCCAGTGAATTTTTTTGTGCTTTAGTTTTTAAGTGCCCAGGAGTGCACTTGGATGCCATCAAACAGAGATTCAGTAGTCACTGGTTATTTCTGATATGTAATAATCTCAACACAAAATCACAGTGTCAAATGGCTTCTGCATTAGAAGACTCACAGCTGTCAGAATTTATCAAAAACCGATTGCAGGAATGGATGTTGTCAAAATCTGCTGCATATGGTCTTACAAACTCTTTCTGCTATTGTAATTTCAGTGGAAAAGTTTTATTCATCCATTAAATTAAATAAGCAGGAAGGAAGTTCAAAAAACCAGTCTATAACAGGACTTGTAAAATTAATAAGAAATTCCAGGAACCAAAACAAGATTATAAAAACAACCTAAGTAAAAAAAAATTAATCCAAGCTTTTGATCATTCTTCAGCCATCCCTCTTGGGACTTGGCTTTACCAACACATCTCTCCAGAAGTTATACTGCAAGGCAATATAGAATTACATTTATGATGACAAAGTAAATTATTAAAAAAAGAAATTCGGGTTTCAGTAATGCCTTTTTTCCTCCTAAATTTATGTAGAAGCATGTATTTGCACATTGCTATCTATCAGTCTAGTGAGTTCTTTTAGTGTATGAGTGCCTCCTAATGAATAAATAACCAAAATCACACTAAGGTGATGGAATATCTTTCCTTCTACTTAAGAGTTGATTTTAACCTTCTCTTCTTTTCCCCCATTCTGCATCTACCCAACAATTTTTTTTTTCCACTCTCTTTCTAAATGAATTCACTTATACATTCTTCTTACCTCCTTATTTTAATTTTAGTCACTTTCCAGAAAACTGTAAAAAAGAAACCAGAAATAGAATTTTTTTTTCATTTTAAAAACAGTCATTTTCAGGATGGTAAAAATTTTGTATACCAATAGGCTTCTTGGACTGTTGCTGCCCTCCTCACAACTTAGACTTTGCATTTTACTAAAATAGATGAATATTCAGCTGTTCAAATGGAAACCAGAATCTAATGATCACAGAACACAAAAATGGAGAAGAATCAGTCTAAAATTAATTACTTGTCTCTTTTTTTGCAGGGTTTAAAACAATAATGTAAAGATCCATAAATTTAATTGAGAAAAATCACAATAAGTATCTTCTTTATTTTTTTATTATTTTATTTCAGAAAAAAACCCCAAATTTTGTTTTACCTCTCCTTAAATTCTAAGCTTCTGGTCCTTGTTTTTTATTTAATCTCCCAGGAGAAAGGGAGTGATGAAATGTCCTTTTTCTTACCTGTTTCTCATTAGTAAATAGAGATACCTAAAGCAAAAATGTAAAGGAAATAAAATTTCTTTTAATAAGAAATGCTTTACTTGAAATATGGCATAAATTTTATTTGGAAATCAAAGAATGGCTAATCCTATTTCTTGTGATTTATTTTTAATAAAATTTCAGCTTTTTTCCCAGTTGTTCTACTGAATAAAGAAGCATTACATTGCAGGAAAGTGCCTTAAAAGTATGCTGGATTCAGAAATGGCTTATTGCTAAGACTTATAGTGCAAGATAATAAACCTTTTTATAAAAATTTCAGCTCTTACCAGGTTGTAGAGCAGACAGATATATTCTTATTGAGACAGGTGATAACTAGAAATACTTTGGTTTCTTGACTCAGTATATAAGCTGAAGTCACAAAAATGTTCTTTTAAAAATCACTTGTTTTTCAATGGTGTTGTCATTGGAGATAGAACGGTGGTAATCCAGGTTGAAGTTCATCCCCCAAAATATTGATTAGTTGAAGTAATGAGTCCAAAAGTTATGTAATTTCATTTGCTATAATCACCATGCAGAATTGTAACTCACCCTTGTTTTCTGCAGAAGACAAGAAAGAATGTTCTGCCTTTTTGGGTGTCAAGGAATATATGGAATGGATGCATTCAGTTACTGAGGTTTTTTCTCATCACCTCTTGTTTCCCAAGATCAGATGTTCCTTTTATGACCTTAAGATCTTGAGGAAACATTCATAAGAAGGCAACTCTCTTCTTTGTTTTTCAGTTTCAATATTTTAGAAAAAAAAGAATCAAAACACAGTCCTGCTGTTACTGTTAAGTAATTTCTTAACCTGCAAAGCAACAAGAAATCCACTGTCTTAAAATAGTCAGAGTATCTACAAAAACCAACTGGAACCATTAGAAGACCCACCAGCTGAGGAACTCAGGAAGCAGGGCTTTTAAGAAAATCTTTGTATATTAATTATTTGTTCTGTATTATATATTATCTAACAAAAAATTTAATTCCATCTATCACATTATTCTAGACTATGAAGTCAAAAGGTTTTCAGCCCAAGAAACACACCTTTAATTCTGAAACTTCTATTATTTTGATTTTCCATTTCGTATGACATCTCATCCCAAAATGCATTATTGACTTAAAAGGAATGCTCACAATGTTAAATGGCAGACAAGAAAAAAATGAATGTGAGAGCGTGGAGAGATGACATATTTCTTTGTGTTTGTATTGCTATGTGTGAATGCTCAGTTCTGTCTTGCTTCTTCTAAAAAAGCAAAAGGAACATTTACAGTGTGAAAAACATTAATGACAATACCACTAAATAATCATACATGTGTTTTGGATACTTTTTACAGCAGCACCATTCTTACAAGGGAATGGTCTCTGTGGCTGTTAATTTTTTAAAATTTCCTGAGATTTATTTTTTTAGCCTTAATTTTATTCTGATATGAGCTTTGGAACACCGCCTTAGTTTAAAATTCAAGTATATGCTGTTGAGTGACAAAGAAATAAGAAGTAAATGCCCAGGATAAGTCCCAGTGTAAAATAGTTTTTCAGCTCATCCAAAAGACCTCCTTACTGACATGTTCCCTGCACTGTGGGGAAGCAGATACCTGACAGAGTTTGGGCTTTTCAAACATTTTATTATGATGTTGCCATTAATTTAGACACTTTCCTTATTGATTGGCAGCATTGCTTGTGATGGAGAGTGTAATTCCTGCACTGTTAGATTCTGGGAAACTTCCATTTACCTCAGCAGAGCAGTCCGGAACACTGACGCAGCTACCTGGTACCTGGCAGAGTTCATCTAGGATGTCTGGAGGAAAATCACTACTTGGAATCATATTTTCTTATCTACCAATATGTAGCAAAAGACCAGCATTTCAAACATATGTTCATGACATAACTTTAGGTAGATAAAAAGACAAAGACATTTTAGGTATGTTGTTTACTCAGAAAAGAGAATTCGCTTACAAGAATTAACTTTGCTAGTAAGAATTTAGGAGTTTCTTTTTTTAATATAAATATTTGGCTAATAGATACGAAAGGTATTTATTTTCTCTTCAGTTGGCTTTCTTTCCTAGGATTAGTGTAGCATGACAGATGGCTGATGTCATCTTTACTTGGAAGAACTCAGCTGGCAATAATAGCATGGTACATTTCTGGGGATTTGCGGTACTGTATGTCATGAAGTAGTTTTCAACCAAAAAGAGTCCAAAAGGGAATTCCCAGAAGTAAATATCTGCCTATGATATCCTACTGTGTCTTGTTGATGCATCACAAGCAGAAGGAATCATAGAGTCTTTATAAAACTCCATAAATATTTACAATATTTTTGAAAATACATTGGAAATGCTACAGATTGCAAATGGTATGGGCCCCCTTGGCACTGTAACTTTGATTTTGTTGTTGAGTGAGAATAACAAAAACTGGTGATTTATATATATCAAAATCTGTTATGTATATATTTGAAGTTCAGTGATTTTTGTCACATTTGACATTCATGTGTAATAGAGTGAAAGCATTAATATTAGTAGAATGTAGATATGCTGGTTGATTGTTTTTCATTTTGCTAATGATTGCTGTGATGAGTAGAATAATGTCAGGGTCGGAGGGTTAAAGTTAATGAGAGCTTTCCATTGCATCATTGATTAATGGTGGAAACTGTAGTGAGAGATTTTCAGATTCCTCCCATATAAAAACAATAAAGGTAAAAATGATGCCAATTTAAACACTTTTACTTTGACTGCCTACCAAAATGTTTCTAAACCTGTCATAATGACATCTAGGCTTTACGAAAACTGTAAGAAATTATAGAAAAATATTTAAATTGTATCAGATGCTTGTAATTATAAAAATCAAAGCTTGCTTTTAAAATACACACTTTCTCTAGTTGCACTAGGTTAAACCATAAGAGATTTTAAATGCCTCTCCTAAATGCATGTTGAGGAGTACACTCTCTAAACACAGAATAATAAAATATATTGTAGCACAATATACATTTTACTATTATAATATGATTCTTTCAATAGCTGACTTAATAATTAGGATTTAAATATGTTGACTTCAGTTGCTATCTGTTCCCTCCTTATCCAAGAACAGACTTTACTGACTGGATTTCAAAGACAGAGGGCTACTTCCATAAAGCTCCAATTCTTCTTGCAGAACAGAGATAGAAATGCAAGAAAGCAGATCAATGCCCATAAGGAACTGAGAAAATATTTTTGATAATTATTTTCCATTTCAATGCTTTTTACTACTCTGTGTCACAATGAGAAAGAAAAGAGAGACTGCAAGGCAATGAAAAAAAGCATCGTAAAAACCAAAAAGACCAACCAGCCCCAAAATCTAACCTTACTTTCAAAAGTGTCTATCCTGTCAAGCAAAAAATTTTTTTTAATTCTGCTAAGAGCTTTCCAAAATATTTACTTTTTAGCAAAGAATATTTAGCAAAGAATATCATATCAATCATATCATATCAAATCATATCATATCATATCGGTAATGTATGAGAGAATTTAATGGCTTAAGACAAATGTCTCTGCTTGCCATATTAACCTATCTTTATATACTTACGAAATGCACAAATAAAATATGACTATGACATTTATATGGTAATTTTTATTCCTTTCTAATATTTTATTAGGAAATAAAATTAAATGGCTGCATGTACCATAGTTAGGAGAAGTTAAATCCTGATCCATCACCAGAACATTATGGACAATGAAAGCTATTTGACCCACAGTACCTATTAGTACCAATGTAAGCTTTATCCATTATATGAACAAAATTGGAAAAGGCTGGCCTTGTAATAAGGCAGTATAAAGCTGTCATGTTCCACTGTAGCTATGTTGATGGTGCACTGAAGAGACCATCATATGCTGCGACATGGAAAATAGTAGGCTGGTAGGATTTTTAATGCTTTTCTTTTGTAGTACAGTATACTTCTTTCCTAAGTATGATTAAATAATCATAAGAACTCCTCTAAGGGCTAATCTGCGTTATTTCCCAGATTTTCACCTTGGGGACATATTGTCCCTTGTCACTGAAACCTCGGGGACAGAAGGGTACGCTACAGGGTGGCACAGCAGGAAGCTGAGATACTGATGAAACAGTGTTCAGTTAATGAAGGCATGGCCCATGGCTTCTGCTGGTATGCCATATGTTTGAAGAAATGCTAATGACTACAATTCAAATACCTTTTTCATCTTAACTATATGTAAATGTGTTTATAAATGCTCTCTTATAAATATACTATCACATTTTTAAAAGCTAAGTGCTAATGTTGCTTTCAACATCTATAATACACAATAATTAAAACTTTAGCAATTCTGCTTAATTATACCTTATGGGAAACTGTACAGTAATTTATAGAAATTAAGCAGAAAAACAAAGATCAACAGAAATAAAACAGCAGTCTAAGAACTGAATAATAAATCATTTAGATCATTATTTTGCAAAAAAACGAGATCATTGTAAATAGACATCTTAGGGCCCAGTTCTCAAACAGCTGAAATTTGCAAGGGAAAGATCAGTTTATAAACTCATGACATTCTATTAAAAAACTCCTTCAGCAAGTTGAACCAATTGCGACTTTTTTGTGCAGTCAGATCATTTAACAAAACTCAAAAACTAGAACTACCGATTTAAGATCAAAAACCAGGGAGATCTTAATTGGGCCGTGGCTTTTTTCTCTTTGCTTTACCTTTGTGAAAACCCTGTAACTCTGCGGGTGATCATTAGCCACAAATGGCATTTTGCAGTGAATCATCTTCTCCCCAAGTGGCCAAAACAACATCTCCATTGCAACAGCAGAAGTGGCATTCAGGAAGAGCAGTTGGGGACCAGGTTAGCCTACATGGGACACTTCTATTTTTGCTGCAAGACAGGACACCCTGTTGCAGTTATAACTGTTCCAAAGAAACTCCCTCAAGATCCAGGTTAAGGCATGGTGGTATTGCTAATCTAGGAATCCAGTACTCACTTTTTTTTTCCCCTCTTAACATGACTGACTCACTCATATACAAATTTTGGTAATATATGCTACAGAATTTAATAAGCTTAAGAAGAAGAAGGGCTAAATATTTTTAAGTCTCAGAAAAAGTCTACTGAAATTGCATCTCACGCAGGCAAAGCCGTGAAACAGCCATCGGTTAACTCATTTTTCATTCAAAAATCCAGTCCAAACAAGGAAACTAAAATATAAAATGTGACAGCTGCCTAAGCAGTCTTTAGGACACTTTAGGTGTTTTATTAAGATAAAACACCTGTACCAAGCTACTTTTACTGATTCCTTTTTTTCATTTGTCCTTGAGAATTAGGACAGAAGGAATTATATTTACTTTTCCAGTTTCAGACAGAATTGTCCAACACAAGTGTTACACTTTCGGTGGAAGACTTTTTCTGCTTTACTCTCACCAAAAAGGGTCACAAATCTGACCTTAAGGAATGAAGAGGAGAACTGGAAAACTGGGTTTTTTCTGATCCTCTTACTTAAAAATTAGGCAATTGTTAGAGAAAAATAACTTCTGACTAACCATATATTGTGGAGCACTCTGTAGGAACCCAAATCAGGCTTGTGTGTGTAGTTTACATCATGAAACATTGGAATCTATTTTACAGTCAAGGCAATCAAGGTTTTAAATTCCATTGGAGAGAATGTGAAACTATGCTGCACAGAGGAGGGTATCTTGAAGGTTAAAAAAAAAATTTTAAAAAATCACATCTTCTCAATATCTTAATGGAAGGACCTCCAGGCTGGGTAAAAAACCTCTTTATCAACTCTGCCATCTCTTCAAGCAGAATTCATCTGTGCCTGCCTCAGCCAAAAGCAGCTTTCTGCCCTGTGTGCCCTCTTCAGCCAGGCAAGACTGACAGTCAGGGTCAAGAATTTTGCCCTATGTATTTGACACATAGGCTCTGAATGTCTCATTTTTTAACCATTAACACTGACTGCTCTGTTGAGGTGTCACTCTCTTCTGGAAAGCTGGTGAGGCATGGGCCTTTTGTTGGCCTTTCATACAGAAGAAAATTTCACACTCTGACCGTACATTATTTTTTATTGACAAAAATGTAAAATATGGAGGACTATGGAGGTAATGGGTAATGGACTAGAACGTGTGTCCTTCAGTTTAGCAAGTCAGTACCAGCTTGGAAAGCAGAGAATTATTTTTGCACTTAACACTTGCTTGCTAATCTCTGTGAAGAATATGAGTAAAATGATTTTAGGTACTTTCAATTACCACAGTTGACAAACTTCAGCTAAAAACAAATAATGAAAAGTGTCATTTTATTCCTATTTTACACATAAGGATGTAAGGTAGAAACCATAAATTTGCATTTCTGAGAAGTAGAGGTGATCAGCCCAGTGATTTTGACAGGAATCAGGAAACTTTCAACAGCTGATACCCTCAGGGTCAGGCCCAGTAGATATTTAAATATCAAAAATGGGATTTATGTAGGGTTGTTGTGTTGTTTTTTTTT
This sequence comes from Haemorhous mexicanus, assembly GCF_027477595.1. Lineage (NCBI taxonomy): Eukaryota > Metazoa > Chordata > Aves > Passeriformes > Fringillidae > Haemorhous > Haemorhous mexicanus. Next base: position 28,159,721 of record NC_082341.1, on the reverse strand, counting down.
ATCAATTGAATATATAATAATGTAGGTTACAGAAATGCAGAAAGGGAATGGCAGTGAGAGAGAAAGACTTCTGGAATGCAGTTCTCATTAATGGCATTATCTCACTCCTAAAAAACATAGAAACAGTTTTGAGAGTAAAGGCTTGACACCAAATCTCCCACTTTACAAGCTGGTGTTCAGCTACAGAGTTAAGACTCATCTTCTTGTCTTTCTTTCATGCTCGGAAAAACTTCAATTGTCTTCTGCAGAACATTTTAGCTTTAATGAGTAATATTTGAGTAATATTTAAAAGTGCTCTGAAGAACCTAGGACCTGTGTAAGGTGAACTTGGAATTCTCCAGCAGGCCCACTGGTCACAATTTAATTAACTATTCACTTGAGAAGCACACATACAAGGGGCAATACTGCTCCTCCCCCTTGTTGCATTTTACAGGCGTAAGTGAGCCCATATCAGGTATCTTAAAATATGCTTTATATTACCTGTATGAGGGAATTTTGAGCAACAGAAGGAGTCATGAAGCTCTGTGGACTTTGGTGATTTTTCCTGTCCATTCATTAATTCCTCAGCTGCAGGCAGCCTCACACACCTTACACCCCATGTCAGTTTCTGGGGTGTCTCATTCCTGCTGTACCCTGTGGAAGGAACCTGACTGCCCAACCAGGGATTCTTCCATGGGGAGGCAAATTTGGCTTTGCACTTGCTTTATAGTTATTTGTAGAGAGGGGTAAATTTTGAAAAGCTGTATTCCTTGCTTCAACAGAGTGATCCTTGGAATGCCTGTAGGATACTCAGTCAAGCATCTGGAAAATAACAAAAAATCCCTTTCTGTTCACTTGTTTTGGAAAAGTAGGCGATTCACCAGAGTATTATGTCTCTCCAGGTAAGAAACTGATTATGTGTCCCTTCCCTCCTTCACTTATAGTCCATGTTTTCAGTTCCTCTGATGGTATATCTTGAATTTTCAATGCTTTTTGGACCTGTTTCTATGTCTTCTTTTTTCTTCTCTAGACCTTCAGAAACCTAACAAAGCTCCTTTTGAGCAATGGCCAATAAAGTTAAGGATTGAATCTGATGGCCAATACAATCCCTGGAAAAGATAACTGCATAAAAATCCACCACACTGGTGGGAGCTTCTCAATTTGTTCACTATGGTAAAAGATATGTTCATGCTTACAGCACAATCAGTGTAGCTAGACCGACTGTTTATATCTCAGAAAAAGTATTAAGAGAATTTATTAAATCTAGAATTTAGTTTAAAAATTGCCTTTCGAAAAAACATTTCACTACACAGAATCAAAATAAAATTTGAAGGTTCTTACAAAACTCCTTTTTGGTGGGGGGGATGCATTTAAATTTCAATAGAAATAAGGTCAAAGTGTTTCAAAAATACTTCACTTCTTGGGTATAAATTACATCATAGTTACAAGTGAACCTCAAACTGAAAAATAATTTTGAAACAAACAGCAACATTATATTCCAGTAAATGTAGAGAAAGCTGTTAGCCCATTGAAATGTTTTGTTTCAAATTAGAAAACACCTTTCAAGCAAATTTAATCAAAATTGATACTTTCCTTTAACAAGTTCAATTTTGTCAAAATCCTGTTTCCTGACAGCTGCAGTGATGACTTATATTTAGAAGCTTCCAAAACATTTTAATTTTGAGGTTATTATACAGATACTTCCAGTGCTAAAAGAGAATACTGTAAACACTGAAGGCTTAGAATAGCCTTTTCAAAGCAGGATCAAAAGCTTTAAAATGTTGCACATGGATATGGCTGGGGAATTATTTCAAGAGACAAAACCGTTTGGAGAATGTTTGGAAAACATTGCTTTCCATAAATCTATACAAAGAATTGAAGTCTCAAGCTTTTGCTAAGGAAAAATATCATATCACATCCTCCTGATTATTCAATTGTGATTATTTTGTCTGTTTACTCACCCCTAGCATATGAGACATGAACTCTGGGACAGAGGTGAGCAGATTTCAGTAAGGGAGGCTAGTGCCTGCTGACCACCCTTTATTTCCACCAGCAGAGCTGCCAAAAAAGGATAGAAAGTAAAATAAAGGGAGCAAAAGCAATCCTGATGGCTAGAAATAAATAAATTAGGAGTTATTTATCTCTCTCTTTCATTTTACTTTATTTTTTTTGATGTAGAAGACAGTTAAGCTATTTTTAAAAGCATTTTGATGCCACCCTTCCTTGGAGTAGTAGAACACATAGTCCTCACCATTGCTAAGGCAGAGTTCATTTCACTGAAGGTATCCAGAAAGCTAATTATCTCCTGAGAACTTGCTATAGTTTTAAGGTTATGCAAAAGATGTTAACTAATCACACAGCTCCCAGATATTTGTAACATGCAGTGTGACTCTGAGGTTGCATTTAAATGAGAGACAGGCATGACTACTGATGTGTTGTTTGTCAGTGCTGCACAGCAAGCAAAATGCTACATTACACAGTGCCAAATTCACAATACTTCATCGGTTATGCTTCAGAGATAACAGAAAGCATACAACACTTAATCAGTGTTCAGTGTTCCACAGGCTATATTAAATAATGATAATAATAATAAACTGAGAAGTACTCCAGGAAAAAATAGACTACAAAATTAATTACAAATTGCAAATATGGTGCAATGCAAATGAATGCAAACAAGAAGAGTAAAATGTTCATTTTTTTACCAAACACTGCCCCATTTTGGAGAACTTGGGCTTCCTGATAAATTAAAAGTCACAGGTCAGGGCTTATATTACCTGTATTGGCTAAAAATTACCCATATTTGAGGATGTTCAAATATGAAGCATAGAACTCAGAACATATTCTCAATTTATAATTGTTACTTTTTAATATATACTGAAACCAAAACTGCTGCAGACAAGTACCAGACATTCTGCATATTTTCAGAAGTGGGTGGACAAAAAAAATAAACAATAGTGTCAAAACAATAGTGTTGACTTCTTTGGAAACAATTCTATTGAGTACTTTTTTCCCTTTGAATATCTGTAAATGCAATTGGTTAGTTATTTTATAACAAAACCTCACTTTCAAAAGCTGTAATTTAAAGCAATCAATCAATAGCAAACATGAAAATATATATAATATAGATATATAATATAATTTATATGTTTATGTCTATTTAATATATATGTGCATTTATATCTATCATATATATAAAGACAAAAACAAATAATTAGAAAATAATAGTATACCTCTCCTGCAAGAGTTTATATTTATGCCTTTTCATTCATAATTTGAACAAAATTACAACAGATAAGAATGATGGATAACTGTTATCTCTAATCATCTGATGTGAATTAATTAAGTGTTCCCATTTTATGCTACACCACTAAGCATATTGGAGTAGGCCCATACATATTTCAATAGGTGCCTGTTTTATATTTAGGGCTATGTCTTCATAAGACTAAATTAGAGACTAGATAATTAATATTTAACTTCTATTAAAGCATCTTAAAATGTATGGTCTTAACCACCACCTTTCACTTAAGACAGCCACATGAATATCTATTTGTAAATTTCCTCTTAATTTTCAAGCAACTGAAACATAAATACAACTTCAGAGGGCACATAAATGGCAAAAATCAAAAGAATCTAGGGTTTAGCAACCCAGAGAAAGTATGTTGCAGAATTTATACCCTTCTGATCAGAGAGCTGAGGGGAAAAAGAGGGAACCTCAGATGAACTAAAAAAAAAATCTACAGAGGTTTACATACAGGGCATATCTAAAAACTGATGTGGATTTCCAGTTTAAGCTTAGGGGAAAGAAAGGGGGGGAAAAAAAGGCAAAAACATTCCTTGAAGCTGTGGTATTTGCCATAGAAATTGAATCTGGCTTTGAAGGTAGAAACAGCTGTTACTGAGAAATGTGGAAATAATTTACTATAAGAGACAAAGATAGAAAATATATTCTAATCTGGTTCATAATATTATTGAATTCTTATTTTAAAAGTCAGAAAAACTAAATGAGAAAAACTGCAAGCTATCAGAGATAAATGCTGAGACTATGGGAAAAAAATATTAGAAGATCACTTAGTTAACTAGAAGGCCAGAGTGCAGAGTCTCAGGTGTTCAGTGAAACCTGCCTTCCAGCTCAGAGAGAGTCTTGTTTAAAGTAGAGGAAAGAAAGTCACAGACATGAACAATGAAAAAGCTGTTTACACTCAAATATCAAACTACAGATCAGAAATGCTGAAGAGTCTGAAAAGTCTGGAACCAAAACTGGAATCCCATAATTAGCTATTCCTGTTTAGGAATTGTGCCTACTTAACCCAGATTTCTAATCTGTCTTTGAAAAGTGAACTGGAGAAGCTCAGGTAGCCAAAATAAAATAAAAAAATTAGCTAATCAGTGGCTTTTATTTCATTATGGACAAGAGGTTTATCCCATCCCAGGAAAAGGACTTTAAATTCCAATGTCTTAGACACTAGACCTAAATAAATAAATAAATAAATAAATAATCCACAGAAATAAAGCCTTACTCAATGGCAATATCTTTGCCAGCACTAGTACTCAGTTGGAAAAAGTCATTTTGGGGGAATAATTAACTTTAAACCCGCCTCTCCCCAAAACAGAGATTTCAGTATGTTATTTAAAGTCTACAGGCCAAATTGTCTATCAATTAACTCTGACTTCAGAGAATCAGCAAAAATGCAGCTGCAAACAGTAGAGCTTTGCTAGGATGAAAATGTCTTTCCAGCTATGTAGTTATGAAAAAGCCCAGCCTTTCAAGGTCCCATTCTGGAGAAAAGGCAGCGATTAACGGCATTTCCGCCACTAAGCAGTCTACGCTGCTTTGGTCCTTAAGGAATGCTAAAACTCACATCACTTAGATTGAACTTCAGGTAAATAATTACATGGATAAGGACCTATATATGCATACAATAGATTTTTACACATTTTTTATTCTAATGACTTCACAATCCAGTTTCCTTTACATTTGAGCAGCCTTTCAGTTCAAGAGAAAAAAAAATGCTAAACAAACCAAAACAGCAATACTTGCTTAATATTTCTAAGTAACCCTGTAATTTTTTCTTCCACACAACTTTTTCCTGACCATTTTCATAAATTTAATCTAGGTCATCACATCATGACTGAGCCTTCCTGAATCATACATAATTTGCCTGAAAACCTTTGGTTTATGATGTCTTCGGTTCCAGATTATATCCTTTTATTTCTGTGTTCCTTTTGATATTTCATCTCAGGTTGCTGTATATATTAAAATTACAGCCAATGCACATATGAATTTGAATGCCATACTAAAGTGAGTATAGAAGATGTAGTAAAACAGAAATTAAAAATGTGTGTGCAAGAGATGAGACTGGAAAGGTTCATTGGGACAGTTCAGTGCATGAAAGATGCTCAGAATTTTGGATGATTACTTAAATTTTATTCTGAAAACATTTAGATCTCATTTTCAGAAAGAGCTGAAGCTCAGCAAGACCCCTAATTGTATTATCACTTCCTAATTCCCTCAAAAAATTTAGAGCTGTGTTAAAATTAAACTGTAGGTGACTATGAACTGTGGGTTCAAATAGGTAATTTTCATTTGGGATGTCTACAGAAATTTAATTAGATGATCAAATTAGGGATCACTCAAAGGCTTAACTGGTATCTTATGAAGGAAAGCTCATGTCCACTTAGAAACTCTGTTAGAGCAGCTGATTGACAAAGGGTATCCACATTTGTTAGATTCCTGAAAAGAATGGTAAGGACTAATAAGGAACATTAAGAAAAAAAAAATATGACAAGGTTGAGTGACATTCCACATTTGGGTGGCTAAAGAACAAAGCTGTAAGGAAAACAAAGTGATTGCCTGGAGAGCAAAGATCCTGTCAACACAAAAACAAGTTAAACAAACAATTTTATTCTTTTAATTCATATTGAAGACTGTGTCACTGTGATGTAACTGAACTCTTTAAAATCAAATCAATCAACCTCTGTAGCACTTTGTGGAAGAGCAAGAAGCAGAAAATAGAAACTTGACAGCCCAATGTACCTTTGCCCTGATGTTAACTTGTCAACATTTATAACCCCAGAAGGAGAAATCAGACAATAGACAATATATAAATTATTCTTAACAGCAGTCACAGCTTCTGTCCTTTTCCTCTCAATGCATGCAAAACTCACTAGCTTCATTTCATTATCATTATTTGTTATTGCTACTACTACAACTACTACTACTATTATTATTATTATTACTACTACTAACCACCACTACTATAACTACCTTTTCCTATCTTAATCTTTGAGAGATGGATAAAACTGCTGCAAATCCAAAACAGAAACAACTACTGTTTTAAATCTTTCATTCCACCACCAGCAGGTAAACAAAAATCTTCTCATTAGGAAAAATGGCTGGGAATGGAAGCAAAATTCCACTTTGTTGGGCCCCAGAGCTTCCCAGAACTGTGATTACAGCTGCATAGAAATGATATCCAGTGCACAGAAATGACACCCCAAGCCTTCTGGACTATGGAAACTTCAGAAGAACCTCAAAAACAAAGATAAAGCACTCTGCTATTCAAGGCAGGAGCAATGCTCCTTACGGCTCCGCTTTAGAAGTGATGTCCTTCCCAGGCACTGCTCATTGGAAGAGACATGAAACAAATTAAACTGCTCTTTGTTCCCTTTTCAGAAGTCTTCAAACACTGAACAACAAATGTGAAAAGTTCCTTTATTTTGATAAAACAAAGTATTTCTCTAACCCTTGTTGAATTCTGCTGTGTTGAGAAGTCAGGAGTTTACCAGAAAAGCCCACAAACACTGCTTGGCCTGCTAGAGTAGGAATGAAGGATGGAGCTGAGAGTCTTACTGTCCCACAGATCTTCCAGCATTGTTGGATTAATAGGCTGAAGCCTGAAAAGAAATGAAGTTGATAATTCCCAGAAGAGACTAAGGACTTCAAATCTCCCAGAACCTTACAAGTCCTCTGGGAGCTCAGTAAAACCTGAAACATTTGCTTAAGTTCTCTCCCTGAAAGATTGCAGTTGTGAGTGTGAAGGTTTGGGGCACTTCAGACTGCCTTGTGGATTTGTTTTCATTTTGGTGAGTTGCTGCTGTGAGCAAAAGATTTACAGTTTGGCCAGTGTTATATGTAAAGGGTTCTTTTTTTGAATCTCAGAAAAGAAATATGAATTAGACTATTATAGTTTTAGGGTGAAAAGAGCTAAAGCAATTGAAGGAGAGGGAATCTAGGCATGTTAAAGATCAGTATCGCTTGGAAGCAGGACCAGCATTTTACAACGTCTAAACAATTTGTTGAGGAGGCTGTGAAAAGAGACAAATTTGGAAGGATAATTAGGGAGGATCAGGATGAAATACTAGCTGTCAGGAAGCAGAAAGTATTTTAAACTGGTGCTAGCAGATGCCTCAAGTATTACTCTGCACAGACAAAAGGACAATGTGTGTGGAGATAACCCCAACTTATGAGACTAAGAAAGGGACAGAGTGATAAAGAATATAAAATACACTGGTTATTGATGCAGTTCTTTCCTTCTCTCTTTGCAGAAGACAGAAATGAAAGCTGTATGAGTCTTTGCAGGTAAAAGGTTATGTAATTATCCAAACATACCTGAATTCTGGTCTAGGAAATGCACCGAATGTCTAATCTAAGAATTGTCATCTGGTTTTCAGTAGGAGGACAATGTATTTCCTTAGTGGTAGTTAGTTTCTTAGTGACTGTTTCCCCTTCTGCACCCTGTGTCTTTCAATTAAATCCCAGGCAGTGTTAAGTAAACGGAGGTAAAATGAAACAGGAGTTATTCAATGGCTAGAAATAGGATGCTTGCCTTTATCTACACACACAGAATGGGCAAAAATGCATGATAAAGGCTCTTGCATCCACATAGGCATCACATTGTTCTCATAGCATGGGACAAGCAGAAGGCAGCACAACCTATTGCACAGCAGAGATGGGCCAGACCAGGTGGATCTGAGGGCACGCACAGCAGCTTTGCTGTCTGGAACTGCCACTATTTCAGTCTCCTACTCCAACTCACCATTTTCTGTAATGCACGTGTAATGTTTCTGCCTCTTTCCTTCTTTCAGAGGTAAGAGGTTTTCTGAAAGATTATTTGGGGGAATATAGCAAATGAACATCTGCATTCCAAATGCAACAATATTCTGAAGGGAAATATTGGTGAATTCCTTTTATTACTTACTTTCAAACAATAGGAAGCAGTCCAGTAGGAAATATTTGACAGAACAATGAAGAAAACAAATACACAAAAATTCTTGATACAGGATCAGGCAAATGAAAATATACAAACGCATGTGATTCTTTTTCCAGGGCAAAACTCTTCTGTATGATGTCTGGTATAATTAAGACTGTGAAAACTTGAAGATCTTTCATATAGTTTGTACGCTTTACACATTTACAGCTAATCAGAACTGTTTCTTTATTGGCTATTTTATGTGAGTGCTGAATAGCAGTCCCTTTTTGTAGCTTTTTTCCCTACAGCAACTACTGAAGTCTTCATTTACACTGCACAAATTATCCTTAGCAGCAGGTAGGAAGCAATCAGCAAGGTGTAGCTGGCAATAGGTCTATTTTCATTACAAGATGGAGAGAGCCAGGGGACATGACATTTGTCCAACATAGTCAGAGAGGACTCTATTAGGAAAATCAGCTCTGGAGAATTGTAGTCTTGCTGAGGAAAAATTGAAAGGGAGAATGTGGGAAAGAGTGTGGTTGTTTTGTTTGGTTTTTTCTTACTTTTTCTCATTAAGGTAAGAAAAAGACAGAAGTAAGAAAAAATTCAAAACCTTTAAAACTTCCTACAGTGCCATAAAATGCATATAATTCTCCTGCTCTTGAGTACCCTGAGCATTTCAGAGTACATCTGTGAAATGATTTCACAGTGACTCATTAGTGGAACTGTTAGCAACAAATTTGGAGGAGGAGAGCATGAGGATTTTGGAGATAAAAGAAAGTCACAGCTAATGCCGTTATATCACACTGGATGAATTTTTCAAACAATAGTAGAATAAAACAGAGCTGGGAGGGAAATGGGCAAAATCATAATGGCTTAACTTTACATAAATAACTGAGATGGCCAAATTGGGAAACTGAATGTCCCAGAGTGTCCCTTGAAGGTGATTTCAGTCCCCCAAAGTTCTTAATTATCTTTTGATGGTGACTATTTTCTCTTGAACTACAGTGGCAGGAATTTTCTCCATTATATGTTATTATTTCTGGTTTCAGTTCTCCTTTGAGTAATCTCTCTGTTGCCTCCCTTCAGTAAGCAGGAGCGTTGTATGCTTTAAAGTATTTACGGGATGTTTTACAAGGAAATATTTTTTCTAGAACTGTAAATACAAAGAACTCCTCTAAGCAAATGAATGCCCAGCAGGCTGTATTTTCTTTCCTTTTTAAATAATACATTTGCTTGCTACTGGCCTTGGAACTGAACTTCCTCCTTTACCATAACATAGGAATAAATGTATCTTTTTAAGTTCCAGGGTAATTTTTTTTTTCATACAGAGTCAAGGAAAATTCCTAATATAGTGAAAACTTTAAACTCAGACTTGAATAAAGGCTACAGTCTTTAGCTAAAATTATTAAATATAGAGGAATCTTGATAAATTCTTACAGAAGTGTAGCTTAAATGTAATCTTCTTACCAACATTGATATTTGCATTTGTTTACCTGAATAAAATCCCTGGAATACAGATGAAATTATGCCTTTGTCAGAGACGGTGACATGAAATATCACACTGCTTGCTCCAGAAGTCTGTAACACTGCAGGACATTGAACTCTCCTCTTGTGAGTCCTAGGTTAGCACTTGAACCACAGGAGAAACCCACCTCCATCTTTGGGGGTTTATACCTGTAAATGAAAATGAAAAAGAAAACATACTAATCCTCATCTCTTCACTCATCTTTCAACTCTCAGAACCTGAGGAAAAGGACACTGTCAAGTTTTCTCAAGGAAATTGTCTCTTGTGATTTTTTTGGTAGGATTTAGAATCCCAGGTCTTTCCCAAGAGCCTAACAGCTTACTGAGCAAATCAACATTGGATGGGCAAGTTAAGTCATAGTAAAAGAATTTTTTTAAGGATTTTAATCTAATTTTAAAGTCTAAAGGTGATGAAATGTAATGGCTAGATCTTAAACAAAGGCATAAAATATTAACACCCCTTCAGAAAACTCAAATGGAGTACCTCTCCCTACAGAAGACACAGTATACTGACATTCTCTATAGAGTAAGAGACTTGGAGAATGTTGTAAAGCTGGGTGGGAAAAAAACAGAGAATAGAGCCAATACCTGTCTTATCTTCATGGAAAATCTCCAAGTTGCTCAGAAGTGTTGGCCTGAAATGATGGTTCACCCGGATTTTAGAAAACTATTTTCAGATCAACGTTTTTTATTGTTTGGTATTGGATAGCACACCTTGTAGAGGTGAATACTCTCTCAAATGCCCTCTAACACCAACTGCATATTGCAAAAATTCATGCTCTTCAGTACTGAACAATTAAAACTCAAAAAATGAAACAGGCCTCAGTCTCAGTCTCTCCATGTCGATTCTGAACAACTGAAAGAATTCAAGTTCTATTTTCACTTTTTTTTAGTTGCTCATTTATCCATATATTTTCCTTAAATTTTCCTGCATCACAATTAATCTCACTGTCTAAGGCTTTGCATAGTATTCTTAACAACCAAGTATCACACACCTCACTTTGCAAAGAAGATTAAACAAGGATGGAGCACTACTAACCCCTGATTCTTAGTCTGCTCATATCTACACTCTATCTTTACGGCTCTATAGAGATACTTCATCAGCACAAAATTGTTACAGAATAAAGCTCCTTGCTATAAATGTACACCCCAACATTCCTTCACATGTTCCCATAAAAACAGTTGGTATTTCACAGGCTAAATTTGTCAAATCTAGAAATATCAATCAAAATCCTTGAAAATAAAGATATTAAGTATGGTTATTTTGAAATTAGGTGGCTTTCAAAATTGCTGCAGTCATAGACAAAGACTATGGTAGGAAACTTCAGCAGCTTCAACCACTGAAGAATGTTTGGTCTGACCTGGAATCTCCAGTCCAGCCTCAAATACTCATTAATACAGGGTATGTGTTCTCTTCTGTGGTCTCTTTCTCACACAAAACAGGGAGCATGTAAGAAGAAAACAAGGAACATGTAAGAAAACAGTGTAAAGAAAAAAAATTTATTGAGCTGATCACTGAACTTTCCAATTAATAATTTTCCTGTAGCACTGTATTAACTTAATTCTATGAAATAAACTAATTGCAGAAAACATAGCTACAGCTAAACCTCTTAACTTGAATTTCTATTTCATTTCCAGGAGGAAAGAATTTTGTTCTCACTCCTTGTCAACTGTCTCAGGTTAAAAGCTTCTTTATCCACTTGAGTTGCTACAGCAAATTCAACTATTTGCTTTCATATCTGTTGTGATGTACATCTCTGCTGCACTGCAATATGCCCTTTGTTGTGCCAGTTTAAATATCATCCATACATGAAAGGCAGTGAAATTCTATCAGCAAGTTTTTTCTGGAAGCAAACAGAGTTGGAACAAAATCAAAGCAGCAAACAAACCCATCCTGCTCCTCTCCAGCTTTCTAAAACTTTCTCAAGTTGTGGGATATGGGAGAGAGATGCAATTAAAACAATTCTCTAAGTGCTTTATTTGCCACCTGCCATTCATTGAATACCTGCTGATAAAAGTGAGTTTTTTTACTTGCAGATTTGTCCTGATAGACTGGAATTATGAAAGTTCACGAGTGCTCCAGGAGCCACATGAGGATAAATATAGATTCAATCAAATCAAATCAAGTTTGGCAATAAAGATGTAAAAAGTGAATTACTTTCAGCTTGCCCCAAGTTGTTTAACAGAACCAGGACAGTTTAGGAAGGCAGTTCTGTTTAAAAAATGTAGAAAACCTTGTACTGTTCAATTCTTCTGTTATGCTGTTAGCTATACAATTCCCAAGCTGTTACAGCTTTCAAAAGATATTTTATCCAAATCTTACATTATGTTCAGAGGTGCTTATGCAATGTTATTTTAATTAAACCTTTGAACTGTTACTTTTTATGCTATAATATATTTTTGGTATAACTGTACATTAATTATTCCTATACTTCTACCAGAATACTCACTGGTAATTTTCAGTGAAGGTGTGTGTCTAGATTAGTGTTTTGTGTTAGAGCTTCCCTGCACTTCTGAGGTGAACATCCCAGCTGTTCCTCTATACACTGCTGAGATCTGCTTGTGAAGAGTCAGCTGGGGCAATAGTGAGGTGATGTGAATGTGCAAACCCAAGGTAGCTGGGAATGCAACATCTGAACACTGAGTCCAGCTGTAATTGTTAGTACCAGTAATTAAATTTTGCATCAATATATTCTTTCTTTTTACATATATCTTTTTCCTCCTTGCTGTTTGCTTCTTGATGTAACTGTAGGGAAAAAAAAAGATGTACTCAAAATGTGAGTATTTCTCTATAAATTAGAGAGCTTTTATAACTAATTCTCACACTGTTTACTAAAATGAACCTCATCCTACTGATTAAAGATGTTGAAAGAGCTGTTATCTACATCATGTCTCTATGTCATAAATCCATATGATCAGATAGGGTAGACGAGCAATGTCCTGCTAATGCTGAAGTTCGTGTGTAACTGACAGCAACTATTCATCTGACCTTATATGTCAGATCATGGAATTGGTTCAAATTCAGGAGTCAAATACATAGTGTAAGTTTGGGAATGGAATGTAGTCAGAGCCTCAAAACTTAGTTATATCAAAATAAGGCAATTCAATTTCAGTAGCCAATTTTCATTGCTATTGGAACTGGCTTCTTGCAGATTTGTGAGAGAAAAACTAAAGCTACAGGCATTTTCTGTACCACAGTTAGGGTGCATGAGCAGAAGGTTTGTGTGTACACTTATGAAACCACAGGGTCCTCTTGGTACACACAGGCCTCCATTGTCTTTTTTGAGGATGTTAAACACAGGCATCATGTGTAGACCATCATACTGACTCTGGTTTTATTTTGAAGTTCACCTGAATACTTTCCAATTTTCAGACAACAAAGAGGCTGAAAATAGTGACAACCAGTTGTTAGCACCATTGACAAACTGAGATAGTTTGGAAAAAGTCAGAATTTTTCCACTTCAAGTGAAGTTTATAAAGGGACTTATTTGATATTAGTGTCCTTATGAACCAGTTTATTCAGATATGATGTCAGCATTTACAACACCAACAAAAATAGGGCTTCATACTACAACCATGGGCAGAGTTTCATTTTATTAAATCAGGGAGGTGTGGGATTTTCTTTTCAGCAAGTTCTTCTCAAGCCAAGGTCATTATAAAATCATTCTTTGAGCAGACACATGGGAGGGAAATCTAAAATGACCCTTTAAGGATTTTAACTGGCATGAGGTAAAGACATGGTTAGGTTCTCAAGTACAATAATTTCGAGTGAAACTGAAAAGTAGTAATTTTTCTAGTTAAATGCTTCAGGTCTGTGATTGGCTAAGTTTTGTTATCTTAAATAATGGATGTTAAAAAATGAAACTAAAATAATGACAGAATTATTGTTAGCCCACTAATATGTGGCTAATTGCTTTTACATGGACCATGCCAAGGATATTAAATTAAAAAAAAATAAAAGAAAGTAAAATAATTAATGCTAAAAGTTTATTTTAAACTAAAAGAAATCCACCAAACCTATGTAAAAACTTGGTGGTTTTTTCCCTCTAATGAAATGAGCTCTTTACATATAAATTATATTGTAATAACAGAGCTCCCTGGTGGAAAAGAGTTCCTTCTCCTGCTGGCAAAAATTAAGATAATCACAGATGGCTAATGATCAAAAATACTGACTGACAGCTCTGAAGTACAAGGCATAGATAATATTCTCAGAGCTACAGTTTATTTATACTCAGAACTGGCTTTAGGCACCCACAAAATGTGCATTTGTGATGTCCTATTATAATGGAGATTTTTTAGCCACCAGTTCCTGTTGCCAAGGTCTTTCCTTAAGACTAAACTGATCACCATGATTCTTTCACCAAAACACTTGTGTTTCAGCACACCAGTTATTTGAAGCAATCTGTAAATAGCTAAATTTTCTTAACCATGTGGACCATTATTTTTAGCAGCATTATAATTAAAATGTGTATTTTGAGTTCTTATAAATACTCTATTATATGCTTCAGTTTATATACTGCAGAAGTCAGTGAGGGCAAAGAAACTAATTTTTTTTCTTGTATTTGAATGATGGTGTACAAAGTCACTGGTTTCTTTGGTAGTTTTCAAAACCCTATAGGACTTTGGTCTTGCTCCCACTTACGTTAGCTGAAATGTTTACCTGATTCAGCCAGGAGGTGGATGACCTTATAGGTAATTCCAGTTTTCTCAAATGTTTCTTAATTTTCACTTTACGGCTCCTTTAAAAACTTTGCTAAACATTTTGTGGAGTAGAAATCTACCTCTAATTTCAAAGCACTGACTGTGTTTTAGGCTTGTGATTGTTATAACCTTTCAATAGACATCCAACATGCAACATCCAATGTTTTCTAATAGAAATGTCTGCCCTATTGAAATAGAATTTCTAGCTCCTGTAACGTAGATGAAAACCTGGAAAGATATTACAGACCCATTTAAAAGGTTTGCTAATAAGAATGCCAATTTTAAGTACACCCAAAATATTACCAATTTTGTATTAGCAACATTTCCCATGAAATATTATGTAGCAATGGATATCTGAAAAAGTTTCCACTCCTTTATCCATTTAACTTTCAGGTACATATTGAGAAGATGGCACAAAAAAGAGCAAAGTTCATTGAACTTTGCTATTGATTTTTTTTTAACTTCAGCAATCAAGAGAGAGGGAGAGAGAGAGAGAGAGATGCTACTTATGGAAAAGCTACACAAAATTACACATCACTGGACACCAGTGAATGCAGAAGGAAATTTTCAAAATCCAGAACTGTAGGAAAACCTACAGTCAGAATTTACACTTGCTTAGACACTGCAGTTCATCTTCGCAAGTAGCATAAACAAGGCTTCATTAATCGCAGAGCTCCCGGAAATACTTGCTTAATAAACCTTTTGATTTCCAGCTAAGTGTGATTTTTGGACATAGGCTAAGGATTCTTGTGAGGACAGCAATAACCTTGCTGATGTTGCATAGTCTCAGACTTTAATACAGGCTCACTTTCTTTTCATTCAAGTGTCTGACTGGACCCCTGCTACCCGAGCTGGAAGCTCCGGGTGTAAGGAGCACCCATCTATTAATGCAGGTCCTGTTATGCCAGAACAGTGTAAATTTTTCAATGGCAGGCGAGTAGCTGGAGTAATAAGTAACACAAACTTTCCCCATGCAGACTGTATTTTTGTAGCTACGCTGAGCTTCATCCCGACTGAAATGTTTTCAGCAAGTTATTTCATCTAAACACAATGTGCAATTTATGAGTAAGTCTGTGACTTGCTAGCATTCTAGCTGCAACAAATGTATCACAAATGACTTCTTAGGGTAAAACCTGGTATACAGTGTTACATTAACAACTCAGAAGTCAGTAATAAAAAAAGAGAAGGAAAGAGAGTGAGAGTGAGAGTGAGAGAGAGAGAGAGAGAGAGAGATTGAGAGAATTTTATTTTTTTTAGATAAAAGAGGTGTTAGGAGCTACAGAGGCTTCACAAACCAGCACTTTTTAAGAGCATGTGTTCATTCCATCTCTTTTGAAACCCAGTTACAGCTAAGTGAACTATAACAACTAAACTATTTCACTGAATGGAACAACAATAAACCAAAACGAGTAGAAGTACTAAAAGCATGCCTGAGGCAACAGAAACTTTTGTGTTAATTTCCATCTCTTTCAAGTGCGTTTGATGAATGATGTGACAAAAGAATCCTAATTAAAGTTGAAATCCTGAATACTAAATAAATTAGAAGTGCCACTACATTCATCTTCTACAATGATAATACTGCTACTTCTACTCCTTCTCTGTGCCCCTTTGCTTACATCTGTGGCAGTAACTCAGCAAAGGGCACTGCCAGCACAGATGGGGAAATGGATACTCTTCCCCAAATAGAGAGATAATTGGACAGGCTGCTTTGTTTCCCTTCACTGCCTTCAATTTACACAAAGAAAGCCTACCAGGAGCATTCAAAGTATTTTTAGGTATATAGTTTTCCTCTCAAATGATTTAAAATTTGACAAGTGACACTACACTATCTGGGCTTTAGTAGCCCTAGAAAAGTTGCTGTGTTTATGGCCATTAAATTTTTATTTCTTTTATTACTGGAGAATCATTAAGTATATATATACTTGGAGTAATATATAATCCTAATGGGTTGGAAAGAAACACTGAAGGGATGAAATTCTATGGCTTGTGTCACACAAGCCAGGCAAGACAATCATAAATGACCTTAAAATCTATGAATCTTTCAAGGAGCTGCCCCATTCAATAAGCAGACTGGAACATGAATTATGACTCCCGAGAGACATCCTTTCCCTTCTCCCTTTTTTTCCAGGGAGCCACTCTGAAATACTTCAGGAGAAGTTTATATCCCCAGTGTGCCCAAGCAGTAGACTTGTCTTTTTCTGTTCTCTTTCCACTCCTCAGAGAAAGAGGGCTGTCAGGGGAGGAGGCCATCCTATTCCCACCACAGCAACACTCAAAATCTGCCAATGCAAACAAAAGTGGTGCTTCACTGCCTCCAAATCCCAATTGTACTGCCTAAGGCCTGTGACAAGAGAAGACCTAAAAGGCTGTAGTCAGTCAGACCTAAAGGCTGTAGTCAGTCAGGAACTCAAAGGGGTCCAGGTAGTCCACTCCCTCAGCTGTGCCAGTGACTAATAGTGCCTGCCTGTCAGAAAAAAATGTAAAAACATAATGAACATTTAATGATATGTCTCCAAATTTTTCTCCCAGCTCACAGTTGTTTATAGCAAATTCTGGTTCAGACTTCATACATTTGTATTTGATGTCTCATGATGTGCTGCACATGCAGAGAACACACATAACTTGACTGACATGGTTAAACATTTCAACACTGCAACTGCATAGGTCACACAAAACCAAATGTCTTCTTTAATCTTCTTGCAGTGATATCACACTTCTTGGCTCCTTTAAACTATCTAGTTTTCTTTTATTTTCTGAATTACAAAAAAAAAAAACTACTTTAATTTGAGGTTTTACACATGTTTTCTGATTTGTTATATGAAATTCTTCTTTTTTTTAGAGGAAATATAAGAGAGAATTATCTTAATGAAAAAGATAAATTGCTTGCTTGTATCTGAAAGATTTTAAGACCTGATTTTACACCTAATCTAGCTTGTGACATTCTAATGGACTACATTTTTCAAAGTACTGTAAATAGTGATCATTTCAGTGATCAGAGTGGATTGTTGGGCTAATTATACTATATAGGTAGCTATATATAGGTTTAATAAATTGCCTAAATAGGAGAGACATGCTGAGATACATATTATGTGATATTATTTATGGAAGTGCCTATCTTACACATGAACAATTGAATATTTGCAGCACCAGCTCTTGAATTTTAACTTCACATTCTACTACTAGCAGTAAAATATTTTGTTTCCAATATAACTCAAGGTAAAGAAAATTTTCAAACCATCTTTAAAAATGCATGGGATAACTAATTATCTTACTAATTCTCTCTCACACAAACACCCTGTGATACAAGTATGCAATTTGGATTTTCCTCTATGCTTAGAAACCCCAGTTGGCAGGTAAATATCAGACTTCCTTTTTTCCTGGTTTTTTGAATGACTTCATATGTATGTCTTAGGGTGCTGGTCATGGATAAAGACAAGCAAGAGATATTTGAAAAATAAATGGTTGGAACTTGAGAGCTTAGTAATTGACATGTCTGCTTTGCTACAAAAATGTGAACTGGAGCAGGATGTACTTCTCTAAACTAAGCCAAGAAATTAACTTGGAAATATAACTTGTCTTTTATCATGTGTCTCACTACAGAGTTTAACAAAGTCACTGCAAGCTTTCCTTCCTTAGGGATAGATTAGATTGTATTTGGCCTTCACCACCACTTTGACTTCATTATCACTGACCTTGATCCCTTCTGCCACTGTCTGCTGTGATCCCTGGGGATTAACTGCTCAAAGGTTATTGACTTATATACATGTATATGAGTTGTCATCTCTGGATTCTTAATAATTGATTGTCAAAGCACTTTTGCACCATGCACCTTGCTTTTTTTTGGCAGAACAAGTGCCCTTTCTTAGCTCAATGTTCAGCTACTCTTCTTCGGGGTATGTGAGTGCCAAATGATGTGATAAAGCATGAGAATACAAGCTTGTCAGTACTGACCCAGTTGGTAGCTGTCAGAACACTTGGCTAAAAAGTGAGAGAAAGCTTTTCAAATTCTTGTGCTGCTTTTATGTGGTGTTTTCTGGATTGGTTTTTTTTCCCTGGGACTATCAAAAAATGCATCAGAAACCATTTTCACTAAGAGAATTCTAGATTTGACTGAGGTCTTCAAAGGAAAGTATCCCTCTCAAGAACTAGAGAAGAAAAAGTGATTCTGTTCAATACTTCCAGACATGCAAACAATCTGAAATGAGCTGTAAAACTACAAATGAGAAAAAAAAATCGAAAAATAAAAATTTATGTCTGGTCAAGATTTATGTTTCCTATGAACCTATACGTTACAGATTTGCTTTTTTTTTAAGTTTGTGTATTAAAAATTTTTGTTAATTTTGAAGGTTAGAAATTTTTGTCAGGCTGACAGGCCTGACAAAGACTCAGCCAAAATTACAGTTAGGTTTGTTGGCTGGGTTTGGGAAGTTTGCTATTTCTTTTTCTTTTTTAATTTTTAAAATCTTCAGTGGTTTTATTGAAGGATTGTCCATGCTACTGAAGACCAGATTACATAAAACTAGTGGCCTTGGGTGTTGATTAAGCTTAGAAAACAAGGTTGACTGAACACAATAATTTGTTATATTTGTTGCAGTCACCAAAAAGTAAGAACTGGTTTCTTAACTCAAGTGGGTTTTTTTTTTTCCAAGGGGCTCTGAGACATAGAACATCTTTTTGTTACCAGACAATGTTTTCTGGAGCTGTAGTGTGCTATTGTCACCATAAAATAAATATGTAATGTATTGAACAGAATAAACTGTTCCTGTTGTATAATGCTTCCCTATCTCTCTAAAGGCTTAGAACATCTTTTATCACAACAGGAGGAAATTTGGATCTTTTATCAACTAGTTCAAAAAAAGCATTCCATTTAAATAATGTGTCTGGAACCGTAGTCTATGGAGATAATCAGTAGCTTATTAACCTTAATCATAACAACACATTATCACTATTTGGTTTCATGTTGACTAATTTGCAGAACAATGCAGAAGAGCACACTCAGCACATAAGACTGTTCCTAGTTCTTGGCACTGCATAAATACAGTGACCCTCACTTGAAATGTCAGAGACTTAAGAAAAAGCTGTATCATATGATGAAGGAAGAGAGTCAGGGAAAAGAGGATCATGCAATCAGAGAGTTAGTTAAAAAGTAAACACTTGTTAAACCTCTGGACAAAGTGAGACCATCATCAAACAGATACCAAGAGCACAGAATAAAGGTCAGTTACCTTTTATCATGTTTGTGTAGCTTCAGTTAAACTAACAAGCAGCAGCATGTGCTTAGGGTCATAGTTAAACACTTTTGCCTTGATAAATGAGCTGTGTATTAGGTGCTTCCCTTTCAAGAGCATGGACATATTGGAGCTCTGATCTACAAAAAAAAAAGACATCAGAAAAGAAAGCAATTTACCTGGGGGCAGAAATCAGTAGTTTCAGTTGGTAGAAGGAAATAAGGAAATAGTAACATGTCAAATAATAAAATAATAATAAGTCCAAACAACTAAAACGAACCAGAGAAACCCCCAAAAAAATAAAACAGATCACTACAATTTTGGGGAGTGAAACTGAAAATTTTTTTGTTTCCAGATTTCTCAAAATCACCAAAAATGCTTTGTGTTGAACTATTTCAGTGTTAAAGGTACATTTCCTTATAACTGCACACTTATTGTGAAAATTCTTGATCCCCATGATTTTAGTATTTTATATGAACCACACATAAACCTACTACTGAGGAAGAAATATAACCAGAACCCTTACAAGAGATTTAGATGTCTCCATCCTCATAGGAGAGACACTTTCTAAGGTCATGCTATATAATACTGTGTATAGACCATGGTATATAACAGTTTTGCTGAGTTCATTCAAAAAAGGAATTTTTAGGGGTATTAATTTCTTAGATGCTGTAGGACTACACTATTTTCAGTGGGGAAAAAATGCTAGAACTGCAATGTACATCTTAATAGCATTAAAACAAAATAAGTTCAAGAAGTTTTAGGTTCTGAATTATGAAAATAACTTCCTTAAATTTTTTTACAAAAAAAAATCAAGTGACAACACCCCAAAATTCATTAGAACCAATTCTACTACATTAAACCAGAAGAAACAAGAAAATCTTCTGCCTTTTTACTGAATTATGCTATGCCACTGTACCTCTTTATATGTATACTGCAGCTTAATAATTACTGTGTCACAGCATAGCAAGTGTTCTTTCACGATTTGCCCTTCATAGGAAAATGTGTATGTGCAAACTTCAACTGGCCAGAGCATTCACACAGAGTAGGATTCTACTACAGGCTAAACTTTTTAATGGTCATAGAATCATAGAATGGCTCAGGTTGGAATGGACCTTATAGATCATGAATTCTGACCTACCTGCCATGGGCAGCAACATATTCCACTAGACCAGGTTTCTCAAAATCCCATGTAGCCCAGCCTTGAACACTTCTGGGGTGGCCATCCACCACTTCTCCAGGCAAATTGTTCTGGTGCTTCACCATCCTCATAGTGAAGAATTTGTTCCTCATGTCTAATCTGAACCTTCCCTTCTTCAATTTAAAGCCATTACCCCTTGTCCTATAAGTAATGTAATAAATACCTTTCCAGCTTTCTCATAGACCCTCTTTAGGCACTGGAAGGTGCCAGACCATTCTCTTCACCAGACTGAACACTCCAACTCTCAGCCTGTCTTCACAGAAGGGTTGCTTCAGTCCTCTCACCATCTTCATGGTCCTCCTGTGGACTCACTTCATCAGATCAGCATCCTTCTTATGTGGGACATTGTCTCCACACCTGGACAATCCCTGGTTGTACCTGTTTCCATGACAGAGAGAATGGTACCAATATGTTTATCCTTTGATAAGAGTTCAAAAATTGTTTGCTGTAAATCACAGCAGGATATCACAGTGGCAGTGGTGCTGCAGCCATGAGTGTTAAAGGGTTATAAAACTTTTTTTCTAGTAGATCAGTTTGTAAAGTTGTGAAATAATATAGACCAACTCTTCTTCAGGTGTTATACAGAAGCAGCAAGTCATACTACATTCAAAAGTCTCTATAAAAACAACAAGAAGCACTCATTCTTCCTTCAGAATAAATTTTCTTTAGTTACCTTCTCTATGTTTCCTATGTTCAGCTAGAATAGTAAAACATGAAAATTTCTCAAAATGTCAAATCAGTTTGGAAATCTGTAGTCCATGTTCTGATATTAGAAGAGTTGAACTTACAATGGAGAGTATTTCACCATGAATTTATTTGGCACAGTGCATAATAATTTTCTAATGGATTTTTTAACAAAGAAAGAAGTAAAAGAGGATGAGAGAGGTAAGCATACAGCAAAACTAAGTACTGTGACTAATGCTGATGAAGAGGGTGGAATCTGAAAATGCTTTCAACTATAAAGTTGAAATGAAGCTTCTACCAGTCATTCTTGACCAAAATCACAATAATGAGGTTTGGGAGAGACTGAGAATGAATTCAGCATGACTTCATTATTTCAGTGATACAGACTCACAGTGCTGTAAATGAAATTATTGCCTTTTTGTCTCCTAAACATCTCGAAACCCCAAAACTTCTCCACATTTTAGAGCTAAAAGGATAACTGCGCTTTTTTCCAACATGCCATTGCCCTAGACCTCAGTTTTGTGGTAAAGTATCTGATAAAGATCTGCAGTGATTTGGGTTCTAAATCTGCTAGGCACTAGACAGTAAGAAACCCCAGTAATTCACATAGGCCCTGGGATAGGATTGAGAGAGAAATGTTTCACAGGTACTACACATGAAAGAACAGTGATTCCACAAAAAAATTTGAGCTTATCCCATATAAACAACAGTTTGCAGATTTGGGACACTAGAAGCAAACTTCTACATACTTTTATATGTCAAAAATTTATACATGTTTTTAAATTCAAAATATTTATGTATTTCATTTATAGTGCTCATAAACAATCAAAGAGTCACATCTAAAACCATATCTTACTTTCACAGCAATGATTAAATTTATAAATTATGTTGTAAAACTGGGCTTTACACATTCTAGAATTGTAATTTTACTGAAAAGAAGTGTGCTGAGAGGAGATTTCACTGTTAATGTAAATATACTGGTCTGGTCTGAAATAATACAGAAGATGTATCTGATTTTTGCATTACTCTAAGTAAATATTGCCTATAAAATTCAATGACTATTGAGACTCCACCTTAGTGGCAAACAGAAAATATAAAAACTGGAAATAACTTTCTGTGTGTTATTTGGTTTCTTATGATAAACTATGGAAACACTTCAGTGTAAAAACAAAAGCTGATCTCTTATCCTGCTGACTCTTAGCCCTTTATCAAACATTTTTCTTATGTAGCTAACAATATTGGTTCACAAGATAAGATGCAACTTGTCTTCACTAAAAATATTTTTATTCAGCATTCATGTTGGTATTTTAAGTATCATGCACATTGCTAAGTAGTCACGAGATCAAATGCACTTTGGCTTAGTTTCCATATAAAAATTAGAAGATGTTAATTTTATTACCACTCCGGCAATATATTTGAAATCACATTAATGAGTATTAATGTCATATGCTTAGCCAAAATAATTCCTGAAGTCAGAGCACTATTCTATCTTCTTTAAAGCTTTAGTAATAAGGAGTTGAATATGTATTTTGATAAGTATTTATATCTTGTTAGCCAATAGTTGGATACAATTGAAAAATCTCCTACTGTGTACACAGAAATTATGCTGTATTTTGGTAAAACAGCAATGCTGACAAAAAAAGTTACTGAATTCCTATACAATCTATCAAAAAGATCCAGACAAACACAGAACTATTATACAGCTGAAAATTTTTCCAATTGTCAAGACAAACATTCTGGAGTTTTTATGTGGTTTATTTTAAGAAATTCCAACCAGTTTCGATAATTATTACATGGAAATCACTATGAAACTATTTAGGTTTCCTTTAACAAAATATTTCACATTTTTTCTTTGCAATTTTCTCAGTCCCCTAAGAGACCGAATTCATCAAGGAATTAGATGAGAAATTGAAGTTTCTGTTTTAGAAAACAGAGTGGCAGCTAGACAACAGAAAACAGATGCCAATTATTTTCCAGTGTCTGCGGTAGAACAAAACATTTCATGACATTTACTTTGCCTTAGCAAAGCTGCCGTTGATGTCAGTCAGCAGGTTCAGAAAAGAGAGTCCATATGATCTAGGATTGAACAAAAAATTCATACACTTTGGTAAAGATGACAAGATGAAAAATACGTGGTACTTTTTATAGAGTCAGCTATAATAGCACAATCTGGAGTAATACTCTCTTGCACTGTAAGAACAGAGTTGCTTAATAAATTAACTGAAAACAGAATTTGCACTTCTTGGACTTAAAAGCCACAAAACAGGATTTCTTTTGTAATATATTGAACGGGAAACAGTTCAAGCTGTGCAATAGAAAATAAAATCTTTTGTCAGCACATTAGCTATTTTTATTTGCCCTGAGCATGCATTTGTAAGATGGGCTAGTCTCCATTACATGCCATCCAAGGAACACAGGAATTATTGCAGTGCTGCTTACCTGTAACACACAAAATTATCATATTAATGATAACAAGTCAGGCCAGCAGTAAATAATTCTGTTGAGCTAGGACAACAGCCAAAATTTTCAGTTTGGATCTGTAATGTTTTTTATGTAGCAAACACCCTAATTAGATGGTTACACTGACAAAACACTGTATACTGTTTGTGGTTTACCTTTTACAACAACATGAACTGTACAGATAAAATGCTGTCTGGGGATAGAAATTGTAGTCCTATGAGGAATCTATGCTCACATCTTTCTTCCAGCCAGATCTTTCTCGAACCAAGTCTTAGATTAAAGGCCAAGAATGTCCAC
The DNA here is from genome assembly GCF_027477595.1 of Haemorhous mexicanus. Classification (NCBI taxonomy): domain Eukaryota; kingdom Metazoa; phylum Chordata; class Aves; order Passeriformes; family Fringillidae; genus Haemorhous; species Haemorhous mexicanus. Next base: position 28,135,455 of record NC_082341.1, on the reverse strand, counting down.
CCAATTGCCTTGAAGAACTATGCTGGCAATGGAAGATAATGGAGCTGGATGGCTACTTTTTGTGCAGGGCTATATATACAACACAAAAATGCATGAGTATCCACAAGGTAAAAAAATGCTGGATTTGTTTACATCTGGTCTTTAAAATAATTACAGAACATAATCCCAGCATTTCATATGGGAACATCTGCTACCTGTAATATCTGTAGTATCTCATGGTCTTCCCTAACTGGAGGGCTCAGTGCAATAGTGCAACCAGTGGAGGTCCAAGCATGTTTAGTGATGGGGAAGCAGTTACACATGACCTACCAAACAGTATCCTTCCCATCCAGACCTCCTGACCTGACTCAAGAAAGAGATGTCTGTAAAGGCCTTCCTAACCACACTGTCTGTGTCTTCAGTTCAGCTTGTACTTTTGGACTCTTTCCTTACCATGGGCCTACCACCACTCTGTCAGTCACAGCCTCACACCATTTGCATTGTCTTTATGTTCCTGCCCCTGAAATACTGATAACTTTAAAGTTTAATGACATCAACCACCTCTCTAAGAGAGTACCAGATGATAAGAATAAATCAGCAAGTCTCATTCAAAAACTGTTAGCACAAAATTCTGGCACTCACATAAATACAAAACATAAATACTTACTGGTTTGGTGGCTGTGCTTCTGAGAGATTGAGTGGAGATAATTGCCTGTGAGATTTTAGCAAGGTTTTCTCAGGGTCAAATGAGTCACAGCACAGAGAACAAAATAGGTGAACAATGCAGCTCCAGGATGACACCACTGAAGCACAGGGCCCAAATTATGTTTGTAGCTATTTCACACAGCTAACATTTTCTGCAGTTTTAATTCACTGTTTAACTTTTTTACATGGCTATGGAAGTCTGCAAAATATACTTACTTTCTTACTTTCTGGAGTTTTTTTCTCTGAATGCGCCTGCTTTCCTATAATACATTTTATTATTGTTATTTTTGTTATCATTACTACTAGTACTACTACTACTACTACTACTACTAATAATAATAATAATAATAATAATAATAATAATTTTCACAGGCATTCTCATTAATATTTTCTGGAAATGGAATTTATAAACTCAATCATATTGACTTTTCTGGCAAAAAAAAATCACCTCAGCATGCAAAGAATGTTGAGCTATGACTTTACTCAGAGCAGAACTTTTTGTTAGGAAAAAATTGGTGGCTTTTCTATTAGTCAAGAATTCCCACTATAAAGAACCAACTTTCACTTAGCACATTTCTTTCAAATTAAGCAAGGGCTAAGCAAGACTAACTTTCCAGATGATGAGCCAGCATACAGAGGTAGTGGGGCTGAGAGGTGGTGAAGAACTTAATGATGTCATGGGGAACATACTGCTGTGGCCCAACAGTGCACCTTTTACTGCTGTGAATAGTTCCACTGAGTTCAGGTGGATAGTCCTGTAGGATGAAGACACTGATTCATAAATGTTTCAAAACAAGGCCGAAGGCCCGGTCATATTTTAAGTCTCAAAGACGAGGTAGTTTCTATCTAACCTAATAGATCAGAACCTCCACTTGCTCATTAGCTGAGGACCTCTGCCCTCCTTATTAGGCCCAATTTTCTCAGATGAACTGTCAGATGGAATCTGCTGCAAGTGTACACAGGACAAATTCCATGTCATTAATGGAACAGGTGTTTAATGATTTTGGATGCATCAAGTTTACCCAGCTTCTTAAAAGATCTCTTCTCATGTATAATAGTGGCTGCAACACCAGGGATCACTTTCTGAAAAGGTTGGCACTTCCCAGTCTATCAAACCATCAGCTTTATGTGCTTGCCTGGTGAATTTTTATTAAATAATAGATTTTAAAATCCTAAAGTTGAGGAACTAAACAGTGTTTAGGATTCCTATTACTAGCACTTCTGAGGCAGTACTTCAGCCTCCACTGAAATTAGTAGGATCTTCAACAATGCAAAGCCACAAAGAACTTAGGATTCAATAACTGTAATATGAATATTTCACACAAGAAAGGTTATATTTACTTTAGAAGTTTTATTTTAAACAGAAGTTCATAAGTCAAAAATGCTTTAAATTGTGGATCTCTACAACTAACATTTTTTTTGTATATACAACTATGAACAGATGCGAAATCAAGCTTTTATCACAGTGAAAACCATAATGGACTTCAGTACAGTTTATTCCCTGATTTTATCCCAGTCATGGTGGAATAAAGGTGAAAGAGTTTAACAGAATGAGCATGTCAAGTTACATGGCACCTTCCTAGAAAGGAGCTGGAAGATGAATAAAAGGTTCCTACACCAGGATGGGAAAGACTTATTTTGAAAAAATCTTCTGCATGAAAACCTAGATAAAGAGAATAAGAGATTTTCCAAGCAAAATTAGGTCAACTGCATTTAAAACACTAAATCTCACTCAAGAATGAAGAGTTGACATGTTTCTGTTACAGCTACTTATCTCTAATTTTATTCAGGTTTTTGTATTAGTGTGAAGGATCTTTGCTGTCAAGAGCTAGTGGATCCATATTAAGAATCCCAGCAAACTTAGACCAAAAGAAAAACTTTCTCTTTTTGATGGAGACTTTTTGTACTCTAATATTCTGTCAAGTTCAAAATACAGTTCATTCAGAATAATATTAAACAGATGCTCTCTGTGCAAGGAAAATTTTGACTGAGTTGAGAAATAATCTTTTTAACAGGACACCATCCAGATACAGACAGAAGTCCTGAAGGAAGCTAGTAAGGCTGCATTCCAGTGAAGAGCAATGCACACCCATCTCCCAACAGCTTCTTGAAAGCCTTGCTCCTTAACACAAGCTGCTAATGATCTATTAGCTAAGTGACTTTGGCCATGAGCAATTGAGGTGTCCCAGCTGTTTTCTGATGTACCAGGTTGCCTATGGGGGCAGCCAGAGATGGCAAGTGTTTCAGCCATCACAGCTGAAGTCTTTGATATTTGCTTGCCAACAATGGATTAGTTAATCCAAGAAAGCACTTTACTGCATTTCTAATAGAGGTTAGCCTCCACTAAATAAGGAGGCTAAATAACACTTTAGACAATCTGGGGCTTTTGATGCTTGCCCACTATAATGGCAAGTTCTAACATGAGAGAGAAATACAAGGGCACTGTAAACCTTTGTTTAAGTATCTTAAATCTCTGTTTCTGCTCCAGGCCAGATGACAGAGTAGGTGGGAATCTAGTGGGCTGAGTGTCAGATATATTCTCAGGCATCAAGTTTTACCAATGACACATCTTCTCAGACCTGACAATAAAAGAATTGTTTTAATAGTAAGACAGCAATCACTCTTGCTCATAATGCATCTCTTTGCTTAATAAACATAACGTGACTATATGGCCCCACAATGTAGGACTGGACAATCTTCTTTTCTCCTCTCAAAAATGTTTAGTCTGGATACTTGACTTCTGCCTTTGACTTTCTGGTGGAGGGTCTGTATAAAGAACTCTTTCAGATAGCTGGAGTTTGTAGGTGAAATAGTTGATATAGGATAGTATACTGTATAACCATTCTTTTTCGTTGAGCTTCCCAACATCACCAGTAGGGAAGGAATTGGGAATATCTGAGTAAACTAATTAGAAGTCAGTATTATAAAGTGTTTTAAGACCCTTTGCCACCCACAAGCAGTTCTGCATAGCTGCCACCTCCTGCTGCAATTCTAACTCATCAGGATTGGGAATCCCTTGCAGCAAAAGAAATGCATCTGCAAGAGGCAGCTACACGGTGTAGATTCTGAACCTTAGTAGGCATGAGAAGGTCATGATTAACAATCTTGACATTTAGAAGATCCGACAAAGTGGTGGCAACTAGATCCCACATATTCCCACACATCAGCTCCTCTGACATCCTAATTTAATATAAACTGTGAGACCGTATATCTAAATTTTCAGCGTGGAAAAATATTGCCCCAGGTTGACCCCATCTGAGTTTGGCAAGGTCTGGGCACAGCAAGACACTTTGTGGGAGGCAGCCCCAAAGTTGAGGTGACAATGAAGCGGAAGCTGTCAGTTCCCATATGGATTTTGGGTGCTATTTCTCTCCTCAAAGGTAACATACTGCCTCAAAGAAGCTCCCACAAAGTTCTGAATACAGTGCTGGTCTTTTTATGAAGCCTAGACCCTTGCCACACTGGCACATTGAATTGTCTGATAGCAGGAGTTGTTTCTTCCCTGTAAATCAAGAACTTGCCTCTGTGAAAGGCAGTAGTTTCCAGCCTTCCTCACCCTACCATGAAGGCAGCACTGAAGTCACAGGGCAACCTGTGACAGGCAGAGGACCACCTTCTGTATGAACTCAGTGGAATCTCAGAGATCTTTCCTGTTTAAAAACAGTATTCCACTTGCCTCCTCACAGAGCAAAGGGCTGCTTTGAAACCATTCTCTTACACTGTCATTACTGTTGGGGTTTTTTTTCCCTTGCTTATAGAGAAACAGGAGACAGGTTTCTTGTGCTGATACTAATTACATCAGTGTGAAAAAGATTCCTACTCACAGCAGAGCACTTTTGAATATGGCAAAAATAAAATATATTTTTGTCGAATACAGATGGTCAGCTCATGTTGTCCTTTTCACCCTGGTCTTTTCCATCCTCACTCAAAGAAGATTACCCTTAGCCCATTTTTCATACAGATATAGCCATCCTCGCTGAAATTTTCCTTTTGAGAACTAAGGATTCTGTTCTTTCCTTTCTTATTTTTCCAGATCTCAAAACTAAACCTTGTTTCACAAATTGTATTGGGCTACAGTTTGGCAGCTTCAATATTTTTGATTTCAGGACTCTTGGTAAATTTTAACAAGTTTATATTTCATATTTACCTTTCTAGATCAAATTTTCTCCTTCCTTTCTTAGACAAGAACACATTTGCCCTGAATTTTCCTTTGTCAGACAAAATATCAGTGATTATAATTGTAGGCCAAACACAAGTTTTCACAAACTGTCTTGTGAATTAGGGTAGAAAAGCAACACCTCATATGTTTGTCATGGTGCTTGATCTCTGGTTGAAATATGAAACCTTTTCCTAAATATCTCTTAATAAGAGGTCAGCATCATCTCTCTGGCATCTTTCATGAGCAGTAAGTTCTATGTGAAGGAGGAGAAAAAAGAAGCCTCAACTGAAAGGAATAACTCTGAACAATCCCATTTGTAATTTTCCCAGCACTACTATTAGTGTTTGCCAGTCTGGGGGCTGGAGGGAATGCAGCAGTTGCTTCCTCATCCCTTCTAGTATGGCACTGAACAGATTTTTCTTTTAACTATGGCACCAATATTAAGAAACAAGTTGAGAGATCCCTTTTGTCATATTCCCTTGATGCCAGTGTTTTATTTATAGTTGTCTTCTATGCCAGTGTTTTATTTATGGTATTAAATATATAAAGAGATTATAATGCAGCAAAAAAGGCTGTTATGGAAAAACAGATGCTGTTTTGTCCAATAGCCATGCTTATGAACAAGGCCACCTGGCTTTACACACAGTGGCTTTGAACCACATACAGAACAGAGACCTTTCCTTTTTCATTATTCAATCAGCTATTTTATCTGTGCCCTAAAATGGTGCATAAAATACAGGACATTTCTTTCTTAGAATTAACATGAATCAAATCTTATCTTTTAGGAGAGAACAGTGTTCTGAGTTTTGTTTTGATATCAGGCCTGTGAATATTTTTGCTGCCTGGAAGTACATTAGTATCAAACAAAGCATTTACCCCACAAGTTATTATGTAACCATTGTAAATAATATATAAATACTTCAATTTTATCTTAGCTTAGCACTACTTTTAGTACTGAACTCATTTTATAAGCGTTTTTATTGGAATTGTTAGTAAATCAATCCCTACCTTCTCTTCAGGGCAGTTAGCCCCTCCTAGTGGCTTCTCCCGACCTGCAGCAAAACACTCCAGGTTTTCCTGACATTTGTCCTTGGTCTTCGCTGAGCAGAGCAGCGAAGGTGGAGCTGTGAATTACTTTTCCTTCTTAAAATATAGAAGAGAACAGGAAAATCTTTTGTCATTTAAAGTTATTGATGGAAAAAATAAACTGACACAAATGTTTGCATTATTCCTTGCATTAAATCTTGTCCTACTTTTCATAGCCTGAATACTATGAGTCATAGAAATGTGAGCTGTAAGAGTCTATATTGCTCGATTACTCATATTCCTCCCTCTGCTACATCAATACTTTTTGCAGTGTTTTGTAAAGCTGAGCAGTAAAAGCCAAACTATTCCATAGACCAAAGGCTGAAAGCCTAAAAAATGCTTGTGGTAATATCCTTCCTTTTTAAATCTTTCCTTCCCTTAATTTCAGCAATGCTGCTCACACAAGTAGTTAAGCACATGTTTGCATGCTTGTTGGAAAGGGTCGCTGTCAGTCAGCCAGGAACACATTTCTGACAATCTGCCTGGTTTTCCTTCCTCAGTTTTACTGCCTGACTGGTTATTTCTGCCATGACGTTTCACCTGTTGAAACTGCCCAGAGATGCTTTTGAACAGCACCCCATGCTGTCACTGGAGTTGTGACTTCCCCTTTCTTACATATGAACATTATCAAAAAAACACAGAAAAATAAGAAAAGTGTTTCTCTCTCCTCCTCTCTCCATTTCTATCTTCATTACACACATGGGGAATGCAAAGAAAAAGGCTTATCTGCTGATTGTTAGTTATCAGTGCAATAGAAAAACAGCTCACATAGTGATACCTATGGTATTAAATTTATTACATAGGACCCTGTGCAAAACTTAGTCATTCCTTAATATAGGAATTTTTCTTAAAAAAAATTTCAAAACCATTTGAGGAAAAGAACACAGGAACACAGGGAGTTTCAGTAAAATCCACTGGCAGCAAGCTATCAGCTGAATGTCAGGGTGTTATCCACCCAGTTTTCAGCAAAGGGCAGAACATCTACTGCCTTTGCTCAAGACACTGCATGTCATCAGCAATTTCCAGATATTAGGTTTTTATGCTAAGACAGTACTCCCAGTGAACCAGTAAAGCTGTGCTTCTGGTGGCCATCTAAAAGTACCAGCAAAAGTCACAATTTTCAGAAGTAGGTATTTATTGCTTTGTGAGAATAAGGCTTCATGCCAGGCACCTACAGAGAGAGCCAACCCAAATCAATAGCTGGGATCTTAGCGGGAGGTTAAGAACCCATGCACAGCACAGCAAGCAGACAAGACAAGCTTCACTTCTGATATAAATACACAATGCAACCAAGAAAGCCTACAGGCATTGAATCTCTTAGGATCAGTATAATTAGCTTACTCAAGTACTTTGATATTGAAAGATACAGCTTTATGTGCCAAAGCACATAGGCAACAACTAGCAAGAAATGTTCTGTCTCTAGCCCCTGGGAGAGAGAAAATTTTAGGTACTGTGTTTAATACCAATAAAATAACAAGTAACCCCTTCATGTTTCTGTAACACCTTACTTTTGCTTTAATTATTATTAGTTATTATATTGGTGCTTTAATCTAAACTGAGACCAGGAACTTGCTACACTAGAGGTAACCTATAAAAACACTAAGGAACAGTAATTAAAAATACTAGTTTGTAACTCATAGAGGCAAGATAGATTCAAATAAAATACCTCCCACTTCCTATCAGAAACTGAGGCTCAGGAAAAAAGCTGAATTAAAATCTTTATTTTTTCTCTATCAAAAGATTTTCTATCTATTACAGAATATTGATTCTATTGCTAGAGTTACTTGAAACAAGGACAACTTGCATTATTCAATGTTTTAAGGTTATAAAATAGGAAAGATTATTCAGTGTTTTAGAAAGCATGTCCCATATTTGAATGAAAATATGAAATTTTGTAGTTTCCCAGAACATTGACAACCTGCCTCAATTTTGACTCAGGATTATCAAATCAAGCAACTCTAGTGTCATTAAGGAAAAACAATTGAACAAACATATTTACTCTTTAAGAAATACAGAAAATATTAAGACCATGCATATGGATGATTCTAGAAACAGGATGCACAGACTATTAGCTTCTTAAGCTTCTGAAAATTATTTTTAATTCCAGTGTGGGCTCTGAAGCCAGATTTTGGTCCCATCCTGCCTGGATTGTTCAGCTTTTATTTACTGGGAAGCTAAACGAAACTAAAATAAAATAATTTTTTAAAAACCCAAATTAATTAAGACCAAACTAAGAAAAATCAATTCTGTAGCTGTCAGGAAAGCCTATAATATATTCTACTCTATCCTGAAATCAGAACAATTTCTAAAACAGCAAAACTTCAACTGACTCAGAACCTAAAGCTACCCAAATTCAATAGAAATTCTTTCAGCGAGTCTAATGGGCTTTGGGTCATGGCCTCATGCATTAAACTAATTTATACAGAAAAAAAAATCTATTTCCTTTTACTTTCAATTAATCAGGGAACTGGATATGACCTATTGGTGGAATAGTAAATAATAGAGAGAACAGGTCAGTTGTACAGGGTGACTTGGACCGCTTGCAAAGGTCAGTTCAGATCTAAACATAGGTTTTATTGCAGCCAAGTGCAAGGACTTCTATCTAGAAACAAGGACTATTTGTAAGATGAGAAAAGCTATTGTAAAGAGCAATGATTCTGTCTCCAGATTGATAACAAATGACTATAATGGTAGATGAGCAGTTGAACCTGATTTCCTTCAGTGAGCTAACACGATCCTTAATTGATCTGCAAGTAAGGGAACATGATAAAAGTGGTAAGGAAGCATTAATGGCACCATTACTGGAATTCTGTGTCCAGAATTAATATCTGTAATTCTAAAAGTATTCCAAGGAATTGGAAAGGGTTCTGGAAAAATGCAATGAGGCAATCTTCAAAATATACCTCACTATGTCAAAGACAGAAAAACACATAGCCTATTAGGTTGATTTGACAAATGACCTGGAGACAACATGCTCATTATATGTACAATAATATTTCTGATAATCAATAGAAGTTTCATTTGACAGGAAAAGCTATAACATGAACAAAAGTGAATCCAAACAAAATTTGACTAGAAAAAGGGAGGATTTGAACCACTGAAGAGAACCAAGTTTTGCAAAAAAAGGTATTACAATTACGATGATACAATTGAATCATTCACATGAAATTATTTTTGTTGCCCTCTTTTACCCCAAAAGAATTGTGGTTGATTTAATAAAATAATAGATGACATTCATTGATTTGTAGTATGGTGGCCTTGATATGTGAGCCAGAGATACAAAAGAGCAAGTTGTGCTATGAGTTGAGAGGGAATTAATGGTCTTGAAGCTAGTGCATATGGGGTCTTACATGCAGTGGTGATTTCCCTTGAGGAGTACAACTCATAGATAACCTGGTATAGATAACCTGCACTGGCAGTAAGCATGTTTAGAAATGAGATGCTGATTTGACCCGTGTCTATTTAGGACATGTGTTTGAGTACTGCCGTGTTTGGCAGAGATTGTTATGTGTTTTACTTCAGTGGGGTGGTTGAAGTACAGGTATTGGGTTATTCTGTTGGTCATTAAACTATCAAACCTCTGAAAGTAGGCTGTGGTTAAAAAGATTATGTCCATCTACATATCAATAGGTATTGTACATGTTTTGAATGTATTAACTGGGGTAATGTAATGGGGATATGTTAAGGCTGAAGATGATTAGATGGCTATAATGTCTTTTCACTTAAAAATCTATGACTTTACAACCTTAGAAAAATGAATACATGATAGTTTGCTGAACCACATGCAGGATCTTTTCCAGGTTGAGTTTTGTAGATGGTTTATCTGCCTGAGATCATATTGTTAATTATGTCATTAGGTCTGGAATTCACCATGGATATTACAATCTCTTATGTGGGGAGCTTTGTATATGCAATGCCACTAATGAATGCCAGGCCTTATTCTTCAATTGCAGATGCATCCAATCCCAAATCCTTCCAGCTTGAGCAGCCATGTGGTAAGATACTAACAGAGATGCAACAGATGCAGAGGACTGAACAACCTCGAACATTTGTGTGAAGAAAGTTGCTCTGGTTTCACAGGAAGCCAAAGGTTTATTAGGTGTGAACTAGAATTACAGAATTAATGATTAACTTGGGCACCAAGTAGGTTAAGATCCCACGAGGAGCTTGTATCTAGAGGAACCTCACAAGGTCTATGCCCTGGGAGAGCAACCAGCACAGTACAGAAACAAACTCACCCCAGGGGACCACTGGATTGGTGTTCACCTGTCCACACCAACTGTGCATCAAAACACTACAATAAATCCTGTCCTGAGCACTCAGTGCAGCAGATGTGCTGTGTCATGCCTGGCAGATGGTGGGGGAGACCATTCTCCACCACAAGACTTATCACAGTGCAGAGACAGTTGTTGGTATTTGCCACTGACACTGGAAATTTTGCCATTAGGATGATGTAGGGGGACCAGCAGCATTTTCATATGCCTAAGATATAGCCACTGCTTTGCTGCCAAGTGCACAGACCAAATATCTCAACGGGGCAAGGATAACTACAGGCAGTTACCAGCACTACTAGAACAGTTCAGCATTTATTTTTACTAGTAGGGATATCTCAAACCAGCTAGGAAATGAGAGTTGTAGTTATTACAACCATCGTCAGACATTTTTGTTCTGCTTTACTGGTCTTTTTCATAGTAATCATGATGAATCAGACTGTGATGAGCAAATAAAAAGCTAAAACCACTAAAAACACAAGGAACTCTAAAGGGCACTTAATAAAACTCCTTGATTTGCTATTTCAACTTTTAATACACTCTATCATAATTAATTTTGATGATCTTAAGCTAAATTAAAAGCAACGGGTAGCACTGCATGGAAGGAAAAGTATAAGGGCACCTTAATGGAGCCACCCAATATAGTGCCCTGTAGGCAGCCATAACTTAATTTAAAAGCACACTTGATATGCAGAAATACACCCAAGTAAAATGGCAGGTGATCCTCTAAACAGAATAAGAAGTAGCTGTTGTATCTACCCTCAGCCACAGTAAATTTGTATGAACTTGGTGCTTTTCATTAGGCAATCAATAATATATTTTATTAGTTCCAGAACACTGGATACAACCCACTAGAAGCAATCTCACTCCACAGTTTTGAGTGTGAATACCACAATTAAACCAAGAAAAGATAAATTAGTTTTTCTGAAATCTAGAGGTTTCTGAGTTGTAAAAGTCCAATTACAAATTAGCAAGCTGTGAATAATCAGATTAAAAACACAAGAAAAAAAAAAAAAAACAGTTTTAAAGCTGCATGAGCTTTACTTGCAAAATCCTCCAAGATTTATGAAGTTAAATAATTGGTGACAAATGAGACCACTGATGATAGCTAATTGGAATCATGGTTTTTCACCTGATGTTTTGGATGTTATACCGGGCCTTTTGAGAGCACCACAATCTTTCTGCAAAACAGAGGATTGAAATATACACAAATGAAAGAGGTTTGTGCTATTCCAGGGTTCTAACAAACACACCTGCATTTAAAACATCTGATCTCCCAGTCTCCTTCAGTATGTAGTGAACTAGACTTCCAAATGAGTTCATCCACCTGCGCCCATTAAGGGGGGAGGATATCAACTCTTAAAAATACTATGTCATTGTAACACTAGATGGGAGATAACCATGTCTTGAAAATCATCAAGACTTAGATGCTGTGGGTGGATTTCTGGAAATCTTCTCAGCTTCTTGTTGGCATACTAGTATTAACTAGCACATACATGCTTCATTTGGATGAGATGCATCTCTTCATCGTGTTTGTAATTCAATCTTGACATGGTAATTTCTAAGTTCAAAGAAGATAATTTTGTACTTCACTCTGCTTTTAGCGTGTGAGAATGCAAAAATCAAATACAGTCAATTTTTCATTCAGTTGAAAACTCTCAGTAAAGTGAATGACCCTTTAAAAAAATGTTAGGAAGCCAGGACACTCAGAATATGAGAAGCACATTTCAATCTGGTTGCATCGGAAATACTCAAGAGCAAGAGTGAATAGTGAGGAATGTATTTTCAGGCTTAGAGAGCACCTGTATTCTCAGGGATGAGCTGAAATTGTTAGAGAATCTACCCAATAAAGTGAAAGCATAAAAACAAGAAAAAAAACATGTCCCAAGGACTTCACAGGCTATTCATTGAATCCTGTTTAGTGCTGTTCAGACAAAATCCTACGCACACATCGACTAAGATATGGTTATCCAGAGACTTGATTAATTTCAAAAGTAAATGATAGAAGATTTAGAACTATAGAAACACAGTAAACCTCCTGTGTGGAGCGATCACAAGAAAAAGAAAGAATGGCCCACAGATAGGATATTTTTCAAAGATTTAGAAGACTCAGGTTTAAAACTTTATTCATTCATAAGTTCAACAAATTACTTAAGGTACAGAACCTACTGGTTAATAACATAATGCAGCTAAACTCTTTTCCTCTTCCACAACTATTACACAAACTGTTTACTAGATCCATCTTCAGTCCAACTATCTCCCAAACCATTCTTGATAATGGTCTGGGAAAGTGTTAGATGATTTAGTTGAAAACTGTGCCAAGGAGAATGCTAATAATAGTTAAACTTTCTGGATATTGCCTAAACCTGTATTCCATCTCTATTTAATACACTGCTGTACTTAAATCCATTGCAAATCTGTAAAAATGCAAGAAAGAGCAGTCTCCATTCTGCAGTACTTTAGTGCTATGGGAAAGAATGTTCTGTGAAAATAGTAAATCTTTCTGTAAATAATGAAAATAAAGATGTTGCTATGCACCCCTGAAGTACAAGAACTTCTTCTAGATTCCACTTTTCCATTCAGAAATTCTACCTTTAAATCATATGACATTTGTATGGCATTTTCATGTAGATGGCCAGATGTGAACCTGATGTTGATACCTGAGTATGGTTCTCCAAAGCACGGAAGTCTGCTATTCTACAGTGCATACTCATTCCCAGGCTGGTGGAGTTTGTGCTCCTCAACAAAAACACTGTTCAGACAATTACAATGTCATACTAGATCAGCCAAAGCCTTCATAAGCTTGTCTTCAGCCTAGGGTTTGTTTCAAGAATCACAAAGCAAATCTCATCCCCTAGGACTGAGAGGAGTTCAATCTCTCGGGACGTTTACCAGACAAAGATTTTTGAAACAGCATTTTAGGACTAACTTCTTGAATGGGATTCTTGTGTCATAATTGTTAGCAGAAATTAAAAAGCAGTAAGCAGTCACAAACAACATTTCTGAAAAACCCAGGTTGGTCACTTGATTTAGGAATTTAACATATAAAATTAGCATATAAGAGCTATTAGGACTTACACTGGCGTAACGTTTAAGTGAATTGTCTGAATTCTAATCCATAGAGTTCTACCAGTATAGAATAAAGATATGGTTGTGTCAAATTGTTTGAACACTGCTGTTTTTACCACTAGTTTTCTCTGCAAACTTAGCTGATATTGCAGACAGAATCCATGCAGTGCAAATTATCCTCTATTTCAAAGATACTAGCTTTAAAATGAAGTTCATTTTCTTGCATAAATAGGATGCAATATAAACAGAGGTTCTCAGACAACTCAACATCGAGACTGAAAAATACTTTCAATCTGTGCTAGTTAGCAGCAAACAACATTATGTTTCCCCGAATGGCTATACTAAACATTTAACAAAAAAAAAAAAGTCTACATTTAGAAGCCATAATTTGACTGGTTTCAGTTGCAAAGCCTTCTGATTACTACTATTAAAAAACTTACCATGATTCATTCCCATTTCTGAAGAAAAACATTGTCTGGAAACAAAAACCCACAACAATATCTTGTATGTTCTTCATTAAATTATGTTTTTTTCCATGGTTTTGAAGGATTTTAAGTGCTTTTAAAATAGATAGTATTTTTAATTTCAATTTCATTCCCACTGTGTGGGCTATTAATTTTCTTTAACCAGGAAAATGGAGGGAAAAATAAGAAAATTAAAATCAGAGTTAAAGCATGGAGAAAAAAAGGCTGGATACTGAAGGATCTTTATTAAATAAATATATTTTAGGTCTACCTTTCAATAAGAAAATAATTTTAAATGTATGATTCTGCAATTAAAATGAAAATTATTTTGACCAAAAAAAGTGTAATTGTGTAAAATTTTGAAAAAAATCTACTTTCTTGCTAATTTCTGGGGGAAAAAAAAAGAAGAAAAAATTAACCAAAAATTCACAAATACCTCCTTTTCTTGCCTTGCTCCTACACCAAACTGAAACAATACTAAAAGGCAGCACTGCAACACTGCATTGAATCTCCAGATGTCAAAATTTATTACCTCTATTTTCCTTGCATGTAAGAGGAAAGCTTTGGGCTGGGGAAGTATCATGTCTAATATGTGAGTACAAAAAATTCCAAGAAAACAGACTGGAAAGGAACCATCTCAATCTCACTGTTTACACAGTACATTTACCTGTCTGAAGCTCATAAATTATATTATCTTCATCTGCCATTTTCAAATTAGGTCTAATATGTATAATATCATATTATATCAAGAGCTGATTTATTCTCTGTGGACGTGTTAGAGAGAAAATGTTGCAATTTTCAAATTTTGGTTACTCCATAAATAGAGATATGGGAAAAAAGCAATTAATTGTATGACAGTATTTGACTTAATCAGTCTTATCATATCGTTGTATTTCTGGGATTATAATTTTATGTATACATATATGTTTATATATACATATATACATATACATATATGTGATCATCCCAGCTCAACAACTGCTTAACAAAAGATTCATGATGAGAAGTACTGTAGGTGTCACTTCTCAGGTAGTTAAGAGGGTATTACCATTAAATTTAATATACCTATTATCAAATTATCAGCCCTTATAAAAAAAGAAAACAAAGTATGGATTATATTTCCTGGCAATATGAAGAGTTCAGGAAATGAAAAGTGTTTCGATCATATAAAATATATGGCATTGTTAGTGCAGAAGCCCTGTATCAACTTCAGTGACCCATTTACAGGTTATTCTTTCATTGTTTTAAAGGTATTATGAATTAGAGCTCTGCAGTTTCAATAGCATCCAACACATGAAATAAAACCCGTGTGCCTCAGTTAACCTTAAACAAGTATCTGAAAGCAAGAGAGACAGATTTAATGGATGTGATGTCATTACACTATATCATACATGCCAGAAAGAAAGAACAGAATATAATAGAATATCAAGGCAACATAGGAAAGCCATTTTTTAGCTATTTAAAGCTTCAGAAAAATGAGCCAAACCTGTGAGGAAGAGGTTGAAGTGCATGTAGTAATACATCCTAAAATATCAAGTCACTTAACTTTTTCCATCCTCTCTAGCACTCTGTATTCAAAATCTGATGCTGTGCCAACAATCTCTAGAAAAAGTTCTTTTAATTCTTGCTGCAACCTGATACTGCTGTAAAGTTCACAAAGAAATCTCCATTTATTTCACTACATTGTTCTGATCCCCTTTCTAACTGACTTCAACAGAAATAGGCCTTCACTTGCACCAATCTTTGCATTTTTTTTTCTACTGTCAACAGCTCCTTCCTGCCCTTCTGGAAATTACTGTGGCCCTAGGTTTAAGTCAAACTGCAAACACAAAAACAGAAATTACTATGTGATTCATATGGACTCTGTACAAGTTCCATGTAGCCAGAGGGAGACTTTCATTGATTTTAACGGGAGGTTACTAGACAAAGCTGGAGGTGCATGAACTTTTCACTGGACACTTTTAAATCCAGTGCTTATTTTTCCCTTTTTTG
The DNA here is from genome assembly GCF_027477595.1 of Haemorhous mexicanus. Classification (NCBI taxonomy): domain Eukaryota; kingdom Metazoa; phylum Chordata; class Aves; order Passeriformes; family Fringillidae; genus Haemorhous; species Haemorhous mexicanus. The sequence continues at coordinate 28,119,730 of NC_082341.1, read as the reverse complement.
ATGTCATTCTTAAGCATTCAGATTCAAAATCATTAAGTGTCGAAGTCCACTGTTTGGCATCAGGGACATGCTCTTTGGTAGAGAAATCTACATGTTATCAAGTTTTAATTTATTTACCTTCTTCATGAAAATAAGACAGATTGATAAAGTCCTCTGAGCAGATAAAATAATCAAATCTAACATCTGAAAAGTCCTGTCAGTGTTTAAGCAGAGCACCCAGGAAAAGGCTAACTGTCTTTTGAGAACAGGAGCAGAAACTCTGAAAGCAGAAACTGAGGACTCTGCTGAGGCCACTGAAAACAATGCTTTCTTTCTGCCAGATGAGTCCACCTTTGCTTTCATTGTCATTTCCATTATCGAATGATCTCCTTTCTGAAAAGGGATAACTAGTTATTGATTCAAATGTCAGCAGCTTGAATGCTATTAGCCAGGAGCAGCACCAAAAAGAAAGGCCACTGCATCAACAATATTGTACACTCTCATTCTGCAGGACTGCATCTCCTACACTGGCTAGGCAGGCTTATGGCTCAGCATAACTGTGGCTCTTATAATCATTCATATATTTGTCCTCACAAAATCCCTGCTATTCCTCTTACACTTATTTTAGAAGCAGGCAGTACATGTCTAGGGCGCAGACTGCACTGGAGCATAGAATTCCCTGAGCTAGCTCTTTCTATCACATTAGGACCATGAGCAGCAGTGTAGCCACAGCGTTATGGAGGTTGGTGCAGGTCAATACTCCAAAAGATGTTTCAAGTGCTTGCATTAACCCTTGCAAAGCTAATTCAAGTGAATCCTAAACTGCTTGACAAATTCACAACAGATCTAGAAATTTACTGAAGATTCTAAGTCAAATGATTTGTCAGTTATTTCATGCTGAGATTAGCTTGAGATATCCACACAGATATTGTTATGGATTCTTTCTTTCTGTCCCAGGGCTAGCTGATTGTGTGAAGCCTGGACACAAAAGCAGGCACCAAGGAAGCAGTGAGAACATACACAGGCTCCCCTCCAAACAGCTAAGAGTGTAATATCACAAAGCAATATACATGTCTAATAAATGAGCAGGTTGATTATGAGAAAACATAGTAACAAATATCCTTTGTGCATAAGGTTCTGAGGATTGCTGAGAGCTAGCCCTCTGTTTTTTGGCCTCCAGAAGTTTTCCAAATCTCTAAATATCAATCTGAATTCCTTAGACATCCACACACACGATCCAGAGCTTGAGCTCTCTGCAAATCTGTTTCATCTCTAATTCAAAAGATCACTTCCTGGAAGCTCTGAAGGGAAAACAGTGAGGCATTTCTTTCCTTTCCTCTTTGAACCACCTCCCATGCATTGCACCAGTGAAAGGCCTAGTTAGTCTAGACCTAATTTCCTGGGGAAGAAAGTATACCCTTTACTAGAAAGAACTGATCTATACTTTCTTGCAGAATTTAGCCCTAACAAAAAAGAAAATAAGAACTAGCAGATTTATGCCTCAAAAAATATTAGAGTGTTTCTGTTAGAACAAAATTGTTTTTCTCATATAACAATGAGAAGGGTTAAAGGTAAAAAATTTTAGTCTCTTTTTTGTCACTTATTCCATCTCCTGAAAAAGGACTTCTTTTGAGCTCCTGAGCACAAAAGTGCATCTGGAAAATGTCAACTAATGTATTTCAAAGTTATTATGTGAAAATAAAACCACTGAACATATTTTTTTATGAACCCTTCCAAGAAAATTCTCTTCCGAGACCTGGCTTGAGAATGAGCAGGAGATATTTTTCAGCCCAAAATAATTTTATGAGAAAGGTTTAAATGTTTGGAAAATATGTTGGAACTGTAATTTATCCCTTAACCAACAGCCTCAGTGATGGATTACATGACCAATAGAATGAATCTGTGTGTATACACACGTGCACACATCATTTCTTTTGTTTACCTTTGGATCAAAAATAGAATGTTACAACATTTGTTTTATCATTTTCGATCCCCCTGAGGCATTGTGACATTTGGTACATTTATTTTTCCTGTTAAGAGATGATTCCTTAATTGTTTGAAGCAGGTGGAGGAAATATTTAGCAGAATGTTTACACTGTGACAACTATATATTGGGGAGGGAAAGGGGGAACATGTTTGAACAGGCACAGAAAGGCAGGAGTTGATTACATTTCTTTCTTCTGTACAGTCCAATATACAAGCTGAAAAAAAAAACCATTCCACAGTGGAGCTAATAATTATACAGATTTAAAAGGGGCCACAGGCCTCTTGTCATTAGCTTTGGTTCAGCACCTAAGTCAGGTGTGAGTACTTGCAAATATGGGCAGCCTTCTTGCTGCTTGGAACGCTAACCTTGATATTCTTCCGCATAGTTTTCCACAGGAAAAGGTAAATTCCTCCAAAATTTATTTGGGGAATCATTAATGAAAGTTCTCCCTGCATCATCCCTCTCTACTTCCACTTACTCCTTACTTGTGTAAGTCAATATCTTAAAATATTTTAAAATAAAGATATTGTCCTCATGCATAAAAAGCAGGATATGCTAACTTAACTTCAGCAAGGAAATGGGAATATCAACTTTTGTTCTGTTAGCAAGGTTAAAAGGATGTGGTAGAATACTTAAACTCATGAGCCTCAGCCACACATCTATGGCTGACTCCAGACCTACTCTCTTTAATTCTGTAATGAAAGTTTATGACCACTTTTTCTGCATTTTTAGACAACAGAACCTCTCTATAATTGCATAACTTAAACTCCTAGGGAATATATTGGGATGACAGTTGGAAGAGACTTATTTCTATCTTGCTTCTCCAAGACAGCCTTCATTTACTAACAGTTTTCAGCAGACCTCAGTTTCTTGGGGATACTCTAAATTTAAATCCACTTGGTGGAAGACAGAGCTCGAAATGCCCTATCAGGAGTTTTCCTGAGCTATTCTAATTCATAGGGCAATGAAAGGACAGCAGCTCTCCCGAGGCTCAAATCAGTATTCTGGCCACTGGATATTAAATATATACATATAAAAAATACTAGGAATATTTAAGTATCTGCTTGGGAACTTTAACACCATTCATATGAGAGAATGCCATATTAAATGGGGAATACAGCACAGCACAGAGGATACTTCTCTCAGAAAAAAGAAGAATTTGGGTTTCAAGCTTCTGGGAAAATTAATCTCACTGGACTGCTAGGTAAAAGGGCAACACTATTTCCACCAGTAATACATCATATCTGTAACTATGTTTTTCTCTTTGGTTATCCTAATACAAATACCATGGTTAGCACAACATGTAATAATTTAGTTTCTGGTTTGAATGAGCAAAAACAGAGACCCCTTTATTTGATCTGAACCAATTAGGATTTTTTGTTGGTTTATTCAGACACAAAATAGTTTGAATATTCAGTCTATTTGATACTTACACAAACTCGTTGTTTGAATAATCATTAGGAACAGGAACTTTGTCCAGCAAGATAGGTAGCAAGCGAATGGTTAATTGGGTAGTTCTGGTTTTGGAGCATACGTATGTACAAGGAGATATTGCTTAGGCACCCACATGAATCCAGTTCATGTTATCCATAATGAATGATGAAATTTGCTGCTCTTCAAACTCCATTCAATTTTTTTTTTTGCCACTACTATCACCAGAACCATATTTTTTTCCAATAGTACTTTGCTTGTGTTTGCCACTGAGATGATTTGCAACAGAAGTTACTGATAAATGGGACAAAAGCTGGTGCAATCTATCCCAGAATAATTTCTATCTTTCTAAATCAAGGTATATAAATAGCAGTATCTGAATATTATTAATAATTTTGCCTATTCAATGATATGGGGGGTTTTGTGACAAAAATTTTTGTGATAGAAATATACAGGAGATAATTTTAACTAAAATCCAGAGTGCTTCTCCTATTTTAAAAGTAATAATTTTCAAGTTATCTAGTTCTTAACAGGGTCCACCAGAGCCCCACAGATCTCCCTGTTTCACAAAACCTCTGTATTGTATCAGATATTAAAACAGTGCATGTTATGTTTAGAAATTTCATTTAACAAAATGACCCTGTAAAGTCATATGATCATGGAGGCTGGGAGCAACAAGAGCACAAGGCCACTTAGGACAAGGGGAAATGGCTTCAAACAGAGAGAGAGGCTCAGATTTGATAATAGTGAGAAACTTTTCACTAAGAGGGCAGCAAGGCACTGAATCAGGTTGCCCAGAGAAGCTGTGAATGCCCCATCCCTGGAACTGTTCCAGGCCAGGAAGTATGGGGCTCAGAGCAACCTGGTCTAGTGAAACTTGACCCTGCTTACAGCAGGGGGGTGGGGAACCAGATGAAATTTAGGGTCACTTCCAATCCAAACCACTCTATGATTCTGTAAAGAAGACAAGACCAAAGCTCAGAAACCTGGATCCTGTCCTCAGCTTTGTCCCTTACCAGCTCTGTGATTTTGGACCATTCTGCTTTGTTCTTTGGCCTTCCAAATAATGGTTACTTTTATCTACTTAAACACAAATTCCACTAGAAAGGTACAGTCTTCTGCTGGAGACGAGACCAGAGTGTTTATCATAGTGGGGCTCTGATCTCATCTGATTCCTTTAGACAGGATAGTACTACAAATAAATCATCATAATAATATTCTTATTTGCAGTTGAGATTAAACCTAAAGTTACCTTATTGGAGTGTCATCCTGGTTCCTGTGATATTTGTCTGAAACTTTCTTCTTACAGTATAACAAATGTGCTTCAATTCCATTGGTCAGCTTCTTCCTCTAATGCAGACAGCTTAATGGATTTTTCTTAAGCCCAGTACAGCTTGTTTCTGAGTATTAATTTCAACTTCAGGTTATTGTGCAAATTATGTCCTAGCTGGAAATTGAACCACGTTGACCACTGAAAAAGAAGAGCCTAATATATGACCTGTATTAGACAAATTTGCCCAGCCAGCAAAGTAAAGTTGGATTGATTTTCACTCTGTCATAATGAGATATTTTGTTAGACAAGTTCTCCACCCTGTGGCTGCAAATGTTCTTGGGAACAAGGATATGATCTCTAGTATGATGCTATAGAACTGCTGGAGATCTAAATCCTGCATATATAGCTCAGTTGATTCAAGGGAAGACAAGCAAAGGATGTTTCTTTCATTTGCACCTAAGAAATCTATATAACACAGTGTTTAAGTCATGTAAGACAAGAAAAAAATAGACTAAAGAAATACAGTGGATGTAACATTTTGCCCCTCCCTTTGGAAACCTGAAAACTTACAGTTACATTCTCTAAATTCTCCACATTTTAGAATAATTTATCAATATGGTTCAGAACTGTGGAGAGTTTTTTGTTTGCTCATTTACTTTCAGTGCAGAAATGCAAGTCAAGAATTCAATTTCCAATCTGCCATCAACAATATAAAGTTTTTCTGAAAGCTATACACTATGGAATTTAGCCCTTGAGAAAAATTTCTTCACACTTATAAAATGTACAGACATCAATGCAAGCAAGTGGTCATCTGTAAGATATATGTGTCTTTTCACCATGACACACAAGTGTCAGTCAGATTTAAGATCCTTTCCCTTAGTTATGTCCAGGTAAGTTTGGGAAGCAGCATTAGATGGGAAGGTTGGTTTTGAGAAGAAATGCCTGACACATGATTTTTACCCAAATCTAATCCAAATCATTTTGGTTGAATTTCAGTCAGGGCTAGACGGTTTTTCATATAACAAAGTTTGACAGCCCTTACAGCTGTCTCCCACAACAGTAAGACCAGAAACTCTTTGCTACATTTCTTCTTTAAGCTAACAGCAGCAGCAGTGAAATGTATTTCTGCCTCTATGTTTTTGATAGATAACAATTTCAAAAATTAAAAAGATAAATTAAAAAAATTAAATCACACTGTGTATTTATATAATATGATCTTCACCACAGTTCATTTCCTTCTTACTAGAGATCACAGAATCATAGAATCATTTAGGTTGGAAAAGACCTCCAACAGCATCAAGTCCAACTTCTGACCAATAATGACCTTGTCAACCAGACCATAACACATAGTGCTTTTCCCAGCTCATGCTTTCCCTTTCTCTCCCAATAGTTTATGTGTTTTGAATTTGGTTTTGCCTCTTTCTCAGATATTTGTTGGTTCTTTTCAGTCAGCTAGTCTAGTCAGAGAATATCTAGTCAGAGAATATCTAGTCAGAGAATATATTATTTAATGAATTTGAAAATTACTGTATTTTAGTATGTGAATCCCTGTTTATTGATGATGATTTTTTGGCCAATTAAAAACTTCAAAATCCAACAATGGTTTGGTTTTTTTTCTTTTTACTTTTGGTTCACTTTTAACATCTTTAAAACACAGGCTGAAAAAGTAAACAAAAGCACTCAGAACACATTGACACACCTCTTTTCCTGATTCTCACAGCACTTTGTACATTAGATGCCACTCTGCTGCTCTCTGGCAGAGAGCTGCAGTTTGGCTTTGAAAACAAGTTGTAGCTTTTTCACTTGAGATGGGAAAAGGCACTACACATATACATAATGGCATGAATTAAGTAAGACAGGAGAGGAAATTAAAATTGCAATTAGGGTTTTGTGCTGTGAGTTTGACAAATAAGTACAGCAAACTATAACACAGAAGGAAATATTTAAAAACAATGTATTCTCAAAATACAGATGCTTTGCTATATTGTTGTTTTCCTTGCAAGGTTCTTATGTTTTATAAGATTAATCTTTTAGGCAGAGAAAAAACAATATTCATTTTATGTTTTATGCCAATGTTTACCCAGTCATATAAACATTACTACTATTAGCCAACATGTATGACATTCCAGCTCACTTGAAAAACCAAACTTGAATTTTCACAATTTTTCCTATTAAAAAGTGTTATGTTTTCCCAAATTTTGTTCTAAGCATAGTTTAGATACTCATTATAGTTAGAATTTAAAATGAAAATATCTATTTGTTTCATTAAGTATGGGGGATCGTTATTGGGAATGTGAAATGAAAATTTGGTGTCTAAATGTCTTTTTGATGAATAAAAGAGTAAGGATGGATGGAGGGAATGAGAATGATGGGAATAATTGAAGGTTTGGTTGTCCTCAAAATTTATAAGGATAAGACATTTTAGATAAGGCAGCTAGCATTTAGTTTTGTGTGTAGAATTATCCCACTCTTCTACTTGTTTATTGGTAATGTTTTTAATGAGAGACAATATGGAGAGGATTCATACAGTAGAGATTTTAAATGTAAAAGAGATTTCACTGGAAAAGAAAAGTAATCTTACTTCAAAACTCCTTTTAACTCTTTTTACTAGAATCTAGATTGTGATTAATTTCCTACATGGAGTTTAAAATGTCACAACTCATCAGGAAAAAGGGCAGAACTAACTTGAAGCTGGAGTAACTTTGTGCAGCTTAAGCCCACTCAAGCAGCAGTTTCACACGGGGTTCCTGTGCAGAATGGGCTTAAATTTTTTGGGAGAACCAGCCCCACTCCCGCGGGATCCCTTCCCCGCTCACGGGCCCGGGACATGGATCCTGTAACTCCCCACGCAGGGAAAGGCGCAGCTCCTTCCAAAGTGTTAGGCGACCTCCCCACCTAGTGGCAATGCAGCGGAAGGGCTCAGGCTAGCGCTTGGAATTAAATCCCGGGGTTCAATTGTTTTGAAGCACAGATGCTCCGGAATAATGCTGTGCTGGAATAATTGCACAGTCTGCGCTTCAGCCAGGTAATTACCCCAAAACCATACCACATTTCAGTGAAATCAGAGTTTGTGTATTGTCTGGCCCTTCCCTATCCTTCATGTATTTGACAGGTACTAATAGTTCATATTTATTCCCTACAGAAATCAACCAAGCTATTTGACATTCAGTTGTATTCCCTAATTTAGCTCCAGGTGACACAGCCATTTCAACTTACCCTTCCAAAAGAATGGGGTCACAATGCCTAACAATGTTTTGCAGTGAGCAACACCAAAAAGGTATCATATTTTTACAAAACAGTATTCAAACACAAAACCAAGTCATTATGGAGAAAGTACTCTAAGCCCTGTATCACACATTAATCAATTTAGAGCCGGATTTCATGCATCACACCAATATTTGGCCTTATCACTAAGTCCAGTAACCTCTACCCACCAACAGCTGTAATACTAATACATATTTTTTTATTTATCTCACTAATTTGGTTAGTTGAGATAAAGCTTCATGACCTGAAATTCATATTTTCATCTTCTCTGCTGCTTAAGCACTAAGAATCACTGCCCAGATTATCACTGCTCATGACACAGTTAGATGGACTTGATATTAAAGAAAATATCACAGTCTAACACTTATGATTCTAAACAAAGAAATCCAGGATAATTTCTGGATATTTTGGTTGTGTTCAAGCCTCAATTAAAGAGGAGGTGTAAACTTCCCCCTAAGTTCCAAAGGTTTCTATCCATCTCACAAATGTCTACACTTCATTTTCTATTCTCATTTTCTTGATTGATTGTTGCTGCCTCAGTCTTCCAGGGGTCCAAAGAGCTATCTAGTTGCCTCTACAAATGCCACTTATTTTCTACAGGGCTGACTTTAGATAGAGTGCACCACAGAGTCATGTGCTCTGTAATCTTCTTTTCCAAAACTCATTTGTAGTGATACAGAACTCAAATTTCATAATACTTTCAAACTGATCTCTCCTGCTTTTGCAAGAGGGAGCAGCCAAAACAATGGCTCAACAGATGTGCTAAAAGTTAGCCAGTTGCAGCACATCTTAATTTAATAAACAGGAGAAAGAAAAACACTGGAAGTGAGAAGAATCACCTCTCTGTAAAATTTTATTATTTTGAATTTCAGACATGCACCTTTCCTTTGTTTGAATGGATCCTCAAATTTATTCCTGCAAAGATTTTTCTGCTAATACCTTTGCACTTTATTGTGACTATCAAAGGAAAGTCCTCATTCTCAGGACTGTGTGGTATGCAGGGTTAGCTGAAAAGCCTGAAACACCCAAGAACAAGAGGATATCTATCCTGAAAATAGAACATGAAAAAAAAAAAAGCAATGAAAATGGACATTTCGGGGGTGGGGGGGGGGAAGGTGGGAGGGTTTGAGCTCATTTTTGTTTACTGACTGAACTTTAAAAAAAGCTTTCCTGAGATGTTTTAACACTTCTGTGTTCATCCACCCTTTTACCAGTAACGCTGACAACCTCCTGGTGTCAGTATGGCTCTACTGCAATTCTACTCCTTTGCAAAGCCCTGAATAGAGATAAAAAACTCCATATTTGAAAATTACAGCCTAATATACTGCTTAGAGGCTGGGATGTCAGTATGCTAGAGGAGCTACTTAGCAGCATAAAGCAGATTTCTTCCTTACATGCAGATCCTTTGCAAGAATTCCTATTGTAGCTATACTGTACTAATGCCACTGTTCTGCTTATGAAGTGGATCCCTTGATGACATTGTCTGTGCAATATAACCAGTAGTAGGCATGTAATTATTCTAGAAAAAAATATGTTATTTGCCACTGTATTTATTTCAATTACTGCACAAATGAGAATAGTGGTAAAACAAATGTTTGCACCCACCCCAAGCCAGCTATGACTGTTCATTCTCCTTCACCCCAGAGCTTGTTAGTCAAAAGCAGCAGCAGCTGAATCAAGTTATCCTAAGGTACCTTTTTTTTTTCACTCAAACAGAAGCAATATCCATTAAATTATGAGTATCACTCATCAGTCACTTCCTAAACTGTGATAATTTATGCCCAAACATCAATCCAGCAGTACAGAGAAGACAGGAAGGCATGGCAGCTTTTGCTTATGTGTACAAAAGCTGACTTTAATTCTCTTATAATCTGCCACATAGCCAGATTTCTACTTAACCTGTTAGCAAGAGAATATGCCAGTGTTCTCACTTCTGTCTCTTTTAACTTGTCCCCTCTCTCTAATAAAATGATATAGAGAATTTCTTGCTCTCTTTACAGCAATTGGAAGCAATTGGCAGGTTGTTCTTGCACATTAATTGGAAGAGGTGACAACAAATATTGCTATGTGAAAAAGGAGATAAATTTAAGGAAAATAAAGAGGAATAATGAATCCTGAGAAGAAATTATTCTAATAATTGAGGGAAGAATAAAAGTTCTCACCTTGAAACCCTGAAGCCACCCTCCATCCAGAGCTCCCACTAGCTTTCCCAGGCCTGTTTTCTCCTTTATCCTCTTCCTCCAAAATATCACAACACCAAATTTACCAACAGTACTGAGACATATTAAATAAGTTTTGGGATAACCAATTTGAATGGGAACATCTTGTGCTTATGATTCATTGCCATAAATTAATCTTAAGCTAAAAATTATCCTTACAAGTGCTGTACTGGTTTCAGCTGGAGTAAGGTTAAATTTCAGACATTCCATACAGTGCATCAGACTGTAAAGAACTTTAAACTCCTTTTAAGATAGGAGCATAGCAGGCAAGGCTTAGTCAAACTTTTGTGGTAATGTCTACTACTTCTGGATATTAACAAGTCCCTCTTTCTCATACTGCAGCATGAATGTGCCAACACTAGTACTTTCTGAGGTGTTTCTACACTGTTCTCTGTGAAACAATGGTTTAAAATCCTCTTTGCATAGCTCTCAGGATCTACATATCAAAATTCCATAGAAATAAAGTTTTAATCCTGAACAGCAGTTCCTAGGGTGAAGTATCCTGTTTCATGAGGAGGAACAGTGGATAGCACCGGGGAAAAAATAAGATGTCTTTTGGCTTTAAAACAAGCTTAGGGCCACTTTAAATAAAGCAAATAGGTAATGTTTCTGCTCTCAGGAGCAGTGTGTACAAATGAGTCTTGTTCTAAATTTAGTTGTACCTCAATATTTTTAACTGTCGTACCTATAAAACGATTTAAATTGATTCCTAATCATGTTATAGAGAACAGTTCTGGGTTGGATGGTTAGTTTTATTCCCAAGAAAAAAGATGACATTTTGACATTTAACAAGCCAGCCAGGGACTTTTGCTGGTATAGCCCATTTAGGGCTTTATTACAGGGATCATAATATACTAAGATGGACTTCTGCAACAAAATTCTGTTTCCAATAGATAATTTTCCAAAGAGACTTTAATAATAGGTTTGGCAATACATTTATTCAGCAGGAGGTTGTTAGACTACCAGAAGATCCAGAGTTTGGAATTATTTTTTGCCCTCCTTTGAAGTAAAATGATAGTAGATTGTTCACTGAAGCATTAACATTGTCTTGAAAACTACACAGAAATCTTGACTAAAACTATAGAATAGTTGGTACTTCCAACAGGAAGATGATGAAAGTTTCATGAAGGTTCAGTCACAGTTGAGTGTGTTCATTTGGACTTCAAAACAAGTCAGATCTGTTCATCTCAAGTAATCCTACATGGTTATGTGGATTTTTTATTCCTACATAACTCAGTTAATCTGCTGGGATTTCTGTCAAAACTGCTGAAGTTGATGTTACATAAAACATACCTTATATAGTAAAGTTCATGCTCACAAGTATAAGGAAACTGAAGGAAAACACTGCATTGCTTATGGTTAAATGACAAGTGCCTGGTGTGAGAGAAGTGATTTAAAGTGATAAAAATCAGTAAAAGTATTGCTATAACAGTGGGATAGACATAATTGAGGTTAGAAAGAATATAGGCCTCTCTTGGTTTTACACTGAAATTATAGAAACTCAGCTCTTCTGAAATTTTTGTAATATGAATTATATTTTCTTCTCATATTCACTGTATACCTATGCTTGTAGTTCTGGAAGGTGATCCATAATTCCAGGACTGATTTAGTTTACCTAAGGTACCCCATTATCATTCACTATAAAGAGAGATTCAAACCCAATCAAAGAGAAATTTATTTTTCAATTCCAACCTAAAAAAATAATTCAATCTAATGATCTACCCACAATTCAGCTGGAACCTCCACATTTTTATAGTCAAGGTTCATGCTGATTTTGAATGGAGTAGTCTAAGAAATCTGAACTTATCTTGTACAACCACTCTCTCCATCAGCTCCTAAATTCTTGTAAATGAAATAGAGATTGTCAGAGATTCTGGCACAACCATTCAGGCAGCATGGTCACCTTTAGAATATTGTGTTGCCACCTCACATTTGTCACCTCAGTCTTTCCAACTGTGAAAATCTGCTTTATTATACCCTTTAAGTTCGTTAGTAGAAATACCAGTCTCAGTAGATAGAGTCTTTAGTACAGTCACACTCCAGTCATCTCTTGCTCTTAGCTCTCAGAAAAGCCAATTTTCTTCCATGGAGTCAATTGACAGGGATAAAATCTATAGATGTTTGGGAAGCAAAAGTGTTTTGCCACTTCAATGTAATGGTTTATATTAACAAAATAGGTCACTTGTCAATTAAGGGTTCAATGTCCCTAGTGGATCCTTGGACCTGAAATCTGATCTATCTCATGTGTGTTAGCCTGGATAGAATAAATAGATACAAAGAATACAGAGAGAAAATGCATTTATATTAACAGAGGTTCTGTCTACAGAGATCTTTTAAAAATTTCCTACTAAATATTTTTTTATCTTTTTTTGTTTTAGCTAATCCTAATGTTTAGCTTTGTAGGGTTCTTCTAAGGAAGAAGTCCCATGTGAGACTTTGAACAGTTACTACCATTTCTAGAGAGTTTGGGATAAACTAGTCTGCTTGTTGTAAAGTCATTTACTTCTGATACTTCTTTTTTCAGGAAATTAAGAAAAGATATAAGAAAACTTGCTAAATAGAAGAAAAGAAGATTCAAACATAATGAAGTTATTCTCTGATGTCAGTGACCTGGTGTGGCTGGAGTGAACTGCTGAAGGGCCAGAACAGCACAGCCATGTTCATAAATAACAATTATGCACTAATGTGAAGGTTGCTTTGACCCTCACTTGGCACTGCTTCCTGTCACAAGATGCTGTTTTGATTGGTTAACCTAGACCCTATGGTTAAAGAGAGGAACCATGCACCCTCCCATCATTAAAAAAAAAAAAAAAAAAATCAAGAAACAGTGTGAGAATAAAGACACCATCATGTCAAGCATGGCATAGCTCTCATATATCAGCTGTCCTTCAAATTTTTTCTTCTTTAACTGGAAAGGTTTGTCACCTGGTTCCTAATTCCAGCTTGATGGTAGTCATCCACAGTTGAGTGGGATAAGAGACCAGGGAGCTGTATGGTCCAAGAGATTGCAGAGGAATTAAACTTTTCAAACCAAAAATAAAGTCGTGGCAGAAGAGAATTTAAAGGATGGGAAAACGGAGTAGTTTGTTCTGATGCTTCTTTAAATCTTATTTCCAGCATGCCACTTTTGGTCTATTCAGTTCAAGTTCCACGCTCCCCTTAGCTCTTTGAAGCAGTTCCATCCAGGGACTATACTAATATAGCAGTACATTAGTTTGAACAAACTCAGCTTTTTTGTCTTGAACTTCTGCTGAGTTGTATCAATAACTTAGAAAACAGGCTGAGCTGGACTACTCCTGGATTGGATATTAGGAGCACAGACCCAAGCCATAAAGACAAGGAGCCTCCATGTGAGCCTACAGACCTACCAGTCCTGTTTATAAGTACACTTGGGTCTGATGCAATTTCCAACAACTTCACCAGATTGGAGGTGATTTATGAATCCTCAAGAATGCCATTGTTCTCTGAAGTATGTTTCAGAAAGCCCAGACATTTTTATTTTCAGGTACTTTGTTCAAAGTAAAAATGTCTCTAATAGTTTTTTAAAAGGGTATTTCCAGATTTCAAAGTTGAGGGCTATGAAGACAATAGCTAAGTGCATTTTTATTCTTCCTGTGATGTTCATCTATTTTAAACATCAAAGCTGTAATGTAGCTGAAGGAAAAGTACATGCTACAGTAAAAATATTGGCTCTCAAAATGTGCAGTGGCTCTTCCCTCTCCTCTATAGACAGGATTGCTATAAATAAAACATCTTTTGCCACTGCAGCATTTCTTCCAGTGTAAAGAACATTCACATGAAATTTTTACTGCATCTTGGATAGTGCAAAGCTCTGGCATAGTGTTCCACATGAGTAATTTCATTCTAATTAATCCACGAGGGATGTGCTCACTCCAGAACTGCTGGCCTTTTGATCTCAAAGAATGTAACACCGTTGTATTATGGATGCCTCAAAGGCTACAATGTTTAAATAATACAGGCCTTATGTCTACTGCCTCCTTAAAAATCTAAGAATTTGAAAGGTCAGGATTGCAAAGCATTGAAATACATAAAAATAACTTATCTAATAGTAAAGGGAATTTTATAATTATGTGCTAAAAATACATTCATGTGGGAATATATGAACTGATTTAAGGTTTTATTATTTAAATAAAAACTTATTAGATATTTTGTAAAAATATGCACCTCCTCTTTCCAACCGTGATAAAGTATTTTATTTGAAGAAGCTACACAGAAAACTGCAGTTATTGATTTGACATTAATGTACGTACGTATGTAATCTTATAAGTGTGGCTAATATGTCCTTTAGAAATCTGGCCATGAAGCATATTACAGCAAATAGAATCACTGCTTCTAAGGCAGATAGCTCTGAAGTTCGAGACTAGTAGATGGAAAAATGTCCAGGCTGACTTAGCTGCTTAAAATTACTAAAATATTATAGAATTACAGCAGACTACAAAAAAAAAACAACAACAAAAAAAAAAAACCCAAACAAAAAAAAAATCCCAACAAAAACAACAACAAACCAGCAAAAGACAACAAAAAAACCCCACCAAAACAAAAAAACCTCTATAGCCTGGAGGGGTTTGTATGCATTGTATCTTTCTGGAGAAAAGATAAGCAAGTGAAACCCAAAGTCAATACTTCCAATAAAATGAGAGATACTAAGTATCAGAGTGCTTAAAAGTCTCCTAGCCTCCAAGCTTTTCGGAAGTGTATGCATGGATTCAGCTTTTGAATCTGTTATGTTCTTCGGGGGACATCTGGATTTTATTATTGTATTTATTTATTTTGATGATTGTTAATGAATATGTTGAAGGGAACAAATGCTACTAGTCTCTAACATACAGTACACTCATACACAGACTCTTAAGATAAATAAACTGCACTAAACTGATACTATTTTAGTAAACAGGAATACCAGAAGCTAACAATATTTCTAATTTTAAAAATTGTATTGTATCCCTTTTATTGAGAGTCAGAAGTAACTATTACCAAAACTTTTGATTTTTTGAGAGATAAAATGATTTTTTTGGTCCCCACTTGGAGGAAAACATGGCATATGTTTTATATGGCAAATGAACAGTGCCAAGAAGAGATTGTTTACCTTTCCCTTTAGCCTTGAAACACTGGGCAGTTTCTGAAATGGGTTGGGAGAAGCATCACAGAGGGCACACACTAAACATCTGCCCTGAGACAGGAGATATTTTGCCTCCCTGAGCTGAGGCATGGATTGCCCTGTGTACCATATGTGCCTTTTTCCATACTGCCTGTGTCTGCTTTCCCCTGATTGCTCTTGCCCATATGCTAAAGACATACATCACACTCAGCCCTGCAAAAGCAATTAATGCTTGGTATTCCCTTTGCCTCAGGTTTGGTACTTTGGTGCCAAGGGTTTGACTTGCACCCCACCTCTGCTCATCTATCTTCCAAGAGTGCTCTCAGTAGTTTAAAATTCAATCTATCTTGCATTATTCATGCTCAGTGCATCAGTGACTACTATATAATTCACCAGTCTAGTCAAACAATGTTGCCTGAGAGCAGTAGGGAAAGGAGGTCAGCCTTGCACACAGCTCCAGCTGCTCTTTTCTCTGGAGCACAGGGGGAGCACACACCTTAGGACACTACAACACCAACTGCTGTGTGCATCCAGAGAATAGGATGAGGTATCCTATTGCTCCTCTCCCAAAAGATGCTGTGCAGTGTCCCAAAAAGGCCAGTCTGGTACAAATGGTATTGGCCTGACAGTCTGTCATAAGAAACAGCTTTCTAGCAAAAATGGGAAGGAGTATACTCACTAGAGAGCCAGAGTACATGCAGCAGGACTGCAAATATTTCCCTTATGGCCTGCTCATTTGTCACCATGCTAGATTGCAGAAATTGTCTCCAGTATTCAATGAATAGCTTCAACTCCCAGCACATTAATCCTCAAGGAAATTAGAGAAACCATTAAAGTTTACTGTGCAATTATCTAATTAAGCAGACCTTCAGAGCAAAAGAGCCTTTAAGGTAGCTCAAAGACAAAAATTTAGTGAATACAAACACTCTCTGGTACCCCAACCTTTTGATTTTTCCCCTCAATTCAGTATATCATTGTAGGAGATTTACAAGGCATTCCAAAATGAGTATAACTGTGAGCATAATTATATTTGCTGCTATAAAATCTCTAGTCTTACAAAATTCAGTACCTACACCTTTAAGATTCATTTATTATAAAAGAACTCCTTGTAATATCGCTTACAGTAAAAGAAGCAGGATGCAAAATTCCTCCTAAAGGGCTCAATCTGGTACAATACTCAAAATAAATAGTAAAGACATGGCCTGGGAGTGGAAAAGATCCAAATTTCACTAATGAGGTCTGTTTTCTGGTTACCCTTTATTAGGGGTAACTACAAGGATCAATAGGAGAGCAAAAACTAAGCATTCTGCTAGAAATATATAAAAATCCTTTCCTCGCCTTGTTAAGCCTATAGTAGACAGACCCCAGGTAATTTGCCTACATCCCAACCATATCCTTCAAATCAATTTATTCTCTGGTTTAAGACTTGAATTATGTAAGCAGTTTACCTCAAAACCAGACATAGCTGAAGTTTTCCTCCCACAAGAACAAAGTTGTTATTTTGTCAGTGCCAACTGTATTCACTGGCTTAGAAAACCAAAGGCATTGCTGGGTCATGAGGTCTCAGAAACAAAAATGTGGGGCAGCTTGTGTTCTCAGCACAAGCCTGAAGAAACATGGGTCTGGACATGCTGATGCCAGCAGTTTGCTGTCAGCAACACAATCTTCAGCAAATCTTACTTTTCCTCCTCCTTGCTCCTCTCCCAGGTTTGCCGAGCATCCCCTCCCTTGTACTCAATCCTTCCATTCAGTGCTTCAGGGTACATGATTTTCCATCAGATTCCTGATCTCTCCATTGCCATGGGGACTGATGAGACACCCCTGATGCTTCCTTCCACTTTTTACTCCCTCCTAAGGTATTATCTGCCCTCTCAATGGCCGACCTGTAATCTACAATTCCTGTTTCCTTCCTGTCTGCATTTTGAAAGTTTTCCTACAGAAATTCGGACATCAGGATGATTTCTCTAACAAAATTTGCTCTCTTTGTTTTTATGCTACCCTCTCAGCTAAAGAACGTGGCTACTCCCATTTACACTGCATCTGCAGTTTCAGTAGAAGACATGTTCTCCCACCTAAACTCTCTCCTGGTAATGGTATTTTATCTTTATCACAAATCTCTTAAATTTCTATTAAAAAAGATATGATCAGGTGAATGCAAGATTCTTTTGTCACTATTCTCTCCTTCTCACAGAAAAAAAAAATTATTTTTTAAAATTTATTATTTTATGTTTTGTTTCTAATTCTATCTCTTCCAACTTTCCTTATGCTCACAGATTGCTTCTTCCATACATCACTATCTTTTTGTGCTTTGTTCTAATTCTAAGAAATATAAAACCTACAAAACATCTGGGCGATAAAGGATCACCTCCTGATGTCTTTAATCTTTCATCCATGTATTCCAAACCCAAAAGAATGCAGCATCTTTAGTGATGACAGAAAATAAGCCTTATATGACAAAACCACCATTCACACACACTCTTTGGCCAAGAAGGACAGGATCTGATGTGAAGGCTCCTAAGGGAGTAACAGAGTTGGATAAAATGGGACATTTATTTATTTATTTACATTGATTTGAAGTACTTGTTAATTAAATGACAGTTCCATTTTACCCACTCCTGTATGTGATTTGTATCCTTCAGAGGCACATCTGTTCCATATCAGGTGAACTTTGCCAGCTTAGCGGTTTTACCACTTTGACACTTATTTCCATGTTTCAATTCCATAATCACAGGATATATGTTACCAATTCTTCAGAAAAAACTCTAGTTAATACAATGCAAAGTGGTGTGAATGTGTAGCTAATGCACATTCACATGCAAAGAAATCATACCATTGCAACCTGAAATGAAGTACCATTTGAATGGACATAACAAATAAACTCATGGCTTTCAGATGGAAACTGAAAATACATACTTGAATAAAATTCCATGTCTACCCCTTTAATCTGAGTATATAATCTTTTTAGAAATCATGGGTGACACCTTTAAGAGATTTAATTGGTGATTTCTTTTCTAGGTTGACTACAGTAAATCAGATAAGGCCAAGATCCAGCTCCTCAAGCTGGTTATTTCAATATTAATGTCATCAGCAGGGGCAATTAATTGAAACAAAATATTTTGACTTAACTAAACAGAGGCACAAAAATAATTTTCATACCATTTCTTGTGTTATCAGTCTCTAATTTAAGACCAGAGGTGGGGAAGAAAAAATTAATTGTTACGAAGCTGCAATTTGTGATGATGTATTACATTTTAAAGGCATTTAGAAATAGACACACTCTTCATTGAGGAAAAGCAATACTTAAACTCACTCACTTCTCAGGAAGGTGCTCCAAGAAAAGGAGAATCAAAGCTGTATATTCCAAGACTCATTCTTGTTTTTTCTTCATACATTGTATTAATAATATTTTCTCTTCCTGAAGGTAGGTTGTGGCACTAAAAAAAAAATTCTTTTGAAGCAGCACTAGCAGAATGCCCTGGGTGTATCAAGTGAAGTCAAAAAAAGACAACAGTGCTTTAAAGAAAAGTTTATCTTCATAATACTAAAATATTTCATTAATTTATTCAGGTTTCATCACACATTTCACACTGAAAATTACTTTTTTCCAGACTAAACCAAACTAGTTTAATTTTCAAGATATTTCCTTTTCTTTTTATGTAGCTATGTTATATTATGGATGAACTGCCTAATGTTTTAATAAATGTGACAGGAGAAATGTCAAATTGCTTTAAATGTAGTGCAATATAATGTTGAAAACTCATTGATATGGCTTATATCCATATTAAGGCCCACAACCCTGCTTATTTTCCTGAGGAAATTTTTTTCCCAGCACAATGTATTTCCAGTCTGTAACAGACACACTTCTTTATTGAACAAACCTCTTCCCTTCTCATTTTTCCCACAGCAATTCCACTCATCCATGTTTTCTCTTGTGCTTCACCCCACACCCCAGGCAGTTACACTATTGGTGACCTCTTCTAATACTTCTAAAACAGTGACTTGGCATTTGCTCAGGTAAGTGAACAGCAAATTTCAGCCAAAATCTTTGGTGTTGGGTCCACACATGTAAGATAGTTGGATCCAAATAATGGCATCATATTCCCCAAAAGAACTGACAGCACACATCTTTACATGGCATATATTTCAAAGGAGCAAGAAAAAGTCTTATTATCTTCATTGAGGAAAAGTAAAATTCAAACTCACTTGCAGTGCACCAGAAGAGGAGACTGTATCCTCCATGCAATGATACTAATTTCTTCATGTTATTTATAAAGAAAGCATATTTAAATCACAGATAATAAAAGACTTTCTATTAGTGGGTTTAAGATTAATTATTTTAGAAAAGAGAAACCACAAACATTGATTAAAATAATTTCAGAGTTTGAGGAATTTGAGATTGTTTGGAGTATTAAGGGACAAAAGTAGAATGATATTTTATTAATTGAAAAATTGATGAGGGAAAGAGTTGTTTCAGCAGTCATGGAATATTTTTATTTATTTTGGCAAGATTTACTAACAATGAAGCAAAAAAATCAGATTCTTCAATAGAATTTTACGCCACCATTTAAAAACTCCAGTGTTTGGGTATGACTGAATAATACTGAAAGCACTGTCATAATTTCCAACTGGATTGTACACTTTTTCACATAGTTAAATAGCAGAAGTCTATGCCATGTTTACAGAGCCACATTAAAAATGCAAGCTATTCTCAAATATACTCTTCTCCTAGAGGTATCCCAATTATATGTAGATAAATTCCCTTCTCTAAGTTCAGAATTAGAAGGGGAAAGAGAAAAAAAACTGTAGATTTAGAAGAATCCTCCAGTGCAATGCCTCTAGGTATCTCTTTGGAAGAGGGTTCTAAAAGTCCTTCCTAAGAGAAAGACTGCTCCTGTATCAGACCACCTGTTCCAGCACAGGCAGGGCCTCGCTGGTTGGATCAGCTGCACCATTCCACTCTAGTTGTGCTACTAACCTTATCATGGAGGGGACCAGTTAGCAAATGCTCCATACACAAAAGCTTTTGGGGCATGAGAAGGTTGGTTAGGGGTATATGAGCTCCACCACTAAGTCTGTGTATTTGTTCTTCCTTTTGCTAGCACACATATGGCTGTTCTGAGCACAACTGTCCCATTAGGGTAATTGCAAAGCCAGGCAGTACCACTGATCACTGGTCACCAATCAATACCACTGCTTAAGCACGGGATGAAGGCCAGTTTACTCTAAAATGCAGGCAGCCAGCTCTCACATTGCAAACCTTTCTGTCCCTGCTGACTGCTGAATTCTTGCATTTCTGTAAAATATACAAGTCCATCTTCCTTTCTGACTCGTGCTGTGCATTCAAAAACTGACCACAGCAAAAATCAATGCCAGTCTATTAGAGGTTGAATCTGAAATTATTTGGGAACTGTCACAGAAAAAAAGTTATCCTCTTAGGCAACTGCTTGCCATTGAAAACCATCACAGGCACAATGTTCTTCCTTTCATTTAAGCACTGCAGCTATATTACAGACATCTTCTGATTCTCAAAATGTCAGCAATACATTTGGACCCGTATTCATTCTCAGTCAGTAGAAATAAAAGATGAGAATCTGCTGCAGCAATATTTTGTTCTCTGATGTTAGAAACATGAACAATAAATGTGGTTTCATATATATATATACTGCCAATATACTGTTTTTCCAAGAAAAAAAAAGTCTTGTAAGACTTAATATAAATTATGAAAAATTTAAAAGAGAAAAATCTATGGGCAGATGTAATATATTTGTTTTCTCAATGGTCTTTGTTCCCAAGAAGTACATTAAATAGAGAAAAATTTCTCAGTGGGCTGTGCAGGAGACTTCAGCCCTTTAAATAAGGCAAGATGCATAATTCAATGCTGGAATATTATAAACATATGTATTTGCACAGCATATATTGTGCATAATAGTTAACTCACACATGCAACCCCCATTCAGGTTTATTTATGTGCACCGACGGATCCTTATTGTGGGAGCAATGAAGGAAATATGGACATACTTATCTGAATTGCTGTTCCTGAAATTGACAATTATGAAGGAGATGAAAATTCATCCCCTGATTAGAAGAAATAAAACTTACAGGCAGAATTTCAATTGTGCATGTCTGGACACTGTGAATGCCAAGAGAGAGGTGTAAACATTGAGATACTACAAGGTTAATAGAAGAGGCAGTTTACTACACAGTATGACTGAGAACAAAATCCTAATTTACTTGCATGATACTTATTGATTCAGGAGCTTTTCTCCTGTCACTTGTTATGAAGATGGTCTGGTGCTCATATTTGTCAGAAATCATGTGATGTATTTTATAAGGACAGATTTTCACGCTCACTGAATATGATACAGATATCAGAGGCATTTTATGCTCATTAGTACTAATTTTTTCCAAAGTTTAAGATGTTATGATGGCCACTGCAGTTGGAAGTCCCTTCCCACAACCATCAGTAACAACTGACAAATCTTCCAAATCATAGCATTTTGTTGTCCTGGCATTACCACTTCAGAGTGGTTTGATTTTGTACCTGAGAAACCAGAGAGCAATTTTTGAGAGTAAGGGGACTATTTTTTGAGAATAAGGGGCCATGTAATAACTCACATGAAAAAAAAAAAAAGCATGCTTGGTTTGTGCCCACAATTAGACATATGTAATATGTAAATTCAAATATTGTAACTATTTCAAAGACACTTTTGGCAGCATGTAGAAAGTGACGCAGTCATCTTTTTCCTTCCATCTTCAGTACAATTTCCATTTGAAGTAATTAAAGCAAAGTATGCTTTTAAAGAAATGGAACATGTTCTTAGAGCTATTTTTCACACAACGCCATTTAGATGTACCAACTTTGAGTCCTTGGTAAATAGGAATAGATAATGTGTAGAGAAGCAGACACTTATCTTTTACCTATTTTTTAGGAAATCCGTTATTCTCCAATAAAATTAAAATAACAATGAATGCTCCTCTCCCTGAAATCTTCTTATGACCTCTGCCAAATACAGTGCAAAAATCTGGGTGATGGTCATCTCTCTGGCACTGGCAATATTCTTCCAGTAGGAAACAAAGAGCAAAGTATTTTCAAACCCTATGCAAACTCTGGCATACATACTTTGCAATAGAACATGGCTACACGTGATTAAACTTTCATTAACAAATCCCAAGATATATCAGTTAAAAGACACCACGGATGTGGAAATTCATTACAGGGAATTACATTCATTGCAGGGAATTACAACTCAGGTTTGTAAATTGGAAATGCAGTTTTGTCACTCCACCCACATTGCTCACAATGGTAATGCTGTCAAAGGGCAAAAGCCAGTGAATACTGAGGGAAAAAAATGATCTGGAGGGGGAGGCGTTACCTCTTTTAGGATAAACAGTCAAAAATTAAGGCTCTTTAATGTAAGCAGAATTGGTCAAATTAGGAATACAACAGCATGGATCAGAGAAACCATACTTCAAGCTGGCCACAGAGATGAGAATGGATGGAAGGCAGGAGCCATGGAGTCAGGGTCATGCATGGCTCTTCAAAAGTATGTAGTATTTTCACCCAAGCATTTTAAGTAATCCCTTCTCCCTGTTCACACTCAGACTGTCACAATAATCATATTTGCCTTCAAGCTCTTTTCAGTTCAACACTGTGCATATTTACTTCAAGCACTGCTGCAAATTGTTGTACCTATTATGATGCTTTGAATTAATGCTTTCACCTCCACATCATGCTAAGCAACCCTTCACAACCAAGAACCAATAATTAACAGAGACACAAAGAGAAGAGAAAAGACAGATGTGCAACAAACCAATTTCATTTTGAAATAAAGTGATCAGGTAGCTTTCAAGGGAATTCATACCAGTAAAAAAAAGTAAATCTCAGTAAGATATTAATAGAAAATTCTACACCTAAAATAAGTTGTGAACTAATGGAGGATGATAAATTTCATTCTCTATTAAGTTATTTCTATGAAACATTCCTGAAAGACCATGGACTCTTCCACAGTGTTTTCATTATTTACTCAGTTCTATATAGAAGTTTAAAACAGAGGAAGTCTTCTAATACATTCTATATGGCTTGTAAAGGAGAGAAAAAAATATGCCTCATGAGATTCAGGGGCTTATTGACTGTATAAATAGTGCTGTGACTGCATTATTTTCTTGATGTAAACCAAGTCTGTTGCCTCTCCCAGTTTAATCCTTTCCCAGTTGAAATCACTATGGAGCAACAATATGAAAGAAAATATTTTGTACTGCAAATGTGAAAATTTATCAACTAAAGGAATACCAAAACAAACCCAGACCAAAGCAAACAAAGAAAACATACCTCTTTCCCCTGAAAGAAGCAATAGTGGTTAGGAAGTTGTAAATAGGGGTATGAACTATTGGGCAGAAAAAAGGTATTCTGGAGATGAGAAGGCTCTAGTGAGACCTTATAGGAGCCTTCCAGTACTTGAAGAGAGATACAAGAGACCCGGAGAGGGATATTTTACAATTGCATGCAGTGATAGGATAAAGGAAATGGCTTTAAACTGAAAGAGGGTAGATTTAGATTAGACATTCGGAAGAAATTCTTCGCTGTGAGGGTGGTGAGGCACTGGAACAGACGTTGACCAGAGAAGTTGTGGATGCCCCATCTCTAGAAGTGTCCTAGGCCAGGCTGGATTGAGGCATTGAGCAATCTGGTCTAGTGGAAGGTGTCCCTGGCCTTGGTGGGTGGCTTGGAATATGATGGTCTTTAAGGTCCCTCCCGACCCAAACAATTCTATGATTCTGCAGTCACCTAAGAGGCTGAATATACTCCTTGATCCCACTGAAAACGAAACCTTTTTTCCTGATGAAGAGGTACTGCTCAATCCTACTGCACACAATTGCTTGAATCAATGCATGGAGAGCAGCTACATCATGCACCTGATGCAGCCCCCTCTAAGCAAGGGTTACAATGTTAGTTCTGCTTTAATTTATGGTGAAACCACATGTTAAACTATAGAAAAGCATCTTGTGGTCTGAGACATTCTCCTTGACTCTTATGAAATACAAACAGGCTGGTTTTGCCACTGCTGGAAATCAGTAGTTCTGCATTAAAATCATGCAATTCTTCTATTTATTTTTTTGTTTGTTTGTTTGTGCCTTTTTATTAGGCTGTCTCAGAGCACTTTAGGAGTCAAACCTGTAAATGTCTCTTATTCTAAAATAAACAGCACTCAGCATGACACAAATGACATTTTGTGAGGCTCCAGGAGGGAGTAAAGTAGCACTGCCACAGAGCTCCTTCTTCCTCTCTAAATGTCATTACTCTGTTTGATATACTAACATAAATCACTTATCCAGTTGGACAGCACAGCAGGTCACTCTAGAAAGGATTTCAGATAATGAAATACGTTTCACACACATAAACACAAAATACAAAGCAATGCCAAATGGTTCCTAATACTTTACTTACTCAGCACTCCTTTTGCCAGGTTTATTGTTCATGTACATAATAAACTTGATTGCATGCTGCAGTAGTCTTGTTTATTGGTTCAACCACTTGAATTCATTCCATATTCATTTTGGTGTTCATCATTTTTTTTGTCTACATGTTGTACAGAATCCAAACAGTTGAAACAATATTGTGTGCATATTTGGTGGAATACATATGAGGAATATGCTGAGATTATTTCCCTGTACCTGATTAAGGGCAAAATAAAAAAATCTCAAATAATATTAAACATGCAGTCCAGTAGTTTTCTGTGAGATTTATGAGTTCTCTTCAATCTTTTGTCAGATAAATCAGAAATACAGAAGCATCTATGGATGCACCTACTCATCAATCAGTCAATACCATTTATATACAAGTCAGTTGTATCAATCTCTTTTGTCAGGCAAACTGTCATAATCCAGAAATGCCAGACAACAAACCAAGGCAATTTCTACTACTAGCATTCAATGAAGATTTTAAATTAAAAAAAAAAAAAAATCAACAACAACAAAACCCAAAACCCAACCCCCCCAAAGACTTCAACAGAAAAAGCGTGTGATGTGCTATTCACTGGCCTATGTGGCTGCCCATTTTATCCACTTTGATTTTAAAATCCCTTGTTTTTAGTCCTAGGCAGCATAATGAGAAAGAAGAAAATATAGTGAAACATATTCAGTAAGTTTTAGAGGAAAAGGAAATGGTCAGAGAGTAATCTGAACAAATAAAAAAACTAGACACTTAATTCCCTCTTGTCTGAGAAAAAAAGTATGGTAGATTTTCCCATCTCTTATTACATTCACCAAGCTTTTGTTTTAAGTTATCAGATCAAAGGACTTCTCATTCCTTCATGGAATAAGTGTTCCAAAACATCTGCAAAAGAATGCAAAAAAACCCTTTGCATCTTACTTAGTCACTCCAAAATTTCACATTTCATGACTGATACCAAACATGTGATGGCTAAGCAGTTAGAATGACATTATTGCTTAAGACATCATCTGTAACTCTCTCCTGCATTCCTGACATTTTTGGTTCTGTTTTTCTGCATTCCTTCTAGGCTTGCACAGGGAACATGAATACTTTTAGGGCATCATTTCTTACTGAATGAATTGCTGTATTTTGGAGACCAAACCCTGACTTGTCTTTAACTACTATCACACTTTTGTTCCATGAACACTGTTCCTTCTACCTTCTGTTAGGGTAAAAGCCCCAAATGTGTAAAGTTGGCATTATTTTCTTTCTTTAAACTTCTTTGAAGCTAGGAAAAGTTTAAAGCAATATCAAATACACATCATCAGACAAGATGAATATATTTGTGAAGTATTAGTTAATTAAACCAAATGCTTAACGTAAATGTCATTAATTTAATATTATAGTTGGGCAAATGCAACCAGAAAGGGCATAAGAATTGCATTCTAAGAATTATAAAGCTAGCAGCTGCCACATGATCATAAGGATGGGTGCAATTCCATGGCTAATGTATGGTGTTGGGTGTTTCTCTGTCCCAGGCATTTTCTCTCCTCCTATCTCTTCTGCTACTTTCAGCACATTTAAACATATTATTTACCATCTTTAAGTTCTGGCCATCTCCTCACATTACAGGAGAAAATGAAATAGCTGCAATTGAGTTGCTTCCAAAATGAGGATCTGCACTGATTTACTAGGACTGCCCTACACTTAAATTCATTTTGCATGATGAGAGGCAGAGCTAATACTTTTATTAGCGAAGCACATGCTATAGTGCTAATGTCATGCTTCTGCTTTTGGTACTCAGTATCTCTGTGTGAAGTGGCATTGTGTAAGCTTTCAGACATCAGTAAGGCTCTGGTTTTGGCTGCTTGTGTTATGAGGTAAGGTTATGGCTTATTAAAAACACTGTTTACAGTAGACTGCAACACTGAGATATCATAAAATTGTAACGGACAAAAGGAAAAGAGTGAAAGATGCCCTCCCCCCTCTGAAAAAACATATAGAGAAAGGAATTCTAGTGAAATATCAATAACAATTATATAGTTTTCTGCTTTCAGCATTTAATCTTAAAAAATACTCTAGCATCTCTCTGCAAAACAAAACTTTTAGGCATTATAGTTACAAAGCAATTGATACCTCTATGTTTCTAATCAATCCATATAAATACCTTTGTTGTACTCTGAATTAGTAAACTCTTTGGAATCTCTTAATCAATAATGTCTTATTTAATTGTCTGAGTGATCAATATATTTACTTTATAATTGCATAAAATCATCCTGGCCAGTTTTTATGGCCAAGAATTTATGACCATGGCAACCATAATTTTCACATTTGTTATGTCTTTGCCCTATTGTTTTTAAAATAGTTTTACAAGCTTAAACCCTTAGTAATATCAACTTTAGACATCTGAACTTCCCTCTTTTCCAGTACTAGAGTGCTTTTAGATTCATGATACATTTGTTTTCGTAATGATAATTTTGCACAATTTATATTTCTGTTTTGTCCTATTCATTACAAAACAGAATACTTAATTTACTTTATTTCAGATAACACTTTCTGTGTTGAAGATAGCATTTTCCAAGGATACTAATCATGTTCAATTTTAATGGCAACTTTCAAAGGTAACATTTACCACTACTTTCAGCTTTGCTAGTTTTTGCTATGGAGAAATTATGGTCCTCTAACCAACTTGAAGAATTGTCACCTGGGAAACAGAGTGGCAATGCTGTTGCAACACTTTCTACCCTGTAACTAATGCAGGAAAAGAAAAAGAAAAAAAAGGCTTATCTTATTTTTATGTAGTAAACCTAAATGTTCAGATAAAATACAGCAACTATCAGGAACACATATTATTGTCTGTATTGTATGTAATGATTGGTATAGAGCTTTCATTTAACTAATGAAAAAAATCATTGAATTCAGAAAGCCATTTACCCCATATTACTTATTTTACAAGATTTTCATTCCTCTTACCATGGAGTGTATCTGAAGATGCTGGCAGATGGAGAAAAGTAACATGTAGACTAGAGCCACTAGTTATATATATATATATATATCTATTGAAAATTCTATCTTGCTTAAAGATAGAATTTAAAGAGTTAAATATCTATCAACTGTTTAAGAAAAAAAAAGTTGTGAATTCTGCCTTTTGTAATCTCTTTCCCATCTTTCTCCCCCAATCACACTGTACTTGTTTCCCATGGATGCATTGGCTGCAGCAATCTTCCTTACAAGCACTGTATGCAGAACCTTCCAGAAATCCTTGGCATTGCTAGCTTTTACAAAAGACAACAGAAAGCTAAATTGCTAAGGCTGTAATTTCTTCCATCTCCTAAAAGTCAGTTCTTGTTTTCACGACAAGGAGGATGTTGACATTTCCTTTGGTACACTAGCATTGACTCTTTTTGCTGAATGTCTATTGCAATTCTTTTGCTACTGAGGTGAAACATTAGAAAATTGCTAGAAGCTTTTCCTTTTATGCTATGAGACAGGAAATACCTAAAATTGTGCTGTGAGCTTCCTGCACTGAGTTTTCTCTCCTGCTAATCCTTATTCAATTTCTAAGTGATAAAGTGGGATCAAATTTTCAATGTGCAAGGATATAAATGGAGATTTACATGAAGATAATAAATTCAAGATTGTGAAGACAAGGTCAGGCCAGCGTGTGGAGATAGACATGGGATTAAACAAGTGTTGATAGATAAGTAAGTTCTAGGCAATAGTTACACACATGGTTTCTCCTGAATTCAGTTAGGTGGCCATTTGCTGAAAGCAATCTCCAGCTTGCACCAGAGATGGCATCACAATTCAAAGGAATGAAGTCACTCATCAAGCATTAAGAGTAAGAGGGCATATTAACAGGGAAAATTCACTTTCTGGTCCTCACAGTATGACAGCATCTGTGGTGGAGATTTTTAGAGTGGAGACTGATACTCTGATGAAGAGTTGGCAAATAAAATAAAATATTTAGCGTCTCTTTGAAAATTGTCAGGATAATTGAGACTAACCTGGTGGATACCACACTCTAACTGCTGAAACAGCAAACCTGCTCAATTCTAATGGCCACTGTAGACCCTCAGACTTCCTTTCATTGGCCTGGAATCCCAGAGTTGGTAGTGTGGTTTGTAGTTTGCATTGCATAAACAGAATATAGAAACTCATGCATTCATCTTCAGTTACATCTCCAAATGCCAACATCTGCAGTGATTAAGTGACTAGAGTTTGAAGCTCTGGCACAATTGCATCTTTTTATGTGGGTTAAATCCCATCATTAGAAGTGCAACTAGCTCCTATCTGAAAATCACCAAAGAGTGCCAATCTTTAGATGAAAACTGAGCCTATAAAGATCAACATTTCATAAGTAACTGCATTAACTTAATTTCTATTTGAATTACGTTAAAACTTTACAGTATTAGTAACATTACTTTACAATGTCATTATTTTCTCTTGCTGCTGGTTCAAGGTAAGTCTAGCCAGACACTAATAGCTGGATTCTATTCTTTTATCACCTATAATACTAAGGCATTGTTTTTTCTCTAGGTCATTACTCACCAAGATGAAAACAGTTTTCATTTAGCTTACAGAAGATAATTGTCTTTGGGAACCACAAGTTAACTTCGGTATGGTAGCCATGTCTTCAAAACACCCCTTTCCACTTAGAAGGACCCATTTCATCAACTGGCACAGTTGGGACCTCAGGTCATCTTTTTGGAATACACCTGTAGAAGAAATGCTCCAAAATGTTAAATGTCTCAAGTTTAAGCTGCCAAAGATGGGTCTCCATTGAAGCCATAATTGCCAAGGAAGCCATTTTCAACCAAATATTTAAGACCAAAAACGTGTAATTGCACATTAATTGAGTTATAGTAAGAACTCAGTTATAATAAGAACTATAAACAAAGATGCATTCCAACTCCATTAAATTCAATTTGAAGTGGAATGATGGCAGGGATGGCATCAGGGATGGCAGCCCTGATGTAAGGTCACTTAGGTAAATTCATCTGATGGACCTTGGAGGAACCCTGTATCAAGCCAAGCACTAAATGGGCACTCTTTTCAATGTACCTCTTAGAGAAATACCTTTTTTGTCCTGGCTTAAATTTTATACAAGGTGGTCTTCAATAAGTTGTAAATCAAGACATTTATTTAAGAAGGAATTTGATGTAATTAAGGAAACTAAATGATCAACCACATTATTAATTCAATTAATTGTGTTTGTATGTGTACACATACTCTAGATGTCATCAGTCATGCACAGAACATAGAATCTTCAAGAGGACAGCCAAGGGTATCTGCAGCAGGCTCCTGCAGCAAGTCAGTACCTACCACAAGTTAAGTCATTAGTGTAGACTCTATCGTAATTATTACTTTAAAATATTGTGAGACCTACATTTTGTCATTCTAGTCTTTACAAACATATTGTAGTATTTTGTATTTCAGTGTCTGATATTTAAAAACATTAGTCACAAAGAAGTCTTAGTGCTGTCTCCAAACTCTTTTCAGTGCCTGCTATTCTATCGATAGGTGTAGAAGCCAAGGCAACACAAAAAACCCCATAGCTATATATTAAAATAACATGCAGATAAACATTTTATTAGTAAAGAAAAAAGTTAAGGTGTCCTAATTTCAAGAGGCTGAAAGTGTTATATGAAATTTCTAGAAGGCTTCCATGTAGAAATCAAGTAGAGCTGACAGTAAATCCAAGGATTGTTTACTCCTTATTCAAGCAATTATAATTTATTTAATTTTGCCCCTTTTATATTCTTCTTATTTTGAATCCAATGCTAACTATTGCCTTTTGCTTTCTAAACCAACACATTTTGGAATTACGAAAACTTACAGCTGAGAATAATTACACAGATTTATCAACAAAACAGAGTTATTGAAATGCAATACAGCAGACTGTAGGCCCCACAGAAAAGCACTATGCAAAAGAACACCCTTGAGTCTTGCTTAGCAAAGCCCTCAGGTATACATTTTATTAAAATTCTGTTCTCAGCTCCCACTCACTTCAAGGAGATGAACATGCACTTGACTGCTTTGGTGCACAATCGTAAGATTCAAGTTCTTGAAATAAAGCATGTGCTTCCAGGCCATATATAACATAAGTTATGGTTTACCTTAGGATGTCTGACTGCAAATTGTGGGACTTCAGAAGAAACTCAGTGAGCTGTGCAGCTTATGGCAGGGCAGAAAATGGTAACTTGGCCGAGTTTTGCAGTGTAAATTGTTCCAAATCATGAGTCCAAGCAATCAAAATACCTGTGTGTTTCTTTGCTTGGACTGAAATTCCCTAGGTAGCTGCAACTGTTCCTACACATGCTGCACAAACTGCCAATGTCTGAACAGGTTGAGAGCAGTCTTGCTTAAGCCTTATTAAATCCAGGAGCTCAGGAAAACAGTGGTGAAGTCTTGTAGAAGTCTCAATCAAAAGTCCTTCAAAGGCATCCAGTTACAGCTCACACAATTTCAGAGGGTTCCTTTCTAAGGCTGAAAGGTTGTTCACACTGATATTTTTATCTGCTCCTTTAAAGGAATTAGTGGCAAACCTGAAAAAAAAAAAAAAAAAGAGGCTTCTCTGTAAATTCATGCAGCCTTTCAGACCTCTTGGGGATGAGACTCTGGCATCTGATTAAAGAGGCTCAGCTGTGTCAGAGGAGCACCTGCATATGCTCCTGAGCATAACCACAGGTGTTTGGAAGCATGTGCAGCATCTTGGGAGCTAAGTGGCAGCTCAGGGTGGTTCCAGATCTCTTTTTTTTTTTTTTTTTTGGTGTTTGTTTAAGGTTTTGGGTTTTTTTGAGATAGGTGGCATTACTAGAATAAATAGTGTCATAATAACTCAGCACATGTAAATGTGAGTAGCAGCAGTTCACTGTCTTTCATAGATGGTTCTCTGAAATGTGGCAGGAAAAAATCAGTTACTGTCAATTTCTAGTGTCATCAAGTGGGTTTTACAGCAATATAACAAATCAGAAGAAAAGTAGACAATGCCATTGATACTAGCATCTATTGGAAAATTTGTATCTTTATTATTTACTGATTCTTAGAATAAAAAAGATCAATAAGTAGAATTTGGACTTCAATATTCAGGCATGTATTCACATAGGCAAAATGGAACTTGTGGGCAGTTGCACTGTCTTTTTACTACATTATTTAGCACAAGTTTTCTGCACTTTAAGAACCAGAGATGTTAAGAAAAATACTCTCACATTAAATTTCTTCTAAAAATCCTACTCAATTTAAGTATATAAATGAACAATCAAGATCAGGACAATAACTGTATTTTTCATAACTTTTCTACAAAGTTTGTATATATATGCTACTGTGAGTCTACAGGTTTCCTTCCTTCTTACTTCGTCTAACAAGCCATCCTCCAAAATTCCCCAGTTGCCATGTTAGCTTATACTGATTCCTGATATGACTAGCAAAACTTCTGAGTCTACTTATAATTATATAGCCACTTGTACTTCCTTGAAATTTTTCCATATGGCCAAAGAAAAATTTTAATTTATTTTTGTGTTTTACATAGAATTGGATTAATCAGATATGCTTATGCTAAGACTTAGATCCATTTTTAAACTGACGGCCTGTTAATATGTATATCTAAGGCCAGATGGTAAAGTATAATCAAAATATTTTCAAGCATTCTCAGAAGAAAAGTTACAATATCTTGCATGCCATATTTCCAAAAACAGTGAATATCCTACAATTACGAGTTATGAGAGAAAATTTAACTCTTTAATTCAAGAAATTCCTATCACACTATCTTTCTCATTTATAACAGCCTTTGTTAGTCTTTCGTGCAAATAATCTTTCCCAGCACACAATGTGTTCTTTCAATTTTTATTCCTCACAATTAGATTATCCCCAAGAAACAGTGAGTTTTCAAATTAAAAGCATGCACAGGATAAAAACATAACCCACATCAAAAATTCTCCTAGAGTTCAGAAATCCTAAAAAGTCTAATAAAACTCAATGGTTTCTTGTTCTTGGTCAGCCATGGATAGCTCCTGTAATGTTCTCAGTCTGCTGGTTACTTTGCTCATTACAGCCTATTTTCTGTGTCCTTGCTCTCTAGTTCATACAGCTGCATTTGCATTTTGGCACAGCTTCACAGAGGAACTCAGGAGCTGTGGTTAAGTCTGCCCATGATATTTTTTTTGCTCTTGGAAGCACACCATTTGTCTTTCAGCTATCCTGAATACCCTGAGGTAAAAGACACCTCAAAAGAGGATGAAAACTCATCATCCTGCTGAGGGAGTCAGCAGCAAGCTCTGCAACCTTCCTGGCTGAATGGTTTCTTAAATCTTTTTGTGAAGTCACCCTGGCACACCCGTCCAGCCTAGTAGGGAGTGATTAGTGAAAGTCAGGAGATTCTACATTGTGACAGGTAAACAAACACACCTGTGGATTTTCATGTAGGTTTCATATGTTCTTATTACAAAAATGATCATAACCACTGTGTGTGTGTCCTCTAGCAGGCAAACTATGAACATACCACCAAACTATGGCTACTCTCCTTCTCCTAACAAAAATAAATGGATAAACATCTCATCTATGAATTGCAGAAATTTAGAGCTCAAGGGTTTTCCCAGATTCCTAGGGAAGTTCTAAGCTCATGTCTGTAGCTAATGTGTGATATGGCAATGGTGGCATTCTTTCTCCTTTGGAAGCACTCATCCAGCACTCCATCTGATCTTGTTCCAGATTTCAAAGACTGCAGTCCTGCAGTACTGAAAGGATATGTATAGGGACATAAAGGATAAAGGACATAGGGATATAAAGGAAACTGGTGGCAAAAGAGGAGAACTTTAGTACAATTGCAAAATAGAAATTTGCACCTCCCCTGTCTGTCATAACAGCCAGATTGGAAATTTGTACAGTGGAGAGAATAGTGGAGGGGAAAGTTGTGCCAACTGGAATGTTTACCCTACATCAGTGGATGCTTTCTGGGTTTCTAATGGAGTCATAAGTCCTTAATAGTTTCTAAAAATGTCCACACACAATTTTATTCTTGTTAGATAATTAAAAGCTGCACACTTAATATTTTAATTTAGACTGCAGTGAAATCTTGAGCTAAATGCATCATTGGTGTAGTTTCACTCACTTCATTTAATTACCATGCCTGAAGCTGGCCTTTTATAATTGTTTCCTGACAAGAGTTTTAGAAGACTAAAGTATAAAGCAATATTTATAAAGATCACTGCAAGTTCAGATCCAAAATTACCTTATTGAGTTAAAAGCTAGAGGCCTCTGGTTGAGCAATCAAATCTCCTTGTTCCAAGCATAATTGTTTGAGTCTGACTTTGTTCTATTTAAAGGCTAACTGAAGACTTGCAATATTGAGGTTACTTCAATAAGCTGGTATCACACTTTCCATTTAGCAAACAGAGAATGGTACTAAACTTCATTTGCAATTTGTAGTGCTAGGAAATTATTTTGTTAGTTGTTAAGAGATGTCTTTAATCTCACAACTCAAATCCTCACATAGATTTTTCTTTTCATAGAACTATGTCTTTGTATTATTTTATTCCTTCTCTGCATCTTTAAAGATAGATAGAAAAGCCATCACTCTTTCCCCAGCTTCTATGAAGGACCAAGTGAAAGCAATGGAGAACCTGAAAGCTCCTGTATGTTTTGGGGACCAACACTACCATACAGTTAGTTAAGCTTAAACCATAGGAAAAAAGATGAAAGAAATAGGTAAGGCTATCCAAAAAACCAAAAAATCATCGGGATATGCACTTAGCCCACCTGTTTCCTTGCTCAGTTTCCTCTATTAATAAAAATTTTTAAAATAGTACAAGAGCAGAGAAATTAGCACCACAGAAGGCTAACAGTGGTGTATAGAAATCACCACCATAACACAGCTTCTTCAACCTCAGATTAGGCAGCAAAATGATCAAAAATGGACACAAAAGCAAACCAAATAATAATATGCATTGTTAGAAAATGAATAGATAATGAAACAAAACATTGTGCCACAGTACAAAATTTGTGCTCTAAGAGCATCTCAGAAAATGCACGTCTGGTCTCCATCTCAAAACGATCCACAGAGGCCAATGACCCTTATCAAAGATATGAAATTAGAATGAGGAATAACTAAGCTTATTAGAGGTGTTCAGCTTGGAAAACAAAAAGCCTTACTCTTTGTCTGTGTCCTACATTTATTTCTAGAAAACACCTTTTTGTCACTGCCTGTGATAGGCACTGAACTACCCATCCATTTTTCCTTTTTATATGCTTTGCTTATTCCTACAGGGCAGCATTTTGTGCTCCTCCTCTCTCCCCAAGTACTGACTCTGCTTCTCAAGGGTGTCTGACTCCTGCATTCTGTGGCTTGCAGCTACTTTGCTGAGGCAGCTGCAGCTTAAGCAAGCAAGTTTCAAGACTGGTCTTACAGCACAGCTGAATCACATTGCAGATGATTGACACAGTAGAAATGGAGCAGATTTAGTGCTGATAATTCCCAGCTTAGTTTGAAGAATACACATATTTGACAATAATTTTCCTGTCAGGATTTCCCGAGCGTTATGTCATAGTGCAGCAAAGGCAACCCACTGATGCACTGCTGACCATTTCTATATTCAGTTGTTTTGGAGTCTTTGCTGCAATGCCTGAAAACATGCCACAAAGCTCTAATTGTGGTTTAACCCTTGCCAGCCACTAAGCTCCAGTGGGCTTGCTCACTGCTCCCCAGTGAGATGGGGGAGGCAATCAGAAGGGTAAAAGTGAGAAAACCCTTTTGTTGAGGTAAAGAGAGTTCAACACAGGAAACAAAAACTACATGCACAAAGCTAAAAAAGGAATCAATTCACCATTTTCCATGGACATGTGAGTATTCAGCCATCCCCAGGAATCTGAGGCATAGCCCCATACTAACTACTGTGAAGAAAATTAACTCTATCCTAGCCAAAACCATCACAGCAGTGGTAGTGGCCACTCCAGGAGTCATGTGAAGACTGTCCATTAAGATACAATTTGCTCATCACATTTATCTCATGTGTTCAGTGTCACCAAGTGGCACCAGCACCCAGCGCCTTCCTTTGAGATTTAAAGATACACAAGTCCACAGCATTCTCAAAATGTGTTTAGAATTCCTCCTGTGCAAAAGAGGAAAAAAAGCTCAATCAAATTTAAAAAATTTAAATGAAGAAATCTTTTCTTCTACACTTTGGAGAATTGTCTCTGCAATAAACTGCAAGTAAAGACTATGAAACAGGCTGAGCTGCAACATCAAAATTCACAACGCCTTTTCCTGATACCCACCCCCTGTCACATAGATTGCAACAGTTTCAGGAAAGCTGTAGAAAGAATTAAATTGCTTGGGCGGGCTTTGCCTTCTAAATGTGGAATTAAAAGAGTTTCACTGGTTAGGCACTCAAAAAGAGCTTTGAAATTGCAAATACTCATCAGCTTTCAGCATGAGAAAAGCTTTAAAGGTACAGTAGCAATTTTAATACTATCTCAAATATCCTTTTCTTGTTCCAGAGGGCAACAATGGAGGAGGAAGCATTTGCTTTTTTCATTAGTAGATCATACATCTGTGGCAGCTGGAGTGACATGGGAGCCTGCAGTGCTCCCCAGATGCATAATTGCATACACCCTGAGGAGCACTGGAGCACTTATCTACTTTCCAGATGCTCATTCTTTTTTTTACAGAGCAAAACACTTGACCATTCTATCATTAGTCCCCTTTATGCTTTACAACCGAATAAGTCAAACTGCACAGTTGGTGATTTTACCAAAAAAAAAAAAAAAAAATTCCCCAGAAAGCCAAAACCCAACCAAAATAGTAACGAAGTTAAGAAGGAAGTCAGCAGGAAATATATAACAATATCAAAATGAGACATGATCCTTCAGGCCAATTATCTAAGGCCTGATCTTGACAATGCAAAGTTCTGGCTCTTCTTGGGAGACAAACACTCTCAGCTGGGTTGCCCTTGTTCAAAGTCATTAAGCAACAAGCTGCTATTTTCAGAAAATACCCCAAATCTAGAAGGCCACTGATCTCAGCATTTCTCTACGGAGGAAAAAAAGATTACTGACGTAAAACCTTTCCTACAAACCTCAGTTAGGAGCAAGATTATGGCTATAGAGGGGCACTACAATGAAAATTTGGTATGTATTATCTATACCAGTTTGATAGAGGTTTCTCTGTGGAGATTTCCCAAAGAAAGGCACACAGAGAGTGCAGGAAAGGTGAAAAAGGTGGTCATTCACATACCTGTATTGCAGGAGTGCTGACTATATGCTTGTAGTATTCACCAGCCACCAGCATAACCAACATGACATGAGGGCAACTGGATGGAGGGACTTTGAGACTCTGAGGTAGTTAGTCCACCCCCTCTCAAACTTCACAGATTAATAGGCTTATGCCGCAGAATCCTGACTCCTGTTTCCCCATCAACAAACCAGTCCTTTCTGTCTCCCTGTCTGTCATCACACATACCATCCACAGCTGGCCAGGCAGCTGTCTGGCATGCCATACCCCAGAGACTGAGGGAGAAGATGGGCTGCAACACTAGTGCTGAGGGATATCTCAGCTGGTAGGGCACAGCTCCTTGTTACAGGCTGGTACCTTGGCCCCTACTCTGTATCTCTTCAGTCACACACTCTGATATGCTGTCACTTTAGGCAGATACTTCAAGGATCTGCAAATACTGTTAGCAACATTCTCCTTCAGAGACTATTCCATATCTTCTGCCCCTGCTGTTCTGTCACTCCCTGTGCAACTTGACAAGCTGCAGACAGCAGCCGTGAACATTAGATAGTCCTTGCAAACTCACAGGGAAATGATACTGAATAACTGGTAAAAATTTTTGAGTTGTTTTAACACTTAATTCAATGCAGCATTTAAGCTGCCCTGGAGACCTGACCATTGGAGGGTGACATGACCACCAACAAAGACTTGTTTGTTGACATGAACTTTCTCTGTAAGTTGTCTGAGCAGCAGGATGCAGCCCAGGGTTACAACAAGCAATCACACAGGTCTCTGCACATGGCCAGACAACAGCTCCACTGAGATTTTCACCTCTTTCTATATATGTGGAATTGTTGTTTTTGGATGGGAAAGCAGAAAATACTTATATCTTGCTATGTAACGTAGTCAAATTTATATATTTTACAGTCTGACAGCACAACCACAGAACTATGTCTTTATGATTATTATAATTATTTGACATTAAGATTATCCTGGAACTATAGAATCATATGTGTTGGAAGGGATCCTGAAAGGTCATCTAGTTCAACCTCCCAGCAGTGAGCAGGGACATCTTCAATTCCATCAGATTGCTCAGAGCCCCATCCAACATGACCTTGAATGTTTCCAGGAATGGGGCATTCACCACCTCTGTAGGAAACCTGTTCAGTGTATAAATCTGCCTTCTTTAGTTTAAAGCCATTACCCCCTGTCCTACTGCAAAAGTCCCTGCTAAAAATCTTGTCCCCCTCTTTCTTATAGGACCAATTTAACTACTGAAAGGCTGCAATAAGGTCACCCCAGAGTCTTCTCTTCTACAGGCTGAACACCCCCAACTCTTTCAGCCTTTCTCCACAGAAGATATGTTTCAGTCCTCTGATAATTTTTGTGGCCCTCTCCTGGACCCATCGCAACAGGTCCCTGTCCTTCCTGGGGACCCTAGAGCTGGATGCAAACCTGTGGCTGGGGTCTCACCAGACCAGAGCACAGCAGAGAAGCAGAATTCTGCCCCCCCCTTGCCCTGCTGGCCACACTGCTTTGGATGCAGCCCAGGATATGTTTGGCCTTTGGGGCCATGAATGCACATGGCTGGGTCATTTCCTGGCTCTGAGCACCAGGACCCCCAGGTCCTTCTCAGAAGGGTTGCTCTCAATCCCTTCATTCTCCAGCCTGTGTTGATACTGGGAGTTGTTGAATCTCTCGAGGTTTCAGTGGGCCCCCTTCTCAAGCTTGTTCAGGTCCCTCTGATTGGCATCCAGTCCCTCAGATGTGTCAACACTGATATTTTGGAAAAGGTTTTATGTCACTGGACAATAACAGAGATGAGCAAATGCCTGAAATGAGCAGCAGTTGGTAGTAAAATTTTTAGGAAAAAGGCTCTAACCTCATGATGCAAAATTGTAACATTCAGTAAGAGATTTCTCTCCATAGAAGATCCATATGCTATAATCAACTCTTCATATTTCATATATACTTCACAATGCTTGCTCAGAAGGCTTTGTGCAATGAGAGAGAACCAATGAATGGAATCAGTTACTTGGCTTTTCTAAAATTGCTGATATGTTGTTAAAAGTGATACACAGTCTTCAAAGTTTCTGACAATGAAGAAGAAGCATTTACCATTATGCTGGCAATTGCTTTTTAATAAAATATATGATGGTCAGTAGGTGTGTCTGGAAAGCTTATTAAGCTGATATCAAAGTAATTCTTGCAAGTATTAATGCTGAATATCAGAGGTACTGATGAATATCAAGACCTTATTTTTCACTCTGCTTTTATATGTGCAGAGGAGTAGAAAATCAATCAAGAATGTCAGTCAGATTTTAATCACTCTAATAATTAAATAGAGGCATTGTCCCAGCTCTCAGATACACTATTCATAAGTACACACTGCACTTCTTTTAAGAAAGATGATAACTCTGGTAGATCATTTACATTTGACTAGTATTTCCCAAGGGATAAAGCTCTTGGCAGAGAACAGAAGTCAAAATTTAGAACTTATGTGAAAAAGTAGTAGTAGCAGAATAAGCACCATTTTTTATAGTACTGGTTGCAAGTACTGTGGTAAGTTGGCACTTAAGTTATTTTTTAATGAATAAAATGTAAAGTCAGTGACAAGGAATAAACTGCAACTATTCTGACTTAACTTCAAAGTTTTGCATTTGGGGACCATACAGCTCATTGCCCTAAATCTGACATCAACATCAGTGGGAGTTCTACGAATGATTTTACATCATCATGGGGCCACATTCCTGCAACAAGCTCACACAGATGGATTCCCTGCATAGACACCCTTAGATATGTCACTGGCACTCTATGTGGTCATCTACCTGTAGAGCAATCATTGCAGAACCAGGATCTCTACACTTAAAAACCCCCATTAGATTGCGCATATTGTTGGCAATATGTGCTTCCTGCTCAAAAAACAAGTCTGAAAAGGTAACACTATGAATTAGACATTGTCATGCAGAGACTTTAATATTACCTGAATACTTGATTTACTGCATCATTTGCAGCTTCAGGATTCTGGGACTTCATCAGCTCTGTACCTCAGAAATCAGACAGGAAAAATGGTGGGTCTTTGTCTTGCTGAAAACCAGGAATCCAGAGTTTGTCAAGTAAAAAGAGATAGTATGGAGCTTTTCTAATTTTTGAGGGAGTTGCACTCACATAAATCTTTCTATAATGACTCTTATCTACAACAAACTGCATGAAGTATTCCTAGAATATAAAATAAGGAGACTACTTCAAAAGACAGTAATTCTGTGGGTAAGAAATATAGATTATGATCTCCATCAAATAAAATCATTCAGGATGACATTTGCAAGATAACTTGAGTGAACATTTTCTAACAAGAGGCACTTACAATTTCTAACAAGATTAATGACTATTTATTAAAATAAATACAGGATATTTAGAAAAAAATGGGTCATAATTATTGAATGTAACAGGAGTTTCAAACATTATAAGCAGCCTAAAATCTATTTGATCATGCTGCAATTTCACATTTCCCACAGTTCCCACGTGCTGGGTTCACTTTGTCTCTAATATGTTTACACTGCAAAATGAAAGAACAAATCAGAACAACCTAGAGCCCAGTGCCGAAACTGATGTATCTGATAGACTAATTTCACTTGGTGAAAGTTGTCATCTGTGGCACCTTCCAGAGTTTCACCATAGTCCAGTTCTGAGCAAGAGTTTGGACTAAGGTGTTTACTCCAGCCAAGATTTTGGTTTTGAATTCAGGGTCAGCTCCAAAATAGTCTGAAATAGTTTCCTGAAATTTTTAACAAGCTTTGTACAGAACAGAAAAACATTTCTAAAAGGGAAAACATTTCACTGAGGACCAACCTTAGAAAGAAAAAATATGGCAAGCAGAAACAGGACAGATTGGAGCCATGAAATCCACAACTAGTAAAGTGTTTCTCATTTGCCCATGTGAACAATCTACTAAGCCTTAATTCCCCATTCCTAAATAAGACAGGGCATCTTGGGTGTCTTTGGAATAGTCAATATTTCTGTTATCAGGATTTATAGAGACATATCAAGCCTGCATCTATTTCTTCCCCCAGTAAAATAGCATCCACTATTTAATGCCAAAACTTTAGCAGCTGAGAATCAAGAGAGCAAGATGGATGTTGTGCTGGTATGTCAACGACAACCCGAGTTCTCTGTCTGCAGAGAAATGTTTTGTAAGCAGAGTATACACCTTATTCAAGGATGGCTCTGCTGTAACCAACAGACATCTCAGCGAAAAGTGGTCTCTGCATGATTCCCAAACCATTCTTCCTGGACTGTCAAAACTGGTCATATTTCCTGTTACTATGAAAAATACAATAGTTTTGATGATTGCCCTTTAAACCTAGGCCCACAGCCATTGCCAAGCAGTGACTGAATTAGTGCTTCTAAAAGAAGCTCAAGGAATATAAAGAATCCTGCTGAAAGTTTAGAGAAGGCCTATAGGGACCAGATTTCAGGAATGTTATCTGGAAATGTAGAGTAGCTGATACAGCTCCTCATGCCATTGGGTGTGGTGTGTCCACATCTCTGACCCCAAGAAGAACAGCCAAGGAGCAAGAGGAGGGGAGCACCCACCAGAGGATGACCTCAACAAACTGACTTTTGTTTAGCAACAATCTGGGTTGTGAGCCAGATAAGTGAAAAGGCTGATAAGAAGCAGATCCTTCAGCAGATCCTTGGAGGTGGGATAATGCTTTCTTAACATACCAATGTCCTCCTTCCTGATCAGGCCCAGGTGTTAAACTATCCCTCTTTGCCCACCAGGGGAGATATGCAACATCCCCACGTAATCTTGGCAGTATTTATTCCTTCTGATGAAGTACAACTGGCACAACTACACAGGTGTGAGAAACAGCTGTCATGTCTTTCATGGTCATGAACCATCAAAGACCCCTGAAACACCCCCAGACTCATTTCTGGGGCCTTCCACCTGAGGACTGTGCATAATCCACAGTGTTGCATCAGTGTAAAACTCCCCCCAGGGGAGGAAAATGAGCATTCACAGCTCACACACACACACACACACATGTACACACTGGTCATTCAGTGACATTTTACTCTAACCTGTCTCAAACAATCTATTGACAGAAACCTCAGTTACACCACCTCAGAGGCATGTCATAACAGCTTCAGGGTGTGTCTTGAGTTTTACACATTTTAAGGGAAAAAAAGGATGATAACATTCAGCTGCAAAAGAAACCTTTCCCCTTGTCACTGACACAGAAGGTAAGCCATATGGCATCAAACCTCATCTGTGTAATTCCTAGCAAATCTTAAAACCCTTATTTGGATCAATACAAAGTGTTCATTAAGAGTGCTTTGGCCAAATTGTTGAACTAGGTCAGACGTTTACAAGCTTACACATCATCACAGGTTTACTTCTCTTACACTTTCTGCACTCCTAATATGTCAAAGTTGAAAATACTTACTAGAAAATGAAACCTGTCTTATTGCTCTAGTGAGCCCATGGTGAATACATTTTTAGCAACATAAGTTAGGTTTTTTCTCTTTTTCTTTCCCAGCATCAGATGCAGCAATGATGGTTCTCCAACCCAAGACCATATAAAGGGAGCACACACTATGGGGAAAACACAGGACAAGCAAATAGTAAGTCCAGTCATGTCTGCTGACATATTTCTCTGTCCTAGTGAAACCATCCTAGAGGATTTCTCTATGGCTCACAAGCCAGCAGTCCCATCTGGCATGCTGACATTGATGGGGCAACCCAGTGAATGAAAATTAATTAGTACTGAGCTTGTTATAGAAAAAGCACATTGTTCCTGAAGACAATGTGGTATGATATGAGGGTTGTGGGGACTGGAAATGCCTTTGCAGTAATATCTTGACAGGTATTTTACCTGTGGGTTGTCACAGGGTAGAGTTGCAGCCCAATCACTGGGACACAAATGACTGTTGCTGAATTACGATGCTTCCTTGTCCTCTCTCTAGAGTATTACCATATATTCTGTACTTAATTTTCAGCAATAATATGTATCATACAAAATAAATAGTATTCTTGGTGTCTGCTTACTGGTATGCTCACAGAAACCAAATTTCAGACAGCACATTCAAAGACATTGCTTACTTCAGTGGATGGACAGCAGCCAAGACAAAAAATTTAATTGGAAAGAAAAACAAACCAGTGATGGAAATAATATTAGAACTGCTGAATGTGTCTGAGGACTATTGTAGAAGCAATTGTGTTCAGACACTCTTCAGAGTCCAATGTCTGCCAGCAAAGTGCCTTTCAGAGAAAAAATGAATGAAAACCCCTAGAAAATAACACTTGAGTTTTGAGAGAGTGTACAGTGGAAAAAAATACATGGAATCATTAAGCAATGCCTACCACTATTATCAGGAGGAACAAAACTGACAAGGCTTTTTTTCCTGATGACACCAGCCTCACCA
The DNA here is from genome assembly GCF_027477595.1 of Haemorhous mexicanus. Classification (NCBI taxonomy): domain Eukaryota; kingdom Metazoa; phylum Chordata; class Aves; order Passeriformes; family Fringillidae; genus Haemorhous; species Haemorhous mexicanus. The sequence goes on along the minus strand of NC_082341.1, from coordinate 28,076,397 downwards.
CATGTTAGGTCAGGGTCAGGGCATACTGCTCCATTCCCAAAAGATTAGGTTACTCCCTCAATTATTTAAACCCACATGATGAAATTCACAACAAAAATGTTAAAAGATATATTAATTTGAGAGGACTAAAACTGCTATAATGAATAATTTCATAAATAAGATTAGGTGAGTTCTTTGTTTTCTTCCATTAAAAACATACTTTTTTAACCATCTGGTGAAGAACAACCATAAATACTAGGATAATCTGCTTGGTTAAATCCATTAAGCTTGAACACATCCTTAAGGGACTATTGATTATCTCTTAGCCTCTCTTTCAAAGCAGATCATTAAATTTGTTACTCGGGAAATGCATCCCACTTAACACATTGGCCTCATGGAGGCTTTTGAGCACCCTAAAGTCATTCAATTAGAACTAGTTAAAACAAACAGGCTTTTAAAGAAAAAAAGCCATATAGGATTATGTGGTCCAAATTCTAATCCTATTACTTTAGTTTCCTCATAAAATAGATTTATTCTTACAATCTTAGCAAAACTCCATTGATAAAGCATTTTCTTCTGAAAAAAACCACATAAAAACAAATGGCTTTGCTGGCCCACCTAGAATGAAAGCCTGAGAAATCAATATTCCTGTGTTTTATTTGTGTTATATGTAGCCTGATAGCCATTTTTCTTTAATGCTGCTGAACTTTGAAAGGGTTTTTTAACTATTAGCCCAGAGAAACAAGTCTGGGCTAACTTCTGATACTGTCCAAGGAACCCGATTTCCTTCAGATTTAATAAGTTAATTTGAAAAACACATAGAGTCCTATTAAAAGAAAATGAATGTAATAAAAATTTGTCAATGTTCTACCTAGACTTACTTCTGAAGAGAAAACATCTTTTAGAAAGTGGATCTTAAATGGAGTTTTATAATAGGTAAAGAGTAAGATCACTTTCAATGCTGAATGTTAACAGAACAGACAAGGACTTCCTGTACTTCTTTAAATTGATTTGAAGAATTTTTTTTACCTGTGGCATCTACATGTGAACATGACTCAAGTTCACTTAACATTAATTTTATGTTGATACATCTCAGTGTGTTTTCAGAGTGTCCAGGTCATTTCTTTACCCATAAACCTACAATCAAACTCCTAACCCTCCCCGCACAGGTTTCCATCTAAGAGCATACAGCCAACAGTCTAAAAGGCATTTCTCTGTTAGAAGCTATACAAGATTCAGAGTGGCACACTTCATGCTAGTTGGGGAGAAAAAAAGCAGGGGAATGGGGGAAAAGAATGGAAGTGATGCAATTGTTAGCTACCATGTTAATGCTTATTACCCACCCACTTTACTGCTGATCATCTTAGGTGCACAAAAAACCTTACCTTCCAAACCACAAGTAAGACTTTTTTTTTTTTTTTAAGAGCACAATGCCTCTATGAAAAATTTTCTTTCTTTAATAAGACAGACTCTCATGAATCACACAACCCAGTTTCCATTTAGTCAGCAAGGGTATTTCTCAGGTGAGAAAGAGCTGAGTACTTTTCAGTTCCAGAGTTTTAAGAGGGCAGATTATCCCTGCATGAAGTTGAAAGAGCGTCTATAATAAATAAAAGAATAAGAGGCTTTTAAAACCATACATTTGCACTTTGGAAAAATAGCAACAATGCAATTCTAACCTCAGGTTCTGTTTATTCAAACACTGTCTAAAGAACAACTGCATGGAGGTTAGAAAAGCTACAGATCCAAGCTTTACTACAACTCTTACAGGAGATTTGTCTGAACTTGTTTCCATTTACACAGTGGGTCTCATGAGATATTTTCAGGTTTTCTAGAAGAGTTTTTCTTCTTCCTACCATGCACTTCACTGGACATCATTGTAGATCAAGTTCTTTCAATCCTTAAATTTATTTAATTAATTAATTCTCTGAATTTTATTTATCTGAATCAACATATAGGTATCATCTCCAATTGTGACAGAATACCAAACCTACAACTGAAAGCCCTGTGTCACAATTTGCATAGGACATAGGCCAAATCCCCATCAATTGGTTGAAAATTAAATCTTGCTTTCACCTGTTTCTCTTAAGTTCACTGTTATTGGTGATTTTCTCATATAAAACCATCTTCATTATTTTAATCAATACAAAGTTGTACTAGTAGAAAAAAACGAAATGTGGAGTTTCAAGATTGTTGACAGCTCCAAGCTCAATGTCCAAATGATGAGAAATCATGTCACTTTTAAACTCTTAAAGTTATATGTACATCTCAATGTAAGCAAATAATTTTTTTTTTCACTAGTAAAGGCAAGTAAGTAATACTACTATTTAAATTTTTAATTTATTCTTAGATTGACCCACAAAAAATAGGTCAGTAGAAACCTACTACATATGGTTGATTTTCCTTCTTAATATAATATTCTTTTTAAATACTTGGTTAAAAGCATTTTTATTGTTAAACTGTAGTAAAACCGTGAGGCTTGATAGAAAGTCACGAACCAAACTTGTGAGTGAATACAAAAATCGTTAGGAAATTTTCCTGCATTTGCATAAGCCTCAAAGAAATTACATTTCATAACTAGTGGTATGATTTGGACTAGAAGCTTATAGAAAACAAAAGGAGAGAAGTTTAATATTAAATATTATAATTCAGAATTTGAGACACCACCACATTTCACTTAGATGGAATAAATGGACACTGCGGAAATGTTCAAATTATCTAAATAAATAAATATGTTAAAGGGCTGAGAAACCATAGAGTCCAACTGGCTGAGAGGTATAATTCAGTAGACAGAAAAAGAAAAACATTGTGGTTTTGAACAGAATTATGTGCATGCTGATTTAAAAAGTACAAAAGATTATGCTTTTTAACCAAAAAACCACAACAAACCCAAAGAACTTCACACATAATGTTTCTTTATGCTACTGATAGCTAATTTAATTGCTAACTTTTCCCCATGTATTGTACAAATATGAAGCTATAGTGGCAAAGTGTTTGCCTCTCAAATTATTGCACAAATATCAGCATATTGCTGAATTTTATTTCAAGAATATATAGTGCCTTAAAATTATGCCCAGAAAATAGAAATACTAATAACTATATGATAAGAGCAAAGAAAGAAGTTCTGTAAATCTAGCTGAGAGTTTTTTAATTGGTTTTGCTTAATAGACCATATGTTCCTTAATGGATAACCACAGTGTCCTGGCTCAAATTATAAAATGGTATTTGTGCACTATAGCACAATTGTTGCTGTATTCTTGTTCTCCTAAATCATTGTGTTTTAATACAGTTGGAGAATATTTATACTGTTTGTACGTGAAAAATTTTCTGTGAAAAGTACACAGTATGAGAACTTTAAACTTGGCTTCTAACATAAAAGCTTTAGTATTATCATTGGATAATACTAGACTCATTACTAGTCTGCTAGTGCTAGATTCATTTTCCAGTTCTTCTACTTTGTAGGACTTCAAATTGCCTAGGTACCTCATAGGTACCACTGAAGTGCCACTTATTTCTGTCTTCTGCACTGTGTATGTGCCATTAGTTCCATGTTTGACATTTACTTCTTAAAATGTCGCAATGCACTTTTTGCAGTTAGGACTCTTTGGCCTAGTCACACATCAAAAGGTCAGTGTTCAATCTATCCATGTGGGACTTAGACTTGCTAAGTATAAACACCTCTTGTCAGGATGGCATGGACACAGCCGCTGAGGAGGGATCCACGGGGGAAAAAAAACAGACCTTGCAAAGAAACACTGGAGCAACTCACTTGAGGTAAGCACAAAAGTGGGGAAAATACACTTTTTCTTTTTCCTTGGGCATTTTGAAGAGCTTTGTGGCCCAGTGCAGTGCTGGTCAAAGATATCCTAATAAGCAACACATTCAGTGCATCACTCTGACACACAGAGAAGGTGTTTCCTCAAACATTTCTGCATGGCATGTTATGATGCTGGGTCATAACAGCTGAGCAGATATAATATCATGTATGCAGCTAAAATATGAGGCTTTATGTAGACATATAATTTCATTTTCACTATAGAAGAAAACTGGTTGCTTGTAATACATCTGAAACACTACATAAAACAAAAGGTTAGGAAGAAAGTTGGATCATCACCTCTCACATCAAGGTTTCTTAGCAGCCTGCTTTCCTGCATTGCCCTGGCCTGTCTCAACAAGCTTTCCTTCTGGACAAAGCCCAGGCACAGCTGGGCCTGCGTATGTTAAAAACAGTTCCCAGTAGTCAGTACAGAAGAGGAAAGACCAATTGTGAGCTCTTTCTCTCTCAGTAATCCTCCAGCAGTACTCCAATAGGGTTTAATACCTTAAACATCCCCATATGCCTGCATGCCACATCCCACAGCATATGGCACATATTCTGAGTTTCAGAGTTTGCACATTGTTTCATGCTACTGACACGATGGAATGACCCCTCCACCAAAACGGACACACCATTGTGCGGGGAATGCTTTATTAGAAGCACTGAAATAGTGCCAGACACCAATGTTCAGTAATGATTTGCTCTTTTATGTGATACCATTTATAAGTATAACAGTATAATGTGTAGGTCAGCCATCTTTTACAGTCCTTTGTGAGGTCACTCACAGGGTCAGAATAAGGAAATTACTAAGAGGTTTTTTGAAAAAAATTTAAGAATTATTGAAAAATCTTGTGCCGCTATATAAAGAATAGTTCTCCATCCTCTCTCTGACCTTTTGCTGCCATACATATATCACTAGCAGAAAAAGAAAATGATCTCTAAGTATTTTTGAAATAATTTTGTCATGAAACATCACAGAGAGTGTGGTTCACAGGAATGCCTTTGCTTTGATGGGCTAGAACAGCTGTAGGACTGCATACAGCTGTATGCTGTTTATGCTAAGGAACTTAAAATCGTTCAGCAAACTTTTGCTTCAGATTATGTACTGTGGCATGCAACAGATCAGGGCCTCATGGGCTTGAGGAAAACAGGGTCAATCTGAAGTGTAGTGCTTGTGTCTGTAAGCATCCCAGAACCCAAGGATATCACACCATATGGATTTCAGTGAACCACATGACAGCAGTGACAGCACATTGTAGTACTCTTCCTGTAAAGCTGAAATCAGTGGGAATGAAAATGCCTGATATCAGGTGTTGTAATTTACAGGATTATAGTTCATCAACCCTACTACTAGACAAAAACCTCTGATGGTATGGTACTTGACACAAATTCTGATAGCTTATTACTGGTTTTAACAATAAAAAGCACATAATGAGTGCATGAGGGCACCAGCTGTGTATGCAAGCTGACAGAACATCCTCTTTGTGAGTGTTTTGGAAATCCTGTGGGTTTTCACAGGACTGCTCATGTCATTTTGGTTAAGGAGAAAATCCTGTGTAAAGCCAGAGAAGAAGTGAGACCATGACGGTAAAATATCAGCTTAATTTCCAGATCACTCATAGAGGATAGAGATAACAAACTTAAACCTTAGCTTTCCATACACTCAGAGAGTGCTTTATATTTTATATTCCTCCATAATAGTGTTCTCTTTGTGACTCCTGTTTGTATCCACTGTATTTTTCCATAAGTAATGTCAAAAGACATTTCCTTCAGAAGGTCAAATCCTAGCAACGTACGGTCACTACCTCAAATTATTCCTGTAAAACAAATCTAATGCAAAACACAACATAGACCAAGAATATTTGAGAGCTCACACACATTTGTGGAGTGGCAGCACTGTCACCCACACTATCCACAGTTTGTTATTTCTGGAGCCTGAGGCTGAGCTTGTTGCTTTCAGCAGGATTCACTTAACACCTTTGTCCTCCAGCTGATGCTCAGACCCTGAGTTCACAGTCTCTAGCCTGAACTAAATATTGCAAAAGAACTGAATGTAAGTTTTGTATCAAGCCAGTAACATGAAAGCTTTTTACGGAAAGGGTGAAAAAGTGCTGGAATCATCAGCCTGGGGAGGTGGTGGAGTCACCATCCTTGGAAGTGTTCAAAAAAAGATTGGATGTGGCACTCAGTGCCATGGTTTGAGGTGTTAGGGCATGGGTTGGATTTGATGATCTTAAAGGTCTCTTCCAACCTAGTGATTCTGTGAATTCATTTGGCATATACTAGAAAGACATTCAATAATTGAATGGATAAAGAACTATAATCTGCCATCTATCTTTTATCTTATTATTTCTAAATTCAACCAAGCCACTGATAAACTTTTGAATATTTTTAATTCAGTATGGCACAGTATCAAATTTCTGATAGTCTAAAGCCAAACCAAAATAAAATGAGTCCCTTCAGAGAAACAGATTGTCAGATTTAAATGTGCCATATTTAAAAAAAGAGTAATAGATCAGTAACAACTTTTCCATAAATTTGACACACTTGTTAAGTACAGAATAAACCAATTGCCAATATTTGATTATTTTTGTAGCCAAAATTCAGACTCATTTCAAATTCTGAATAACTCTTTGCTAAAAATGTAATCTATTAATACATAATAATATTACCTCTGTCACCAGGATGTCTGAACAGTCCATTTCATGACCAAGGTGACCTTGCCAGCAGCCTGTTTATAGAGACAGGTGGTAGCTACATACTCCCAAGGCCTGCCTCTCCCTTCCACATTTTGTGGCTGGAAGCATTTTGGACTTGATAATACTCTTCTCTCTCAGGTTTGATATTAACAAGGTTATATTAAAAATTCACTGCTACATCCACACAGCCCACATTTTTTAATGACCTCCCCAATATTCAGCAGAGTGAAATCAGAATCTCTTAAAGCCAGAAGCTGATCAGAGTGAAAATACAGAGCTAGTTTATACTTTCTAAAATATAACTTATTAAAACACATTATCCAAATAGTTAGATGTGCTTGTAGCCACACCAACATTGTCACGAGAATAGCTGCAGTGCTGTGCTTCTGTCAATTGGAAGCAATTGTCTTGTTTTGACCTGTCACAAATTCACTTAATAGGAAACAAAATAGCTCACAGAGATTAACATACTTTTAGGCGACTCAGCTGTTAGTGGTCACAGCAATGTACCTTTTTTTCTGAGACAATGCCTTCTAGGCACTCCACTTACTCACCCTTTGGTGTGCCTTGATCTCACTTCTGGTGTGTTTTCATTCATGTCTTATTCCCCCAAATCTTGAAGGAGCAGGAACCCAATTTCTAAAATGAAAATGTAAAATATTTTGGAATTGCTTTAATTGATTTTTCTCCAAGATCTAACAGATGGACATGCAAAATTTATACAACCATTGAAGACTTGAAGGTGACCAACTGAAAAGACCTTGGGAATAGAGTAAAGGACTTCATGATTATTTATTTCTACAAGCTTCCTGAAGAAAGAGAGATGGTAGCAATCCAGAAAATCAAAAACAACAATGAAAGAGGCAGAAATCGCATCAAGATTTCCCATTTCCAAGCAAAATACCATGATTAAAAAGGAAAGTTTCTTGGAAGTTATCTTGTTCTCAGTCTGACAGACTGTGTGGATATGAATCTATCTGCAATTAAAGCATCTTCATTTCATCCTTCCTAAGCAAGGGTCTTCATGATGTACCCTGACAGTCTAAGAGCTCTATAGATGAACAGTATGTATCTAACCCAATGAAAATTGCAGAGCAGATAAGGACCACCATTGTTTTTCCAGTCTTCTAGTCTTATCCATACTTATTTTTTCTTAGCATCTGAAATACTAAAAAAGAAATAATTCTGTATCTGTCCATCCCATTGCTATCCTCTATGTTAAGGACATCAGTAAAGAATCCAGTGTAACTTGCTACAGCAACCTTCTTAAGCAATCCAGTTACTTCCTGTAGAATTTTCCTATACTATTTTTAAAAGCATTACATCAAGAAATCACGAAAAGAGTAGCAGTTTTCTCCTAGGTAAACCTTGACTAACATCACAGAAATCTAACCTCAGAAAAAATGATAAGACTAACATTTGTCAAGCAGAAGCTAGATCTGTGCTAGTAAATTGAACACAACATGGGCATGTGCTCAAGATGCTAATAGGTCATTGCTAAAGGGATTAAATTTTTGGAACAGCCCCTTGGCATGTGTATGATTCTCAACTAAATTTTTCCAAACAATGCCCAGATGGCATTTCTAAGACACCCTTCTCTGCATAGTCCCTGGGTATTTATGGCACCAGGCGTCACACCTGCACTCTCCTGCTCCCCACCAATGCAGAAAGAATGGCAGTGTGATATTTAAAAATGACCCATATACTCTTTTTTTCAAGAATGTGCTTTTGCACATTCTTCTTGGAGGAGCAGATCCCTCCTTCTTGGGTCTGCTCTATGACCTCAGGAACTCCTGACAAGCTTTGAGTGCTGAACCAGAGTGCTGAAAGGTCCCTTTGACCAATTGGGTGGTGAAGCATCCCTGACATACCAGACAGTCTTATATGATTCAGTGGGGACAACAATGGCTGTAATCGGAACATCAGCCTCCTGGCCAAGGTGTTGAAAGGACCATCAGCCCCCCTGACAGCCTTGGAACATTCCCAGCTGCACTGTAGCCCAAGTGGAACACTACCATTATTGCTAGAGTTTTGAAATTATTGCCAAATGTTTTAGAAACTCCAGGAAATAACAAGATGGGATATTTCCAGGATGAAAATTTTGCAGATGTGTAAAGCAAATTATCTTGCAACCTTCTGAAGGGTGATCCTATGGAAGGCTCCTGGGGGTTCTCCTGGACCACAGCAGGCTGCACAAGCACCTCTCTCTAAGTAGGAAGCCTCTTGGAACTCATGAACTGTCAAGTTTTCAAGAGACTTTGGCTGATGATGAAGCCAAGGTTGATAGGCCCTATACAAATAATCCTCAAGGTGTAACCCATATCTGTTGAGAAAACCTAGGAGATTTGATGCATTTTCATGAACCTGAGGGAAATTTTGATGTACAAGGATATAGATAGAGATAAATACATCTCTTTTTCATGGGTGCATGCATATGAATTGATAATGATATAAATGTTGTTATAAAATTATAATTAAGTCTATATCAAAATTGTAGTAAATACTGTTTAATAATTATAAGAATAATAAATTAGTCAATTATTATCTCTGCTAAACCCTTTTGAACCCTTATCTTTTGTACTCTTTTTATCTTTACTTTTTTGCAACCCTGGTCTCTGTGTAACTATTCTAAACTGATTCTGATTTTCCTATATATGCTTTATCAATGTAATAAATATGTAAACTTAGACATCAAACTCTGTTAAAGTTGTGTTTTCACAAATTCTTATTAAAACCTGCTTTTGGCCAGTACTTCCGATGGTAATTCTCCAAGCAGCCTAACCATTCATTCATGACAAAGATGACTTCACTCAGAGAGCGAGGACCCAGATGACTCACCCAGGAAAAGGTGTAGGGGGAGTTGAGAGAAGGATCTGACCCTGATTGAATCATCTCCACTACCTATATTGAGCTTGTGGCTGGAGACTACCACACAGCCACTGCCATACACAGGGGTAAATTTAAAAGTTAAAGCTGTCTTACTCTGATCATAAGATACAGACAAAAAGATCCAAGTGTTTTTCCCTCCTCTGCAGAAGGAACCCCAAGAAAAATGGAAATATTATTTTTATATGAGCTGCCTCTCAACTGGTGTCTGAAGAGATGGGGCAGTACAGGAAGAGCAATGGGCTTCAGACACCATCCCAATACACACACTTGACAGATCTTTTTAGTCCATTAGTCTTTTTAGCCCTTTTTTAGAGCAAAAAGAATATTCAAATGTGAGCAAAGTTACAGTTCTGCACAATATGGAGGGAGAATATGGCCACACCCTGTGATACATTTCACAGAAAGACAGAAAGAAAGGGAGTGAGAGAAACAGCATAAGCGCATCCCAGGAGTTACAGAAGAAAGTAGGCATTGTACCACAGGCTTCAGGAAATTATTGAGTGTAACAGAATGACAGTGGGAGAGCCAGTGGCATCCTCTCAAGGTATGTCCTCTCAGGGTTACACATGGTGGGTCTGAACCACTCCATAAACAAGTACAACAAACATCTTTATAAGATGCAGCACAAAGAAAGAGAACCTAGCTAAACAAAAGCATTTTCTTTATTTTCCATTTTCCCATTCTATAGTTATCTTTTATTGGTCTCACTTCTGATAATCTTTTCTCTTCAGTGATTTATATCAGCAAAGGAATCCAATTTTCTTACAATCATATTTCCAAGTAAATCTCAGGGGGATGAAATTCTTTTAGCCTTGTGTATTGTTGAGTGCAATAGCCATCTCTGTTCACATTATACCACAGGGCAGATGGCCTTTTTCCAAATCAGCCCATATGTATTTGACAAATCATAAGGACATTCTTCACATATCAGGAAAAGGAAGGACTTAGCATATCAAGTACAACTTTTCATTTATTTTACAGAGTAAAATGGTCTACCCTTCACTCTTATAGATTCTTGTCTCTTTTCTATAAATAGAAATTTATGCTACTGCTCAGAACATTTGGATTTTAATCTAGGACAACAATTGTTACTGGAATGCTATCTAATCAGTAGTGCTATTTATACAGTGGTCTGTACTTATTCAGTGCAAAAAATAGCAAGCAAAGAAGAAATAGCAGCCTAGAAAAAATACTCAATATTAAATGATATATGACCTTATGGAATTTAATGATAGGATAGAAGGTCAACAAAGTGATAATCTATGGCAATGAAAGATAAACCCCATTGATTTCATAAAAATATGAAGTTTCTGTCAACCATATCTAATGTTTATAATTTCCAATACTTTCCCTCACACGAAAGAGGACAGAGCTATCCTGGTCTGCTGAAGTACGTAGTGTAGCTATTTCCAGTAACAGGAATCAGGCTACTAAGGGCAAATGTTGAATGAGACGTGAAAATCTGGCTGTGGTTCTTGGCTTAGATAGAAGCTGAATGGCAGCATGTCTGGCTGTGGTTTCCAAAAAATATGCCAGATTTTGGGCTATAATATTGTTATGCACTCCCCAGAATAAATTCAGGTCAGGTTTGAAAGGAAAAGGATTGTAAAGATGCACAGCAGCTCAATGTCATACAACAACATATGGCATCCCAGTGTAATGATCTTTAAAACTATTCTGCACTGGCCTTCCCTTTCTGAACTGAATTTCACAGAACCAACAAGAGAGCATTAGTGGAGGACAAATTGCTTATTTAAATAAAAAACTGAAGTCAAAGGCTAAACAAAAAGGGTTTATGAAATCTTCTCAGATTAATTGAATTATTAACTAGAGGGTTTCTTGAGAAATATTTTAAATTTTTGCTCTGAAACACATTTCAACGAATATTTATAGAAATTTTAAGAAATTCATCAAAACTACAATGAACTCAAAGAAAATTTATTTTCCCAACTAAATAAAAGAAAATATCTCCTAGACCTATTTTCTCATCTATCCTCTCTTAGACATTATGATAAAAATTGTACCCTGTAATGCCAATTTCCCTCTGGTGACTAAAAAAAAGCTCAGATATATTTACCTCTATTTTTTGAAAATAATTTCCCTCTCTCTAACTTAAAAACAGAGATAATTTACAAAAAATAAAAACAAACAAAGAAAAAAGATGCAAACACACTAGTTAAGTGTAAGGAAGTAGTTTAAGAAGTCATTTCTTGATGCAGAAATTATTAGTGAGGTTTTAGGCTTTTTCTGTTCAGTTTCCAATAAAATGTCTCTGGACACCTATATAGCAAATATAAACATACTAATAAAATACTATTCCTCAGTAAACTTTTACAAACCTCTGGTATGGTGGTATCTAATGCACCAAAGGAAAAAAAAAAAGATTTGTTAGAAAAAAGGAAAAGTCATATCAAAACTATATCAAGATGAAATACACAATAGAGTTCAAAAAGCATCTTTTACAATATGATTAGCTCAAAATATTGAGGTACATTTGGAATAAGCTTTCAATATCTGACTACACTGTGAATTTGTTTCCATATGTGCAAGAGGCAAATAAATGAATTGTAGAGTCAATGTGCTACTAAAAATAGTGGGTCAGAATGTAAGTGTAGGCACTCAATAGTATTTGAAATACAAACACATGACTATGGAAAATCGACCAAGTTCAATAAACCAAGCACAAAAATTGCTACTGCTTCTCTGGTGCTGCATCAAATCTACAGTCCTTTGTAAAATGTAAATAAAATGAATGAAAAAAAAAACAACAACAACAAAACAAACAAAGAAGGAAGAGATAATCTTTCACATGGTATTTAAGAGTGTCCCTGTTCTGTAGACATTTGCAGTAAATCCAGGGATATTCTGATAGCCTCTCACATGTTGAATGGCAGCTGGAAAGTTCCCAAATTACCTTTATGTATTACTGCACTACTCTCTGTGAATGAACAGAGTAATCCCATTCCCTGGACTCAGAGGGAAAGCAACAAAATTCTTTGAGAACATATTAATATGAGTATTGTATCTACTTATTTTCTGAAACACACTTCTAAAGCATCACATTTCTATATTTGATATATAAAGATGGGGTTGAGAAATTCTGACAAACCCTGAGCTTGTTGCAAAGGACCGGAGAGTGCTATGAAGAATCCAACACCAATCACTGCCCAAAAGCTTCACAATGACTCAAAGAACAGGGAAAAAATCTTTTGGAAAATACTTATACTATGAACCTTTTCCCTTGGTGCCCTGGAATGCATCTTGGATTCTTCACATATTTTAAATTCCACTGTCAGACAAGCAAAAGAGAGGCCTAAAGCTAAACAGCATGGATTCTCTTTCTGCTCACCTGCTACAAATACCACTGGTTCATTTTTTTCTAGCCAGGATTATCTAACATTGAAGAAGTGGCAAAAACTATAAAAAATATATAGTATATATTTTACATATTATGTGCATTAGACACCATAACTTGCAATATTTAGATACCTCATAGCAGAAATAAGGTGGAATTCCATGACACCACGGATCAGTTCAGGGTACAAGTGTTCATTCTTTCCTATGTCAGCTCCCTGTATATAACCATATTAACTTATCACCAAACAGAAAGTAACATATACTGCTTTTTTTTACTGTATTAGCTCAGGAGCAGCTCCACAGTAACACTGTGGAGCTTGAATTTGTCCATCTCAGTTTCAAGAGAAAAAGCAAAACAAGACTGTTCACATGTGTGCACATCTTCTCTGGGACTTATAATAAGATATTTTATACTTTAATAGCTAAAAAAAAGAATTGATTTCTTATCTCTGGCACTCTTCATTTGTGTAAAATATCACTCCAGATTAATAAACCTGTTAGTGTTTCATATTAACCTCTTCAAGGATATTTGTACTATTTGTAATAGTTCTTATCTCTATATTTTTGCCCAGAAACACTGACAGTTTTAAATAATAATAATGAAAAAAAAAAAAAAGATAAAATCTATGACTGAAGGAGAAAGAAATTAAAAGTTAATGGCCCTTTAAGAGTTATTGGTGATTTTCTTACCAAACCTAGAGGAAAAATATTTCAATAATATTTGTGGCTGAGTTACCTGGGTTTGATTTTCTCTTTGTCAGCATTTTTTTATATTTCTTCAGTGCATCAAAATATTCTACAGCTGCTAGTGCATCTCTGTGTTTGTGTTTGCAGATATGCTGTGGTTTTAAGTATGTAATTTTGTAAATTTTTGTGTAGTCAACTTTCTTACAACTTTAAAAAATTGTAGTAAATTTTCTTACAGTTACAATCAAAGATGTAGTGATTTCTACAGTTGCTCAGCATCAGGACTTCCCTTGCCTTCATGGCATCTTATAAATTGGCCCTGGTTTTAGAGTGAGTTATGTCCAATTCACAGCAGCAACCAGAAAAAGAAAAATTCTTTAAGAATGTTCAAGCACATGGAAAGAAAGAACGGTAGGGTTAACTGAAACTTTCTCCCCCATGCCTGGATATGAGGTGGGAAATGTCTAGCACAGGCAAAAGGTGTTTGATGTGGTATCTTGCAAGAGACCATTCACAGCAATCAGAAATACTATTTGAATAGAAATTCCTGATCAGTTTCACCCACATGTGTTATTTTATATACTTATATACTTTACATACTGTGATCTGCACACTGGATGTAGCCTTCACCTTCAGAGGACAGGATATGGCTGCAAATGAATTGTTAGTGACCATACTTTAGCTTTCAGGTCAAGGACAGCAAAAACTAAAGCTCCTGACTCTGGCAAACCTTGAGTAAGATACTAAGTTATTACCAGATTTTTGTGCTTTTATCTTATTTTTAATAGGGAGAACCCAAATATGTTCCCTCATCCCCTTTGATGTTCTTCATGTCAAAAAACCATAAAAATGAAGCATTTCAAGGTAAATTTTTCACATAGCAAATGCCATATATGGGAAAATTTAATCCAAATGTATACTTTTTGGTAGCAGTAGAAGCAGCAGAAAACAGCATATTTTAACAGGAAAATTGCAAGTAAATAACATGCACACAGAGCTCAACCTACATCTGCCGTCACCCAAAGAAAAAAATTACTCCCATGTGTATCATGGAGCCTTCTATTAGAAGATTGTATACTGAACAACAAATCAAATTAAGCTTGAATATAATGATAGCTCAGAAAGATCAGTGGAAAGATCTGGTAAGTATGAATCAGTCATCTTCCTTTGTGTGGAAGTCAATTTACAGTACAGAAGTTTGTTTCAGCCCTATAGTTCTGCTTTTAAGAGAAATAAGCTTGTTACTTGCTTGCAAATATAAAAAGCTATTTGCTTTTCCTGGCAATATGTCTTAGAGAAAGACATGCTGACTGTCTCAAATCACCTCCCTGTCTTCCATGTGCCCCAGCAGAGATTCCAAGAGGATCTGTTCCATGATCTTCCCAGGCACAAAGGTAGGGCTGACAGGTCAGTAGCTCCTAGGGTCCTCCATTCTACCCTGTTGAAAGATGAGTACAAGTTTTCCCTTTTTCCAGACTCCTGGGCCTTCACTTGACTGCCATGACATTTCAAATATCATGGACTGGCTTGGTAACTAAGCTCCAAAGTAAACTCAGGCTGTGCAGGTAAGATAGAGCAGGCATTTATTCTCAAGCTTGGTATGGATCTCTAAATCTAGAAAATCCTCCTATGGGATTTACAGAAATATAATCCTAAAGCACTTGGTTATAATGCCCAGTGTGAGTCTGCTACACATTGGTTTTGATGTGTACAAGCTTTAAAACTATTTCAGAGAGAAATCAGGTCCCTCTCTTGCCTTTCCTGCCTTTGTCTCTTTCCACGATGCATGAAGACAGAAAGACTTAAAATTTTCCTTTTAATGAACCAATAATTTTTTTGAAATTCCCATACTCCTCAGGTTTTACATTTTTTTTTTACCATTATGATGTCAGAACAGCAAGTCCCACTTCAAATCTTAGGTCAAAAATTATTAGAGAGGACCAACATCACATTCTAAGATGAGGAGATTTAATGATTTCATTCCTTCAGGAAATGAGCCAGCATGATTTTTTACCGAATTCCTATAAAGATCCTGTGGTACCTAAAATCCAAAGGCAAAGGCAGCAAGGAACCTTGGCTGATATGTGGGGGTCTGTGTGTATATATATATTTACACTAAAATTGCACAACACAAAAGTGAAGTCCTTTACTTCTAATGTCTCAGAGAATTGATTATTCCAGAGTGCTGAACAATTTGAGTGAATTTGCTTTTTAGCTCCACTGTGGGACTTGGAGGAAGATGAGATATTAATATCTTATATGGTTTAAATCTAACAGTGTTTAAGTAGGACAATTCACCTCTCTCCCCACATCAATTCCTCCCTGCAATTGAAAATTATCAAGTCTCTGTTTCTGCCTCACAGATTGTAAATAGGGACAGCCATGAAAGGAATATTGACACTATATATAGTTAATCCTCTGGTGTTTAGAAGGAGAAACCTCTTAGCTCATGATTTCAAAGTGAAGAAATGAACTGAGCAGCAAATCCTTTGTGTTCCTGCTAATCATTGTCCTTAAAAAATTTTTGTTGTAGCACATCTGACAAAGGTGTCAGAGGCTTGTAATCAATTCATCTTTTGGCTATAAATCTAAGCTTGCAGCCATAGGATAGCTTTTCCTATTCACTGCAGATAGATGTAGAATAAAGTTACAAGAGACACTGAGAAGATGCAGAGATGCTGTCATAATACAGTAAGCTCAGTGCCTGATTTATCTATATTAGATAATATCTAATACATCTATATACACTATGTTTTAAAACAACTTCATTTCTTCAACATCAGAAAAACCTCAAAAGTGATGGAGATACACAGAAGTGATGAAAAATGTCACAGAATTATCTCATAAATTTATGATGATCTGAGTTTAGAATAAATTGCAAATTTTGCTCAGTCTACTTTTTCAAAATCATCAAACTGAAGAATCTGTCTCTAGGTGGCTTCTGTGAAATGTGCTTAAAACTGCCCTACCCAGTTGAACCAAGTGCCAACCATCCTTTGCAAGTACAATACTGCTGGACACAATTACTGAACGTGCCTGCTGAATGTGTGCTGAGTTTGCCTTTTCTGGTCAAGTAAAATTTTTAGATCTTGTGACACACTATTTTTTTAAGCTTGTGCAGAAGCAAAACCAACATAAATTCAGGAAAGGTTATTATAATTAGAAAGGTACATTTCAGACTGTACCAAGTGTAAAACAGGAGTTCTGTATCATCATCTTGCTACATATAAAATGTGTTCCTTCAGAAACAACATGGAAAAGCTTTATTTCAACACTTATTAAACACCAAACCTCATTAACTTGTCAAGATGCATTTTACTCCCAATATTGTATAAATAAATTCTGGAGAGGGAATGGAGGGAGGTGTTTTACATTGCATTATAATACATGAAGTGGTAGGGTGAGAAACTTAATACTGCAGTTTGCTTTTTTTTTTTTTTTTTGTAAGCTGTAGAGGCCTTATTTCCAAATCAGTTATCTAAATTCAAGATTAAATGTCTTTTAGAAAACATTAAATGAGACACAGATATCTGGGACCAAGGGCTGGATTTTTTGCTTTCAGAATTTCTTTCTTTTCATATGTATACCTGTGAATACTGCTTATATTAAAGCAGTACTCAACCTTACATTAAAGGGTTGCATATAGGCTAAGTGATGTAAATATTACCATTTGTACATGATGACAAACAACAGTGATCCCTGATAGTTTCACAAACCCTTTCCAAGGATTTTTATAAACATTTGTTCTTCAGGCACAATTTTACACTCTTAACTTCTCAATATGGAGCCACTGTTCCCAGGGTATTCTAAAATTGTTATGGTTTTTGACATCAGAAGTGAGGGGAAGAAGAAAAGATGGGGACCATAAGTCTAACTGCTGAAAGTTTTTATCTGCAACATGAGCATTTGGTGTCAGATCCACTTAGGATCATCACCTATTCTTTTCCAATAGTGTAATGCACAGATGAGAACATAAACAATTTTTCAGCAGGTAATTTGTGAGTCACAGCACAACTGTACTGTCACTTTGAACAATGGGAAAAGAGCAAGTTTTCAGAACTTCTGTTTATTTTATAATATAGATTATTATTGTACAGTTTCAAAAGAAAAGGAATACATTTCAATGTGAGGCTTGAGTAAGAACATAAATAAATGGAAGTTTATCTCACAATTACCTAAATCTACATTAATATCTGGAAACTTTTGAAATAAGACAAACAATTGGATACATATCTCTGCAAGGTACTTCTTTCTACAGGAGCTAGAGAAGGAGATTGACTCCCATCTATTGAATAGGCGTAGGCTTTTCATGTCCCTTTGTCACATCCATTTTAATCACAAATGTAGCATGATTATAAAAATTACAGAAAAGTAGGATATTATTAAAGAACTCCTTCCATCCTGCACTAGGCAAATCCGAGACTTTCTGAAATCCTGAAATTTTCTGACAAAATCTAGGAAAATCCTAGCCTAGAGTAAGTGACTGCATTAACTTAAGGGAAGCTTCTTTTCCCACACTGCTTTATTCAGGCCAGGAGTTCAATAGCTCCTAACATCAACTCTTTTACTCATGGCTGCTGAGTTGCTCTCAGGCAAATTTTTCTCTGGACTTGAACAGAAATTGTATTTTTAATACGAGACAGCTTTTCAGCCAGTTACTGAAACCACCACATTTAAATGAAAATTCAAAGTGGAATCGATTTTTGGCAAAAATATTCACAATGCAACGTGATGGGCATAGGACCAGATGTAAGGAACATAACATGCCTACTGTTTCACAGGAGCTACCAGTTCTTTCTCTTTTTCTGCTATCTCTGTGGCACAGAACTTCTGCCATCTGCTCCAGTCAATTGTGCAAAGACAACACCAACATGTTCAGTTACTATGTTCTTCTTCACCTTTAGAAATAAACTGCAATCATCTATAAAATGTGAAAATGTCAAAAGTCCTCCTCTTACAGACTCCTGATTAGAGCATTGACCAGGACACACTTCAGGCATTATCAGAACTGCACTTCCCCCTGAATCCTCAGGCATAACTCACATGTTTAACATCAGATTTCCCAGCCACCATCTGGGAACACTCATTCTGTCCTCCTCCTATCCCAGATGACTTCCCTTACCTCCCAACCCACTCCACTTTTTCATCTCTCCACAGCTCTGACTGGCAGCTCTATGACACTACATTGAACCATCAGGCTTCTCCCAGCCTTTGCTTGTGCCAAGCAGACAGGGATGTGGATGCTTTTGCATGCTCTAACTAATCTTCTTCTTCTGTCTGGCTTTTGAACAATATGATTTCCCTACACTTTCTACCTCAGCACATTTATTTCATCTGCTATTTTTGAGTCACAGGAGTGATGGAGCAAATGTCTGGCCAACTCCTAAATACTAATGCTCTCAAATAATTTTTTGTCAACAATGCAATTAATCACAGCCAAAGTAAAAAGGATCTTAGAAATTCCTGGTAATTTTTACAGTGCCACTTACTCTCAATATAGAAAGCCAGAGAGCAAGTTTGAATTCAAGTGATTGATAAAGAGACCTAATTCAAGTAATGTTGTATGGAAAACTCTGAATTTGTTTGCAATAAAGCTTTGACATTCATATATAATCTAAGGAGAGTTATTTACTTCCCAGAGATCCCCTACAGAAGAATAGCACTTTTTTCCATTTTGCTTTTCTTTGCAGAAGGAAACCACGTTGCAATGAAAAAGCCATTTGTGCATACAGAGAAGAAAGATTGTTTTTCAGAGCCTGCCTCCTAAGAAATAATGAGTTTTTTCCAATAATCCCAACCTGGACCAACTAAAAACTAACAAGGAGCTTAAGACTAACAAGGAGATTATTCTTTTTTTTTTTTTTTTAGGATACTTGATATTACTTTGGAATTCATTTTCTTTATCAAATTTATTGGAGTGTAAAGACGAATGCAATTTTGCTTTTAATGTACAAGTGCTACAATTCTTAGGCAGGTATTATAATAATATTACAGCATGATAACATCCTTCTCTTCTTAGATCTTTTAGGTTTTTCTCACATAATCCTTTAAAATTTATCTCCAGAGTCTTCTCATTTAGGTTAATGCAAATTCTTCATTGGATCTCCTCCCTTATTTGTCTTGATCTTCAAACACACAGGCTCTTTCAAGAGTCAGTCCTCCTTAACTATTTCAGGAATGTGATTCTAAAACTCCACTTTTTTCCATTTTGTCTGTCAGTGATGACAGTTTCAACTGCCTATTTTCTTCCTCCAGAATTATCTTGAGTCTTGCATGCAATCTGTACATGCAAAAAACCTAATCAAAGAAAAACACACCCCATACAAATCAAATTAGCAAAGTCTTAAACTCCTCTAAACTCCTCTACCCTTTCCTGGGATGTTAGAAATTATTTTTAGATGTTAGAAAAATTAACTCTTTGATAACAACTAAACAGCAAAGAACTTAGATGTTGCCTTGAGTGCTAATATAAACACTCTCTGCATGTGATGCGTTGCTGAAACTTCAGATTCTGCAACAGATACTGCCTTATGATATCACTCCTGTAATTGGGCACAGCTGAAGCCTTTGCTGTTAAAAAAAGCATTGTTACATTTTATATCTATAGTGCTGTCTCACATTTGTTCTTCTTTTTGATTATGAGAGTAAAATCAGTATGACAAAACTGATAATCAAAAAAATTTACTCATTTTTTTCCAAATTACAAGTGAGATTTTAAAATCCATAGATCAAAAATTAAACTGGCAGAGAAACCACAGAAATGCAGGTCATGCAAGAATTGAAGGTATATTGTGATCCAATGTTTAATGGCAGCATTATGAGTACTCTAGGGGTTTTTACCTATGTGCTGCTCAAATCCTTCTGATCTCCCTGAGCCTGAATTTATGGCTCTTAATGAGAATCCAACAGCACTGGTATAACAGGGGCACTATCCAGAGATCTGGCCCCATCTATTTTGGAATATAAAATGTATTACACAAATTCAGGACATGTAAAAGGAGGTATTCTTATTTTAATTTCTCTTAGGATATGATTTCTTCTCAATCCTAGAACTATTTGATACTATCTTTAAAGGTATATTTCTAGCAAGACAATTTGAAATTTCAGCACATACTCTGTGTGAAACCAGAACACTGTACTTTGCTAGCTACAGTATCATATTAAAGACTGGTTAGGGAAAGGAGAAATGCACAGTGTGGCCAAAAGCAAAAAAAAAAAAAAAAAAAAACAAACCCACCAAACAAACAAAAACCCACAACAAAATAAAACTCTCTGACTACAATAAATTGTTTTCAGTTTTCAAAGACTTTTATGTGAAATACTGGTGTAAAAGTTCCTGTGGGGTTTTTGTGTCTCATTCAGAAAATATGATGCAATTTGTAGAAATCAAATCAGTTGTTAGATGTATTTCTACCATCAGCAATTTCTCACCAGTTTAATTGCCTGCATCCAACATGAAGCTAAGTCATGCTACTTCAAAGATGCAGAAATTGCTGCAATAGTTATTTGGGGTATTATTCATTTGGGCACTCCTAGGTATTATGTAACCCAAGATGAAATTTCCTGCCTAAGGTTGTAGCAAATTCTTTGCTGTTTTCACAAAGGCAAACAAATATTTCTGAGGTACTGCTTGTGCTTATATTTGAAAAAAACAAACTCATGAAGATTTCTCCTGAGCTGAGCCATCATTCTAATAATCCTCTTCCCTCTGGTTACATCCAAAGCAGACTTACATTTTAACAAGATTTAGTTTGTTCTTATGTTGTGAGGAGAAATGCCAGGTTCAGTATGAAAAGTGAATGGAATCAAAATCTGTTTCAATTTCTGTTTCTCTGATAGTTTAACCTTTCCACAGCCAAATTTTTTTCCAGGTATAATCTGAGGATTTGGATTATTTTGTAGAGATTTAAACATCTTCATGGTTACAAAAGGGCCAAATCCCAGGACAAATGTGTTCCTAACAAATTGTCAGCTTTCCCCACAAAGTGACAGCCTTTGACTAAGCCTGAAGAGCAGAGATCAGTGTACAGTTTAATGTGTTCTGACAGATTGAATTTGCTGAGAATTCACAGTAGTTCCAGCCTTTCCTGGATGCTCCTTCTGACCCACTGCTCACCAGACCAGCAGAGATAGTTCTCAAGAGATCACAGACAAATGTCAAAGGTTCATGCTGCAAAATTCCCTGGTATTTAAAGGCAATACCCTTAAGACATAACCCTTATCTAAAAATACATTCTTTAGAGAGATGTTCTCTAGATGGGATTATGGTTTCCCTAGCAGCAGATTAGAAAAATCTTGAATTTTGCCTTGTGCAAAAGTTCAGATAACACTCCTTATTCACATCTTTTCAGACATCTACCCTGTTGATCATATGGCCCCAGTGGCTCAAGGACAATCAAAACTAGGCAGAGTTTAAACACTCAAAATTTAGGCAATATACAGTTTATCTACACCTCATTGCCAAGATCTTTTAGGTTCCTTCCAACTCAAACCATCCTATGATTCTACACTTTTACCTACTATTTCATTTAATATGTTGCACTGTTAAGAACATTATTCCTGGCAGGAAGAGAATTATTATCTTTATCTTCTACAACAGCAATTTAGTGCTCTAAATTCTTGCCAAGAAGAAAAAAAAAAAAGATCCATGTGAATCTCTCAGGATCATAAGCACGGTATTGTTGACGTGAGTCAGAAACAGATCAGGCAATTTGTGTTAGTCAAACACAGCTTGAACATGAGCTTTCTGAATTATGGCATGAGCATTTCCGTGCAGTCACCTGATACATTCATGCCACACAAGCAGCAGTGTTAGAGGTTGATTGGTTCCACTGAGCAGTCCAAATCCCAGCAATAAAAGGGGGCACATTAGCCAGACAGTTTGCTGAGACAAACCTTGTGGGCCATGGTCAGAAGGTGCTGCACACACTGCCCATCTGGGATGCCTCTGGGATGTCCTAGCAATGGTATTGTCCTGGAGTAGCTGTGGCCATCACTGCCTGGTATGCTAATATCAGAGTTGCTGTTTTCTGAGAGATGTAACTTATCTTTTCTGAGTCTGGCTTTTGAAAAATGTCATATGTGGCCCTCAGAGAAAGAAACTCTGGCTTCATCTGAGTAATATATAATAATGTGATAATATAACAGGCTCTGTTTGAAGTGATACTAGATTTTATGCTCAGAAAACTCTTAACAGATAGTACAAAGCACACATACCCATGCCCCTGCTGCTATTACTACTACAATCATTATTATTTCAGTGTTTTCCTCTCAGCAGTTTGATTTATGATAAAACTACAACAGAAATCACAAAATATGATAAAGAAAACCAATCCTTGGTCACAACAGGAAACCTTGCCACAACCAAATTGCACAAGTGTGTCTTTGCCAGCATATGGTTACAATTCCACACTATTAACAATCATATCTGGAATATCATTTCTCTCCAGGATGCTGCCTGTATTGGAGCACCAGCAGACTCAGACAAAGACCACACAGAAAGGCTTCTATTGAACCACAGGAAAGAAAGATGGCACTGTGTTTAAGTCCTTTAAGCAAGCACCTTGTTCAGTTTCACAGCAGATGTGTCTTTACATGCTAAATTAGGTGCTTCACTGTTTAACATTACTTACTCCATACACATTTTTAGAGACATTTATCAGAGAACAAATTAATTCTTTAATATTTACTGTTTCTGCCCAGAACCTATGAATGTGCAAAAAGCTAATTATAAGACTATGTCACATTGAGAGGTACAGAATTCAGAAAAGATCATGAAGAAGAATACAACTGAATCTTCCTAAAGCAAAGAGCTTTCACTTAGAAGAAAACATCTGACTTGAATTAAATTAATATAATATTAAATAAGGATGAGTGCCAATAACACTTTTCATCAGTAGAACCCAAAATCTGTTTCAAAAGAGATAGGATCACTAATGCCCATATTGACTGAGGTCAGGGAGATTCCCTTAACTCATCCAGTAGGCCGGAGTGAAAGCCAAAACCAGAGTGCAGCTCTTCTGGGATGCAGTCCAATGACTCCATCATTATTAAAGCCTTCTTGGTTTTGTGTTAGCAAATTATGATTTTTTGCAGCCTTACTCACAAAAAAGTTTCTCCCAGAATGATATCTTTTAGCCACATTTCAAGCAGGACTTAATGCCAGTATAGGTTCTAGCTTCAACCTAATCTGAACATACATTTAAAAATGGCTTTTCTTTTTTTTTTTTCCTCAAAAATCTAATAATTACACAATTTCCCAAGTAAACTACTTGGGAAGTAATAGTTGAATGCAATTTTTAATCTTAAAGCTTTTACAATGATTTCTATTTTTTAATCCATTTAATGATAGACCTTTTAATCAAACCACACTGTGAAGAAGACAGGCATTTTCATTCACATGAAGTCATTTTCTTCCATAGAACACTTCCCAGGCTGCTGTGGATTTGCCTATCCTTAGATGTTAGTGATAGGAAATGTCAAAGCATATTGCTGTTTCTTAAGTCTGAAAATGCTTAAATATAATGAAAGTTCTGAAAAATAGTGAGCATTAATTTTAAATTCCCAAACTGAACTTACTTTCACTGAGGATCTGGGAAAGATATGCAGTATACATAAATGCACAGATTTATGTTGAGAGATAACAAAAATGGTCTTATCATATCTGATTTTAAAAATTAATACCTTTTCATAAAAATAATTCATCTTCATGTGAGGTCATACTGCACTAATGACATTCTACACAGTGAGTTAACCAGTTTCTGATCTCCTCAGCCTTTCAATGGCAAGGAATAAGGATATATTGCAGGATATATCTCTAGGATATATTGCAGATATGAGAAAGCAATCTGTTCTCTTCAAAGCGTGTGAAAGCCCCTGAGAAGCAGACAGAAGATTGCTCCATATGACAAGGAGATCATTTCTACCAGGTGGAAAATTTGCTTAAATCACTGAAGTTAGTATGTCAGACACATTTACGTGACCTTAGCCTAAAACTGGATCTACAACAGGCCATGGATCTACCTGTTCACCAATACTTCTATGTCTTCTTTATTAAAATTTGACTTTTTGTGTATTTTAAAGGAAGGGCAGGTATGATATTAGTTGTGCCAATGAAGGACATAGAAACTTTCCATAAAGTACCACAGAATGAAGCCCTGTGTAAATATAAACCACATTCCTGCAGCCTCTGCAAGACACTCCAATGAGCATGTGAGCCAGGATTTTACACTTCTCATCAAAGGCCCTGTAGGATTCAAGGGTTTGCCTATGGCACTGTACAGTCTGCTTCTGTTCTGTGCTTTCAAAAATGTTTGCCCAGCTCTTACCTGATCAATACCTCTTCTTTGCAGAGCCATGCTACCAGATCACTCTTCTCTTGTAGACTATTTCATAACATCTGCAGCACAGATAACATTTCTTCTGAGCTTCCCTCTCCCTTCCTAAGGCTTCCATTTGTTCTGAAAAATTCTTAGACCTTGTGCTTGAAAATGATTTCTTTTGGAACAGCAACCAAAGTTGTTTCCTCATAGCCATCCTTCCCCTAATATTGCCAGATATGACAAAAATGTTCAATTCAGTTGCACAATAATTTAATTAACCTAGTAAAGTCTGAGTCTCAGACCTCTACAATGCTACTTCATCTGACTACTAAATTTCAACCTTGGTCCTTTCAAGCAATGACATTTAAAAATATATTTTGCCTTTTTAACATTCACTGTACTCAGTTCTCTTCTTTCACACATTTTTGGTTTTATTACTTTTGTTTGCATTATCTTGTTAACAACATAAAATCATAGCCTTCTACAGAATCTAGGGGATTCTATGGAGAGGGAAGAAAAATTTAAAATCCATATGAAAAAAAGAATCCATAAAGAAAAAATTGTTTCTTTTTATTTTTTAGCACAATTAAAAATACTCAATTTTCCAGCTTAATTATTTTTTCTATTGATACAGATTTTCAGGCTGAAATAACCAACACTTGCAGATCAAAATGCTTGCAACAAGAAATTTTACAAATATGAACTTTTGTTTTAATTTGGGGTGAAAATCAAAAATGAAATCCAAGTATTAAGAATTTTCCATAGGTCAGAAATTTCATTTTTCAGGCTTTTTTCTTGTTGTGTGCATTTAAGCTATTTTTAGAGCTATTAAAATTTTATTTGATTTGTTAAAATACTTGAAAGTGGGTTTTTTTTCCTACCACTTATGCAGAAGCAACCACTTTGCTTATTTAAATAGCTGTTCTTTTTAATGGCATTTTTTGGGGTCTGCCTGGAAGCGAGCAATTCCCTCATTTGGAGGTAAATGCATTAAAGAATCTAAGCTTAGAAATGGGTTACAAGTGAATTCCAATTTCTTTTATTTGATTGGTGAAACATAAACAATGAAGTTTTCTACTATTTCCTGAAAGCTTTTACAACTGAAGCTCTCCAGCTGAGGGACAGAGGGGCAATTCAGCAGAGACACAATTCTTGCAGATGGTGCAAATAATAAGGCTGATTTGAAAACTGTTGGGAAGGATGAAAGTTTGACAAGAAAGTCTCACAGATATGCATGCTTAGCAGAAAGATTTTTAAAGGTAGAATCTGATGAAGGGATAGAGATGGAAGCAGGTTTTGATATAGGAGAAAAGAATTGCTGAACCAGTCTTACTGGATAATCAAGGAGGCAAAGGGTGTGTTAGTTAGAAGGGGTTTTTATGACTTAGAGCAAAGGATAAACCCACCCCAAACAAGAATATGTTTTTACCAAGCAGAAAGATAGCACAGGCAAAGAAGTCAGCAAAGCTGCAAGTAGGAAAAAAGTCTCAGAATTTTCCACTGCAAGAAAACTGAAAAAGAACTTCTAGCTTAAACTGTAATGTACTAACTTTCAGTGATTAGAGAATAGTAACATGAATATGGTAATTATAGCAGTTATGATAGGCTATAGAGAATAGTTGAGGTATAGATTGGTTCTACTGTATTAAGATGCTCAGCAAAGAAAAGTATATAATGCATTGTAACCAAAACCAAAGGGTCTCCAGGCCTGCCTGCAGCTGGAGCTGACAGCTGTAGGCACAGGCTCTGTCACCCATGACCCTGGACTGCTGTAAACTCGTGGATGGAATAAACTGCATTTTGAAGAGCTGCCTGGAGTCCCACATCCCTCATTTCTGCTCTTACAGAAAACCTTAAGATTAAAGTAAGCAAAATAGTCTAAGGAGGGCAAAGAACCAAAGAAAGCTTTTCAAGCAGCTCCTATAATTTGCAAAATACTGTATTATTTTCCTCTAACTTGGCCCACAATCACATGCATTTGACTATTATGTCACCTTCATCAAGGAATGCTAATTTGGAGACACTGGATGCTACTGTCCAGGCCTGAAAGGCATCCTCAGAAGCCACTCAGGAAACATAGCTAGGATACTAATGTAAAGAGTAACATGCCAAGCGTTTAAAAAATAAAGAAATAAATAAATAAACTAGAAGAAATAGAACATCTCTTGAAAGGCAGTGCAAGGGTATCAGATTTAGTGAACAACTGTACCAGTCAGACAACAATTCCAGGAAAGCATGGTTCAGACTCTATTTCCTATTATGAAAGAACAGGTGCAATTATAACCCACACTACTTTTCCCCATTATGATTAATACATTTGTTTTTCTATCATAAAGCTAAATAAACCCATTTCTAATGCAGTATCTAGGTATGATTTTACAGTGTTAATAAAATTGTAGTTTCCTTTTAAGACCACAAATGTAAGACACAAGAGATGCAAATCTCACTGATTTATCAAAAATAGTTTGAGCTACAAGTGTTGAGGAAAATCAAGTATTTTTTTCACAGCTTTTAATGGCAGTGATGTCTTGCCTATGCAGCTGGCCAAATAATGAACTATACTTATAAATAATTACACTATCATTGATTTGGTTTTTGGGTTTTTTGCAGCACCAGCCGCCCAAATTCTCCTCCTATAATGATTTCTAATTCAGCTTTAAATAGAAAAAGGAATGTGAATTATTTTCCAGATGGAACGTGAGGATATTTTTATGGATTAGTGATGAAAGAACCCAAAAAGTCTTAACATATGCTTGTAGGACAGATGCTCTTACCCTGTGAGAAACTGAAAAATGGCTTGAGAAAATAGGAAATTTTTGTACAGATGGAAACACTCAGGCAAATTTTAAACTGCCCTATTCTTCCCTCCAAGCAATTCAATGCAATTTACTCCTGGACAAAACCAATGTATTTATGCCTGACAGTACCTGAAAGCAGATGTGCAGGTATTTTCTGCAATAGCTTAACTCTACTAACTTTTTTGCTGCTCAGTTCTTTATCCTATAAGTAATACTGATGCCTAAAGATTTGTAGCTTTTTTACATATTTTTAGCTTTGTAGATTTTTTATATATATAGCTGTATATTTTCTAGCACCTTCTCACTTTAGAACAGTAGTTCCCTTTCTCACATATTCTGTTTAGTCTTATTTTCAAGGAAAAGCATTTCTAACAAGGACATCCTGTTTTGCACCAGCACCTAGGAGACAAAACAAGATATAGGGCAAGAAACCTTGGAGGGACTCCAAGGGGCAGACCCAAGGGTGGGTTACCAAGGCAACCAGTCTTGCATGTACCTGCTCAATATAATAATTAGTTAAACTTTAAAAAATTGTGACAATTCAATGCTGTGCATGTGCACAGGGTCTATCTAAGCACCTGAAAGTTTTCTTTAAAAGGCTGCTCTTTCTGTTATCAGTTTTAGTATTCTTCATATATCTCTGTATTGTGCAAACCATTAAAGGCAATGTCAGTAAATACCTACTGTATATAAGGGATAAGGATTTGTGCCTCAAAGTTTTTCTTATTCTATGCTGAGCAGCAACAAACATATCCAGATTTCTCTTCTCATAATCCTGTAATTCACTTCTCATGTCTACATTTTAGAAAATTATTATAAAGAAAACATCAGCACATCCTTTCAACATCTGCTTGGTCTGAAGTAGGTCTTAGCTCAGGTGCAGCCCCAAATATCTGTGCCTAGTTTTATCCAAACTAATTTCCTGACACTCAGGATAGTAAAAGGTAATGCACTGACAGCTAGAGCATACAGGTAAGTCCATGCTAAATCCAAACATTCTTCAAACGGAGTGACACAGAGGTGCTCTCATACCCTTCACAGCATTTCTAGCCCTGGTAGCATGATTCAGAAATATTTAAACTGCTAACTTAAACCTCATAGGACTTGCCAAGATTCAGCTTTATGCTGTGCAATACCAGATAAAGTGGATTTCTGGTCCTGGAAAAATTTAGCCCTTTCTATGAAGGACTAAGTCTAATTGAATAAGGCTGCCCAAACTTAACCTGTCTCTGCCTGGAGCCAGCACGGCTTTTTCTGCTCTTACAATCTATAAGTCATTTAAGCAGCTCATGGATAATGGAGATTATATGGTGTGTACTGTAGTATATTAGATGAGGGTTTCTAGACACTAAAATAATTTGCACTGTGTGGGTTTTTACATAACCTAGGAAATTTTGTTCAAATGTCATTTTACTGTACTGGAATTCAAGTGGGTGACAAGTCCGCTTCTGTCATGGACTTACAATTGAAGAAGCGAAGCACTTAGTAAAACATGTTTCATATTTCTGTAATATTCAGAGTGACAAAGAATTGCTCTACTTCACAGTTCACATTTCCTTACATAGAAGCCCTTTGCTTAGTCTGACTCTCTTTGGGACACAGTCTCTCATTACGCATATAAAAAAATTTTGTCTTGTAGCATACTGCACAGAAGAACCATTTCTCCACTCCTATATGTTAGTACACTCAGACAGAATGTTGAGAAAGACTGAAAGGAAAAAATTACTAATTTATACTAGACTTAGCAGTGCTGTTTCTTTCAGCAAAAAAGATATTTCTCAGACTGAATAATATTTATCTTTAAATAGTTTGTGATCTCAAGTCATCAATTAGGTGTACAGTCAAAGGCCACCTGAAGTACCTGGGCAGTGCACACATATGTTTTCCTCAGAATTCAGGTCATTTAATCCTTTTCCAGTTCTGCCTTGTACTGAAAACTGAGTTTGAAAATTTATACCTAACAACAGAAACTGACCTTGCTCCCACTTTCTGTGACCTTCCTTTTCAGTATGAAAACAGACATCAAAGAGATATTTCAGACTCTCTTTTCTCTCCAAAAGATCATTTGGCTCACCTGGCCAAAGCAGTTTATATAACGAGCCTTTGTGTATATGACAGTGACTTCTTTTCTTTGGAATGAAGATATGAAAAAATATTTTTGAAAAGAGTCAAGGTTAAGATCTTATTCAAGTAAATATTGAACACATTCCTAAGAATAGCCCTTCAGATCTGGAATAGGTTCAAGAACAGTTACTTAACAGTCTAAAGAAAAAATAACTTGAAGTTTTGGTTTTGTAAGAAAAATTCCAAGAGGCAGATTGGACCCTAATCATACGATAGGAAACATTTTAAAGTTTTTTGGTTTTAGTGCTTTCTGGTGAAGGGAGAAAGCACTGTGTGGTGAAGAATGCTTAGCAGAAGTCAAATAAAATCAGAAGTGATATCAGTTACACAGGTGCTCTTATTTGGTTGTGATTATATTTTAAAAAACTAATCAAAGAGGAGTCCAAATGAAAATAATTGTTCTATGAAGAGACAAAGGAACATCAGATCCCGAGAGTCTGAGTGGAATTCAGACACCATAATTCTAATGAATGTAGGTGAGGTTTTATATCAGAATTCTTTTGAGCTTTACTTTCACACAAATGCAACCCCGAGCAAAACTTCATTGCTGCCTGAAAAATCTGGGCAGCCTATTGGATGCTAGTCAGATTACTGGACTTAGATTCCAGGTCTACAGTCCAATTCTGTCTTTAAATCAATTGAGGCAAACCAAATATACACACACATACCTGTGTAAAATTCTATGTTCATTCAAGAGAACGAAGTATACTTCCACAAAACCAAAATATTTTGCATGTTTTGAATTTCTCCATTCTATTTTTCCCCACCTGTACCTTCTCCAACCTCTTTTTTTTTTGGCCTCCCTTAGCACCAAAAACTCTTCAATTTCTTCTGTATCAAGTACATGCAGTCAACAAGACCTAGACAGCACTAAGCATTATTTGATGAATACTATGGTGTGTGCTGGCACTATTCAGCACACAAACCCAAAGACATCTCACCCAATATGCCTGTTTGTGTCTTTCTATTGGCCAAAGAATTTAGCTGGTTAGTATTAAAATCACTTCTACTGTACATGGAAACCTTTATTCCAGCCACAGCCAAAATGGAATACCTGAAGCAAAACATACAGTCAAGCTCTCACTACTCTTTTGTCAGTACTGTTACTACTCAGCTCTAGTCCATGCTGCTCTTTCTGTCATTATCAGAGAGGAAGAACTGAGAGAGCTCAAGTCAGATTGCACAGATTGGGTTTTCCATCATGTCCCAAGCCAGAAAACAAGTGCTTTCCAAGCTTCTGGAAGAAATGGGGAACTATCTTTCCACAGTCTTTTCTACAGACCAGTTTTTCAGCCTCCTCACTTCCAAGTCTCCTGTGCACCTGAGTGCCTGACCGAAGAGATTTGAGCTCTGCAAAACAAAATGTCTCTTTAAACATAGTTGTGGCTGGAGTGAATGCATTAGTTCTCCTGAAAAATCTGTCTTTGGCTAGAGGAAGGTGTTGGCCTGCCTGTCCCCACAGTCATGAGGCTCTACTAGATTGGGATAAGAGGCATACAAATCAAGTCAGTGTAAAGTATCTGGGATGCCCTCAATCAGAATGATTAACAGGTGCTCCAAACATGATTTTTTCTGGAAGAAGAAAAGCACATGACTATTATGATACTTCTCGGAACAACACAGCAGCAACCGAACTAAGAGATCATGGGAGCAGAAAATGTCTCTTCAGTATTTGAGGTCAAATCCAAGAACATTTGTGGTTAGTTTAATTCAAAAATATAATAGCAAAAGCCTTGACACACACAAATTTTATCAAGTGAGTTGTAATCTGAAGCAAGCAAGAAGTCTTCTACCACTTCATTCCTCACAAAGAGGGCCCACAGATCAGTTCTAACTACATCAGTCCTAAACCAAATTCTTCTCTTACAGTTTCCTCAAATCCACATCATAGCAGAGAAGAAAAAAAGGATATATATATAATATAAAAATTTCTCTCCAGGTTTTACCTGAGATCTAGTATCTTTTAAGTGTTTTATCATAGATGAGTATCTATAGATGATGAATTAATTCAATACATTCAGCTGTCAATTATTCTCTTACTATTGGTTAACACACCTTGAAGAACAGCCCATCTAGTCTCTTGAAAGTGTGTCAATGCAATGCTATTTCTTTGCGAAGCAGTTTTGTGAAAGCACAATGCTGGTGGGCCTAAATCTAAATTATGAGACTGAACAACCAGCTGGTAGAATTACTCTTGGACTTCTGCGGTTTTCCAAAGCCCCAGAAATATTCAAGCACACCTCCACATCTGATATCTCTCATCCCCAAAACTCTAGGTTGGAGTGGAGTGAATACGGCCCACTGTAAGAAAAGAACAGGTTCAAGACCACCCCATGAAATTGAATGGGCAGAAGTCTATGGGCCTGATGACAGGCATCCCAGGGTCCTAAAGGAACTGGTTGATTGTTGCCAGGTCACTCTCCATCATATTTGAAAAGTCATAGCAGTCAGGTAAGGTTCCCAGTGACTTTTCAGGGGAAAGAGAAATATAACCTCTCCTTAGGTTCAATAAAGCTAAGTCCAAGTCCTGCACCTGGGTCAGGGCAATCTCAGACATGAGAATAGACTGGGAGAAGAGCTGAATGAGAACAGCCCTGGGGAGAAAGGGTTCTGATGGACAAAAAGGTGGAGATGAACCAACAGCGTGTGCTCACAGCTCAGAATGCCAGCCTCATCTTGGACTGCACCAAGAGCAGCATGGTCAGCAGGTCAACAGAGATGATTCTGCCCTTCTACTCTGCCCTTAAGGGAGCTCAGCTGGGATGCTGCATCCATCTGTGGGGTCCCCAGCTTAAAAAAAAGAAGTGGATCTGTTGGAGTCTAGAGGAGCGCCACAGAGATGATGAGAGGGATGGAGCACTTTGCAATGGGGACAGACTGAGAGAATTGGAGTTCTTCAACCTCAGAAGAGAAGGTTCTCAGGAGACATTGTGATGCTTTTCAGAACTTAAAGGGCACCCACAAGGGAGAAAAAGAATGAGGTTTTACATGGGAATATTGCAATAGAACAAGGGGGATTTTAAATTCAAAGAGGAGGGATTTTGGTGCATTAGGAGAGATCGAGATATTAGTGTGAAATTATTTACTGAAATCATAGTGAGGCACAGAAATAGGCTGCCCAGAAAAGTCATGGATATCCTGTCCCTGGAAGTATTCAAGGCCAGGTTGGATGGGGCTTTGAGCAACCTGGTCTAGTTGAAGGTGTCCTTGCAGTGGCAGGGGAATTGGAACTAGATGATTGTTAAGGTCCCTTCCAGCCCAAACCATTCTGTGACTCTGAGTCCCACATTCTTAGTCTCCTGACTGGCTGAGGAATTGCCCTATTAAGGTAACTGTATCTTTTCCATTCTATTCAGTGACTTCAATAAAACCACACAGAAAATGACCAATCCAGTTCATGTGGATGTTGTTTAAAGGTCCAGGGCACAGCAAAAGACAAGATGCTCTAAGGAGATAAAAAGGAATAAAAGAAAGAAGATTGAGCAAAATTTATGGGAAAATCTAGAAATAATAATATTGTAATACCTTGTTAAATGGTAATTGCAAAGGATTGAAGGAAATGGTTTGGTATAAATAAATTAGATTAAACCATGTAGAATATTCTGAAGTGAAACAAAACTGCTTACTCTCTGATGACACTATACTTAAACATACTGCCAGTATTTTCTTTGCTAAAAAGCACAGATCCAGCTTTATTTTTTTCCTTCCTTCCATCCATTCAGAAAGGCTGGAGCCTCAGCTGGGCTAATTGCTATAGTGATGCAGCTGTCAACAGAGCTAGGTGAGCTGAAGCCCTGGCCTATCAACTACCCATTTCCTACAGAAATTGTAGACAGAATGACAGGAGCTCCTTCTTATTCCCAAATTCAGAAATGCAAGCTTTGAAAGCACGTGTTTTCTAAAAGTACATTATGCACCCCACTCAGACAAGATAAATTATCTAAAATTCTAGCATAACTACTGCTACTACTATTTTTTCTTAAAAAAACTCACAAAATTGAAAGAAAATTTGTAAGCTTGCTTACAAACAACTAGCTACTACAAAACACCAGCTACTTTCATATGGTGCTAAGACGCATAAGCACACTTCATACATACAACAACATTTACCATGGGAATAATTAAACACTAAATTCTCTTTATTATGCAAATGTATAATGTAATATTAATTATAATATATATTACATATAAATAAATAAGACGTTTTAATACCAGCAATTTCTTTTGAAATATCAAACTTCTAAACATTAGTCAACTGGGTAATAAAGAAAACTGGATCTGCATAAAATAAAATGTTTTATTTACATGACCATAAGTTATTTCAGGGGTCTGCCTTATTTATTGTATAGGTGAATAGTATTTATCTGGGCAGCTGTCCAGTATTTTGTGTACACTTGGTTTGGGAAGGTTGGTTTAAGCCCTCTATTCAAACACTCTAATGAATCAGAGCTACTAATTTCAGGGAGGATTTTCCACTGTTACAATGGGATTACATCACAGGGAAGATAAAGGGATATTATACCCATGAAATTAATAACAACAACAACAAATATTCTTATTGGCAACTGTGTGCAAAAGCACTAGCACTTAGGATAATTCAGGATTCCTACTGTAATGTGTTTGTAGCTTGATTTTTCAGAGAATAGAATGCATTTTGTGATCTGTATAATGAAAATTCTAACAAACTAAGCCAAGTTAAATTCATTTCCTTGCTTCAAAGCAAAGGAGCATAATTTCTCAACAAATCAGTATTTTAAAAGAAAATTGGCCAAAAGCCTGTTAGCAAACCAAAATTAATCATATTTATTTTTTTCTGAAGTAGAAAAGTTGCAAAGGACACTTTAAACCTCAGGACTGTCTATGCTTTGATTGAATAAAAGAGCTTCTTGCAGTAGAAAATGCCAAAAATGCTTTAAATGTGGGAACTGCACTGCTCTAAATATGGGAATTTGTGCTGTTTATAATGATGGAAAATATTCAGGTACTCTTTAGATTAAGCATTAGAGCAGTTTAGAGTGCATTTATGATAATCCATTGAGAAAGTATGGGTTTCCCACTGGCATGAGAAATAAGTGCAGACCACAATCTTTTCATTGAGGAACAAAGCATCAGTTTGTATAATATTTAGGTTAAAAATATCCCGGAAATAGCTGCAGTCACAAGAAGCAGTCAGCTGAAAGAAATTTTGTCTTTTATCCAGTCACAGGAATATAAAGTAACATTACTGAAGCCGAAAATTCCTTAGCACTTGCTATGCTATACGAAAAAATAAGGAAATGCTGGCAGGATTCTAGTCCCTTTTTGGAGTAAATGATACTTGAGATTTTTATCAGAATACTTCATCAGTGAGAA
The DNA here is from genome assembly GCF_027477595.1 of Haemorhous mexicanus. Taxonomy (NCBI): domain Eukaryota; kingdom Metazoa; phylum Chordata; class Aves; order Passeriformes; family Fringillidae; genus Haemorhous; species Haemorhous mexicanus. Next base: position 28,041,374 of record NC_082341.1, on the reverse strand, counting down.
CTTTATTTCATACAGCTGTTTATACTATGAGTTAATATATTAACAGTAACATTTAAACTATTTAATTTCAAGGGTGAGTCAGGTTCTCCTGCATTCTTTCATGCACTCAGCGTCGTAATTGCTCTCTTCAACAGAAAGAGAAAACTTCACTTTTTTGGTTTTTAACTGCTTCCAAATCATAATAACCATAAAACAAATTAGATGGATGTGGAAGAACATATATAAATCACCAAAATAGGTGAATTTTATGTTCTTTGAATAGAAAACAGTGATTGAGCAAGGGTGCTATTTGACATTAAAATTGTTTATTAAGAATGTAAAAACTCCACAAAGATTTCACTACTATCACAATTTAGACTTCAAATTTGTATGTTTTCTTACAAACATGATTCTTGTCTAAATTCCTAATTTTTAAATTCCAGCCTAAACTTCTGTTTTTCTTTTTTTTTCTAAAAACAGAGTTAGTCTTTTTTTCTCCTCTTGTAGTTCTGCAAAATTTCCATGCCAAGGGGAGTTTTGTTATTCAATGGTTTTACAATAAAATGAAAAAATGCTACAGTTTTAAGACTGCAGTTTTTGAAAAATTACTGGTTTTCAAAAAATTCTGTTATCATATTATAATTTCTACCTTCTGGCAGAAGTTTATTTCAACACTGATGATATCAGGTGGTGTATGAGACCCCTGCTCCCTCATTCAAACATTTTAGCAAGGTATGTTTATTTTATAGCTTCCTATCACAGGAATTCAAGGAAACCATCCACACAAATACTTTCATTTCCTTAAAGAAATTGGTGATTTGAAGGATACTTTTGTTTTTATTCTTTAAAACAAATACAGATAGCCAGAAATAATTCTGTGCTGAATTTCAAGCATCTGACCTATCATTTGAGAGAAATTATAGAGAGTGCTGACTCTAACCCCCACTCTATAAATTGCATCAATTTCATGCATGCAGGAATGATTAAATAAAAAGAAAAATGAACTTCAGAGGGACATAAATTCCAACATAATCAAGAGGGTTGCTTTATTCTGTAGGTTTCATAGCTTTAAAAGGAACAGTTTAAAAGGCTTTAAGAGTCTAACAGTTTTGTGACATTTTCTATCTAAATAAAATGTGTTCAATATTGCCTAGGTAAATATTGATTGAGAACTAAAGCTCAGCTAGCCAACCAGATTCTCAAGGTCTGATCTTCTCCTAAGGAATAATATAACAGCACAGTTATTCACTAGGTTTGTGTGGAATATCTAGCAAAAAACTAAGGCAATGTTGTTTGATTCAGACTGTGCACTTACTCTTTTAGAGTTTCACAAACCCTTTTTAACTTTAAAATGCTCTAACATATGGCAAGTACGTGCAACAGAATCTACTCAGAGGGTGCCTGGCCTCTTATAATTCCCCATGACTCCTGTGTGTGTCCAGTGTGCAGAATCAACAGATTTCATTCAGCAGAGTACTGCAAAGGAAGCAACAACACTGGATGAATCCCAGACACACACAAAGCTGTGGTTTAGGACTCAGAGGTAATGTTTCTACTGTGTGAAAAATTTAAAATCCATGTTTACCTAGACAGGAATATAGAATTATATTGAAAAGGAAAAGAGAAATTTGCAAAAAAAGCTTGTCTTTCTCTACAGAGTAACAGATTTGGAAGCTTTGATCCTTTGTAGAGATCTGAGCATAGTAAAGCACTCAAAATAGCTCAAGATCATCAGCAAAATGCAGAAAATGAAGTCCACTGTGTATTCTTCCTCACAGGATTAAACACTAACTAGGTACACCATCAGTAGAAGTGTGTCTTACTCTTCCTATTGATACAGGGTGAAAAAGAGTCCATGTCATTAGGGATCTGAACTGCCATTGAATGCTAATCAGAACAGAGCCAGCTAGTCATACATATCATGCAATTTATATTTTTAGGTATTAAATTTCATTGCAAGACAAAGGATTATTTCCGTTATTTTCTTAGAACTGTTTTTCTGTGGAGCAATATGCTGTAATTGCCACAAACTTCACTTTTAAGACATGTAAAATAAGAGGGATTTGAAGTAGTTTAACTTAGTACTGATATGATGGTAAAAAATATGTACTTTCAAAAAAACATCAAGATGAGATTGGTATGGGGCATAAAGTTATAGAAACTTGATGCAATTTCTAGGTCCTATAAACATAAATGTATGGAATATTAACATAGCTGAGTATCTATTGTATATGAATATTAAAATCAGTGGTGTAACATTCTAATATATTTGTATTTTTCAAAAGTACTTTGAGAATGAAGACCCTGCATTGAGATAGAAGTCTTCTTGACAAACATTTTAATGTCTAATGTTTCATATTATTATCACATAACACACAACCCAATAGGTAATGTAACCACAGTAAGAACAAAGGTTGTCATCATCCTCCTGAAATTTCTTTATGTTTAGTCTTTTTCATTTACTGGACTCTCAAAATAACTTCACTAGAAAATTTAAGTCACCCTGTTGAACTATTTTGTACCTGTCGCTGATTTTCACTTTTAATGAGAATATTAATGCTCCTCAGATCTTATTATTGAGGATGTCAGCTACATTCAGCAGCAGACAGCTCAAAAGCTGGCCACTACCTCAGCATGACTCCCCATTCCATCAAATCCTCTGTTCCACAGGTCTCCTCAGCACCTGAGAGCTGCTGGAGGCAGTATGGAATAGATAAAGTGCAACGTATCAGCTGCCTGCCTAGAAGCAAGGCTGATCTCTGGAGGGAAAAGAGGAGGTGTTTTGTGACCCCAGGATACATTCATGACTGTTCAACACTACAGAAATGTCCCTATAGAAAGCAGGCCTTGGCTCTTCCATACACAGAAATTCCTTGTACTATATAAGTGTACATGGTGACTGATTTCACACAAATGCACACTGAAGTTCAATGCTTGGCCATCAACATACTTGGAAATACACACATGCAAATGTTCATGTCGATAAATGGATGGATGGATGGTTCAAGAGAGAAAAAGAGAGAAACAGATGGTATTTATATTTAAACATAGACCTTTACACTTGCACCACTCTCAGACATACTTTGAATTCTTCCTACAGGAATTCAGCATATAAGAAGATGGTTTGGGATTCTGTATAAGATTTTATGCATACCCAGAATAATAATTCACCTGTTCAGAATTATTTTTCTTCTGCTACAAATCTGGTCTCATTCACACCCACAAGACTTCCTTCATAACTGGTAAATAAAAATGTCTTAATCTGCCTCTAGGTGCTATGTGTTGCTATCTCCTACTGTGTTGAATAATGCAAATGCTACTGAGCAGGACTTTGCAGCATTTGATGTGACTTTTAAATTCACTTTTTAATGTAAAAAGATATCTAATCTTACAATTTAGTGAAACAAGGAGAATTCTCCTTTAAGAGATACTCTAAAACAGATTTTTTAATTTATTTTGGGAGAGAGGGGTGAATTCAGACTATATTTGTGTGAGGCTTCTTTTTATCCTTCTTCCCTTTTATGGATTTATAAATAAACCCAGTGAAACAACTACTGATTTTAGAAGCTGATTGTTTCAAAGTAACCATTCCCATCTGCTGAAAATTGATTGACTTCCTTTGCTTTCGCATAAATATGCATGACATGGTAAAAGGGAAAGCTAGTTTAGGGAATTTATTCTGAAACCCACAAAGTGCCATGCATAATTCCAATTTCTGAGTTGTCCTTAATAAGCAAGTTTAGACCAGCCCCAGCAATAAGCATGGGAAGTTTTCTGCTACCTGCAAAAAGTTATTGTATTCATATGGTTTTCCACACTTAGAATATATATATATTAGCCAATTTGTAGAGTTACTCAAATTTTTGAGGTTTACCTCTAATTTCATCTGATTGTGCTAGGGAAACTCTTAATGCCCAGATGCATTCCATCATTTAAGTTAAATTATGAGGCAAAGGGAGAAAAAAGTCCCCTTTCCTACAAAAGGAGGAAAAAATTTTCTCACCATTTACCACACTGGATGAAAACAAAATATAGTACAAGTCATACTTTCATGTTGCAAGGCATAAATTCATTAAATTACCATGTTAGACCATATGAAGTATCTACTTTCAGAACAAACTCACTTCTAGCCTACATAGAAATATATATATCCCATAGAGGTATTTTTATCAACTGTGATGTTCATATTTAGGGATTCATATTAATTTTGGATTTATTCTTTCAATATCGAAGCTTTGCTTTTGCTATCTAGACAAATACTTTTACAACTTGATGATCATTATAGGTCCTTCAAAACTCAAGATATTTTATGATTTTTGGCAGTTAAAACAAGTAAACCTGTAGGCCTTTACATCCTCAAAATAGCATGCCTGGACACCAAGAGTCAGAACATTTCAGGAAATTAGCATGGAAATAGAAAGGAAATCTAGTGTAATGAAGCATGAAAAAGGTGCCAATTATGGTGTAAGCTAGAAAGAAATGTAGGAAGCAGTAAACAGAAAATACAAAAATGTTGTGAACTGTGAAGGGAGAAAGTTAAAAAGAGATCTTGGTAGGAGAAGAAAATGGGTGAACAGTTATTCTTCAGAATACAGGGGACAAAAGAAAAGGTATGTCTTTCATGAATGGAATTTTAAAATTGAAGTAATTATACTATCTGGGACATGAAAGACAAGGACTGGCAGATAGAATAAACAAAAAAATCAGGTCAGGAAAAGGTGTGATCTGTTATTTCTACAATTCCAATTTAGAAGCCATGGTTTGGGAGGACTTTCATAGCTGCTGTTTCTGAGGGGAGTAAAGGTCCGATTGAGGAGTGAGATTTTTTTTGGAACATTCTTAATAAACCCACCAGACACCTAAATATTTTAAAGCTAAGCACAAGAGATAAACATCATAACATTTACATTGCATAATCTAAAGAAATAAGGACCATAAGCAAGTGGATGAAAAGATTATAGAATGTATCAGATAGCTGAATCAGAGATGAAGCTTTGCAGTTTCAGCAGCCCAAAGGTGGAGTTGACTATAAAAGGTTCTGAATCAGCTTTGTTTCTACTGAGATCTAAATGCCAGCCTCAGATCTTCAAACAGGAAGGCAAAGAGAGAAAAATGTACAACTTAACTCCAGAATCCAACCACAGCCCAAAAGAGAAGATGCCAAGAGGTAGCTATTTGGAAAGATATTCTTCTTACAAAGCTTCAGAGATTTAAAGATCAGGCATCAAGTCTAAACCTCAGTATTACAGACAAGGGAGACTGGCAATACCTAACACACATGGGTGGGTACACCTCTTGTCTGTGCCCCAAGCCTTTATCAGGATAAGACCTGTGTCTGTGCTCTGTTTCCACAGAAAGCACACCCAAGAGGGGGAAGACAGCATGTTCTGACTGGATCACCTGTTTATACAAACAAGAGTCAAGGGGCTCAGCTAACTTTCAGAACAACATTGATCTCTCTGTAGATGCTTCTACCACTGACTCAAAATGACCATGTAGACCATCTTTAGGTAGATAGCCTCCCTGTGCAGGTTTTTTCTACAACAAAAGAGAAAGCCTACCTGACTAACTTTCATTAAATTTCTAACATTTAGACGTGTAAATTTTGACAGACTTTAATTTTATTAGGGAACTGTAAGGAGTAGATTAAATTAGTACCAGTGGTTCAGTTAGGTGTTTGAGCTATAGATGTCTATATTACATGGATAGGAAACATCCCCCAAAATACCCCAGAGACAGAAATAAATTCCTGACTCAGCTATATGTATTTGAACTAGCAGTGTTCCTTCACCTCTTTCTAAACATTACATATAATATCATGCAAGCAACTCAGAGTATCCACTGTGGACACAAGGTTTCTGTCAAAATAAGACAAAACAAGCTGTACCTCACACAAGCAATGTCAGTTGTTTACCCATGTGCCTAGATTTACAGATTTACCCCATGGAGATCACAGTTTATGCCATCCTCATTCTCAAAAGATGGCACTTAATGCGGGCTACACAGTGTTCCTCTGTAAATTACAGATTATTGAATGCTGATATTTTCTGATAGAGACACATAGAAGAATAAAACTACACTTAAAGTTTAGACTAATACCAATTAGAAATTAATAAAAACATAAACAGCCCTGAATTTGGAAAAAACGCCAGGGTTTGGGTTTTAGCAGCCATTGGAATTGGTAAATTCTTTTTGCCAAGAGCCTGTGACTGGAAGTCTTTATGTACTTCTTTACTGCAACATTAACAACTTTCACAGTAAGTTATCATTAATAATCAGTTACATTCTGTCCTGAATTCCTGTGTTAAAGACTATTGTGGATTGTCCTGACTAGGTGGGAGAGACACTGTTTAAAATCCCAGGGCTTCTGGAAAAACTGGCCGATAAAGTTTTGCTTTGTCTTTCTTTCAAAAAGCCATATACCAAAATTAGGCTGCAGTAATCTGTTTTCCACAAAAGTTCAAACAGACAAAATATTTTATTTTCTCAACAGAATCTGTCTGCTGGTCTAACTTGCTTTGCATTTAACAAGATGCAGGTATTTAACAGCTTGGAAAACTTCAAAGGCAGTGTAACTTAAGAAAACAAAACTGATTGCTATAATGTCCTCTATATCAATTTCCGAGGCACATTTACAAAACAGATATTAAAAAATCCTAAAACATCTTCAAGGAAATAGAAAAATACAAACCTAACACTCTAACTCAAACCTATCTTGTACTAACAGAGGGATCAAAAGAACAGTCTACAACTGAGCAGTGTTTTATATAAGTCTTCTCATTGCAATGTTCAACTCTGTGCACAGTAGTAATGGCTCTTCTATATTTTATCATTCACTTCAAGTCATTACTAACAATTCCTCTATAAAGCAAAGGCATTGGAATAACTGTCATGGAATGCTGAAATAATTTCCAGTGCTGGGTCCAAGTCCTGCCACTGATTTTGGCAAACCTAAATTAGTTTTTCATGGACAAGTAAATGTAATGATACATACAGACTACTTCTAGTTGTGTCTGCTCCTAGTCTCCCATAAACTGTTAGAAAAAAAAGTACTTCAATAAATTAAATTGCCATTATTTATGGTCCCATGAAAGTAACTTTAGAAAAAATAATGGATGTGCCAAATGATTTTGAGCAGTCAGGAATCTTAATCTTATTTCAAAAAGCAGTACTTCAAGGAGCTTTATTTTGGTACCCTTCAAAAGTACTACATTCCTACCCCCATCATATATCCAGACACTCCTTGTTTGTCCCAAAGTGTGTTTATGCAGCTAGTTTGGGTGTCAGGAAATAGCAGTGTATTACACAGCAGTGATTTAAGGTACTAATCTGTGATCTGTGGAGTTGTGTGATGCAGGATTGAAGACATCAAAATGAATGAGGAAGGTAAACAGCCTTATCACTCAAAGATCCACAGTGCAGCTAAATTACTCACCCAGACTGTTTATCCATAAAACAGGAGACAAGCAGCACACCCTCTGGCCAATGTTTGAACTCATTTCACACTCAGCCAACATCTCTCAATTCACACCCTCTGTCAACCTGCTCTATCAATGAAGGGAAGACATTAGAAGTAAATTCAGATTGAAATAAAGTAATGACAACACAATCTTAAGTAGTTGATAGATGCTTTTGGAGAGACCAAAGTTTCTTAGGAAAGATCAAAATCCCTGTGCAGTGCAACTACATAAAAATTAAATAGCTTTCTTGTTTTTCCCTCTAAAACACAGAAAATCCCCTTAGTTACCCTTTATTTAGACCTGGTATCTTGAAATTAAATCCAATGCTAAAACAGTGATGGTGTCTTGGCCTATGACAATTAACATTTGTGGGCAAGATATGACATTTTTTACTTTCAATGCATTGGCTCAAATTAATACCATAGAAATACTTGGATCAGCCTCAGCAAAAAAGTATCTAGCTAATTCTTTCCACTTTGGCTCTGGGCCTTTGTGTTTTTACTCCAGTTCTGCTTATTATAAAATAGCTGATTATTTTTCTTCAGTTCTTATATTGGTGGCAATTTCCCTATCAAAAGTCATCTTCTGTTATGATTTCTATGAATTTTGAGCCTTGCAATTTACTATCATACCAAAAAAAAGAAAAAAAAAGCTACAAATTTTCACCAGGTGTAGGTGGATCTGTACTGTTAAAAAAGATCCAAAAAGATAAAAAATATTCTTATTCCAGACAAATATTATTTGTCTGTTACTCTCACTCTGAAAGGCTCACAGCAGCTTATTTGTACTGCATTTAGCAGCTGTGCTCATGCTCAAGTCTGTCTGCAAAGCCAGTTGCATCCACATTGCCAGGGGAGACAGAGCTTGAAAAGGAGTTATCCTTCCTCCCTTCCCCCCTTACCTTCTTTTTGTGACTGAGATTCCTTGCTAGGAATGCCAATCCACTTCAGACTACACCCACAACATAGGAAAAATGAAGAATAAAGTCGTGATGTAGCATGACTCTCTAGGTTGTTGCTGAAAACAATCACATAGATCAAACATGTCTGAAGAAAAGATGGGGAGTTTTCACAACAAAGTTGGAATGCATAGCTGCTTGCTATTCTGCTACAGTATTAGCCATATTTTTGAGGCAAGTTTAATGCACCCTCTCAGGGAGTTTGAAACACAAGCCTCCCAAAGATGCCACTGTTAGAAGAGTACAAGATTCTGAATGCTGGCATGCTGAGCTGCACACCTTGCTCCCTGTTATTGGGGTATACCCGATGAAACAATGCAGACTTTGCAGTTGCAACTGCTTTCCTTCTCTAATCTCTTTTGCTAAGATTAAATGCTTTAAAAAAAGCATTCCTGCCTCTGTTGAATTTAAAGGTTCTGTTCAAAATATCCATTTTGTTGGCTTTGCTGTGAAAGCTTTGAGGTTCAGAGGTCATAACTGGACAGTACCATGAAGATTCTGCAATTCCAGCTGCCTTTCATTTCCTTAGATATTTCAGAAGGAGGAAGAATGGAAATAATGGACATTCATGAGCAAGTTACAAAATTCTTTACATCAATTGTATAAATATATAAATATATAAATTTATTTATTTATTTATTTATTTATTTAAACAGAAACATAGATTTTCTTACATTAAATGTTAAAAGTTGTCAATACTGCACTGGGCATTTAGTAGACCTAAGTCAATGTAGATTAATTGAAGTCAGTGGTCATACTTTGATTTGCACTGCTCCAAATTGCAATAGCATGTGTGAGGAGTTAGATCTATAATAGGATAAGTGGGCTATCACAAAAATTGCTTAGGTAGCTGCAGCTTCTCTCTCTGTAAGATCATTTGGCATACTAGTAAGAAGAAGAGCTTTAGGCCAATTCCATCACAGTAATTTATTTTATCAAAGTCTCTGAGTCAGCATGTACAAACAGTAATTAGGTTAGATCCTTTGCCCAAGACTAACAATAAAAAAAGAGCTAATGATAGAGAACATTTTCTTAACCATAATAAATAAATAAATAGGTAACAGAGTGGCAGAGTAATTTAAGCATCTCCAAAAAGCTCCTAAATTATTGTTATGATCCTTGAGGCAGCCTTGCAGTCCCCAGTTAATCCAGAAGAAAATCAGTACTCCTGCTCATGCTCAAGCAGAGACCCCAAGGCTCCTCCCAGGATGATATCAGAGAGCTAACTCTCACAGTTAGACTTCAACAGACCTTTGAATTCCACCTGCTCAGCAACTCATCCTCTCTGATTTTAACCAATAAAAATCATTAAAAATTTAACAGTAGAGAACCATTCTAGACAAACGAAACATCTAGTGGGTAGAACTTTGGGAACTAGGCAAAAATTGTGACTCATGACAATTCTGGGCTTCCTTGAGCATTTATACTACTGTATGCAGCTCAGACTTGTCCTGTAATTTTCAAGTAGGAAGTGACAATAGACATTTCTTGTCAGCAGATAACTATCATTATCACAACCAAATGTTGCTAAAAACAGGTGGTTTTGTGCTTTATCCTTTGTGAATGCTGGGAGCTTGGAGGAACAGGTCTCTGAAAAGTTACATAGATTTATGCTGTACTAGGTTACACTACAGTGCAAAATAAGACAAAGAAATGCACTGTTAAAAACAACTTCATGATCACAACATTTGGCATTCACTTCATACAGGTGCAAAGGCTTTCCAAGATGCAGTACCATAAAAAGTAAGAATGGAATTTAATAGCTAAATGGCATACTAGGATACTACATGAGCTTCTGTCATCTTTATAAGCTCTAAGTTTTTTTTAATAGAGTCCTTTTCCATAGCATCAACACTCAGATTACATATAGCACAGGCCTTCCTAATTGTATTAGTTTAATGAGACCAGTGATAAGATTTGATATAGCTGATAGCAGAGGTACCTATAGAGTGCAACAGAAATTACACCTTCAGAACTTGAGCAAAACTAGGAAAAAAAAAAAGGCAACTCAAAAGTTTAAAAGAGTGAACAATATTTCAGGCATTATCTGATCAGATAAGAAACAAGTATGAGAATTCAAATTACTGCAGGGATAGATTTAACAAAACAGAAACTATTTTGTGTTGTTCCAGCAAAGTAAAAGGGGCAAAGAGGGGAAGAAAAAAAGATCCTAATGCAAACTATTTTTTTAGCCACTGCCTCATTCTGGTCAAATAACAAATTTTGTCAACTTTGTAGGAAGCTACTTTTCACAATGAAAATTAAGAGAAAAATAAGTTTTAAAAAATCTCACTGTCAGGGCCCCTTTTCTCTATGATTGTACTTGTATTAGGGAGACCTAATAGTTAACCTTCAGAAGTTGCTGTGAGCTTGTTACATGCTAAGCAAGAGAGGTGCATTGTGAAAGATCTCTTTGATCTTACTGCCAGGAGTTCAGAATCATTCTGTTGAGCAAAATGTATGTAAGAAGAAAAAAATGCCATTATTTTCAACTGATGGATCCAAGCTGAAGTGAATGTCCTGGAAAACAGGGAAATTACAAAACATGGCTGGGGAGTGAGGAATGGGGAGAAACATAGACTGAAATAAAATACTCCTAGATGCTATGTTTTTCAAACCAGCAGGACTTTGCACTTGCCCACGTACAAGAGCCACCAAAATATTTGTTCTGGATAAGTTTAGCTGTTGAAAGATAATAGTGATTTTTTTTTTCCTCTCTCTCTCTCTAAAAGGTAGAAATTAATCTTTCAGGAGACAGCACAATTTTTTTTTTTTCTTTCTCTATTGCATGATTTGCAACTGTACAAGGAAAATGTTTTTGTGAAAAAATAAAGCATGATGAAGGTAGTAAGAAACATGTATTATTTGACAGGGCATTTCTAGCAGACATTTGGTACTTCACCAAACATACATTTTTAGATAATAAAATACTCTTTCAGCCTTTAGATTTAGAATCACTTGGAAATCTTCACTAACCTGTTTCTATTTCAATCAGACTGTACCTTATTGTTTTTCAGCTTGGTAACATAAAGCATATTTTTGTTCTAATGCTTACCAATGTATTTAAAAATAAGATTACATTTCCTATGTTTTATGCACATGTAAGGCCAAGGAAATTCCCACAAAACAGTACCAATGTTGCTGTTTTTGATGTGCCAAAGGGAGATTATTGCTAAAAATCTGGCAGTGAACTGCAGTGAGAAATCTGATTTTCCTCCTCTTCACAGAAGTCGACCTTCTGGCTGTTGCTGAAACAGCTCTGACTTCACTGACTCATCCCTGAGCAGGTAGGAAACATAATCTTATCACTCCTGAAGTAATGTTTTTCTTTCTGAAACAGCATAAGCATCTCATATCTCTGAAGTATTTTAAAATATATTGGTCAGAGATTCTACAGAGTTTTTCATACAATACCCTCTTAAGCACTATTTTGTCCTTGTATTTTTTCAGGATACTTTTCAAAAAGCTTATGCATTTCTGGCAAACATCAACTTTACATTTTTGAGTGCCCTAAGGTGAAGACCTTTCTCTTGGATACAGTTATGAGTAGGGTTTGTATATGCAGAAACCTACTGTCTCCATTTCATTTTCTCAGGCTAAAAGTATAATTTAGTACATTCTTAAATTAATTCCCTGGAAAAAGAAATATCTGCATTCTAATAAAGCAAAAAGCAAATCTTCAGCCTTTTCTCTTACCTCTCACTCTACTAAGACAAGTGTTTAAGTAGCTTATAAACTACTTTTTCTCTTCCTAAAGAAATGCAAATGTAGCATTTCACTTTAAAACACAAACAAGTCACATAAGTTCACCTGTCCAAACTGCATGTATGCAGTTCAAATCAGGCACTGAGCCTTCCTCTAAACATAGTAGAAAGAAAAATACTATCTTTTGGTTTGTACAAGTAATCTCTAGCTCCCCAGGTGATCCCATACAGAGTCATCTTTTCTCTGCCTAAATATCATGACGAAATTTAACACAACTGTGAAAGCTCTTCCATGCAAATCTCAGATACAAATTAGATCACTTCTCACACAGTTATGTTTACCAGCTTTCCCTTAAGACTTCTTTCTGACATTTTTTTTTACAGGTTTCTTCTTGTTTCTTTTGAGTCCTCCCTTGCTTTCAGCAGTATCTTCCTTTTAAGTGTCTACCAAGACTGCCTCTCTGCATATAATGCAATTGCTATGGTTCCTGACCTATCTGAACACTTACAGATTTATATGACTGGGCTCTCATCCCATCTCAGAGCAGGATGTGAACAACCCCTCACCATTCCCAGTATTCACCCTCACTTGCATAATTGTAATACACGAGCTCAGGAAAATTACATAGGATCCACTCTAAGGAAGGGTATTTCAATCTGTTGTGTCAGGCACCTGAAAGATAATTTGGTCATGGTAACACCTCACATGGCTCCTTTCCCTAGGCCTGTCCTTAGCTGTTCTGAGTTTTCCCATTTCAAAATCAAGGAAGCATACTGAAAAAAATATATTTTCAAATCAACAGGACTATTACATGCTGCAAATCATTTCTGCTCAGTTTATACAGGAGGATCCCATGGTTTTACTCAATTTGCTAGTAGGAAGTAGGCTGAAAATCACCACAAAGCAATCTTCATTTCCAATCCGATTTTATATTCTGAACTCTGGGTCTCATCAGATTTTGTTACCAAAGTATATGCAGTTTTTCTGGAGATCAATATGAAATATGAGAATAGCCTCTAGGAACAACAAGGAAAGGTTAATAACAGACAAGCCAGCAAAGCTTAACAAGAAAAATCATTCTTTCTCTTTTATGATCAGTTTAAAAAATGGGTTTTGTTTCTAATAGTCATGCCTAGTTAATTTCCTTCAATTAGTAATTGTAGAAACTTCAGTTGGAAATTTTAAAAAATCATATTACAAATTAAAAAAAATCATATTACAATTTAATAATTGTTATTGCCACTTAGGTCTTTCGTGTATGCAGTTATACAAATTCACCAGGCAGTTTTGACTATATTTCCTTTGATTGGTTGAAATCACTGTTAGAGGAACTAATTTATATGTTGGTATCTGTTGCTCCTGTTATTTGTATTTTTAACCTCAAAAGTGTGCAAGATAACTTGTACAACATTTCACTGTTCCTGATTTCACATGGTTTGCTGTCAACACTGAATTGGGAGGAGCTGTTGACTTCCTGGAAGGCAGGAAGGTCCTGCAAGGAGATCTTGACAAATTAGAAAGATGGGTAATCACAAACTCTACAAAGTTTAACAAGGAAAAATTTTGGATTCTGTACCTGGGACAGGGCAATCCTATGACAATCTATGACAAGTTTCTACCTACAAGATCCAACTTTTTTCTCAATCCTTGGCAAAGGATGCAAATTGAGGACTGAGAATGAGCAAGGAATCAAGAATACAGACTAGGATATTTTCCAGTACTGGTCTCACTTACAAAAGACATGATTTTTGAAAAAAGTTTTCTACTTTAAATTTTTCTTCTCTTTTTTAAAGGGAAGAAATCACCTTTTCTTTCGGAGGTTGTCAATTCTTTCTGAATTCTGTGATATGTGACCATTTCTAGAAATACCTGATTTAATCTCCAAAGTCGTCTTTATGTGACAAATTAAAATTAGATAAAGAAACTGAATTCAATATTGCAGTTACTGATGTATCTTTGTGAACACTTTTCTCATGATTTTCACTTGTCATAGAGAGTAAAGAATCTAAAATAGTGAGAGTATAATGAGAAAAGCATGCAGCCTTTGAATAGCACATTTTCAAATAAATTAATTGAAAATAACAGATATTTCCTCTAAACATTTTGTGCTCTTTTTCTGTTAACTGCTCTAAAATGACACATCTTGCCATGATGCAGCAAGATTGCTGCATTTGCAAAGATATTAATGCCAAGAAATATACTGTAGATGTTTATTTCTACTTTTAGCTTACATTTGGGAACTAAGAACAAAAAGGCTGGGCTAGATCTGTATTTCTCTGCAGACCATAAAAGTCAAGTTTTTCTGTGTCTGTAAGTAGTTTGAAAATCAAGATTCTTGAAACACCAGGCTGATAACTTCCTGTCCTCTTGTGTTTTGCTTTTAAGCCATACAACTAAAATAGAAACAGAAAATGCTTGCATGGGTAGCCAAGGTAATAACCTCCTGAATATTTCTTACTGGTTTTGTACCTTCTGATAGTGTTCTAACCCAGTATTACTGGCAATAATAGTGGTTATAAATACTGGTAGTGCCTATATAAATAGGCACTAGCCACAGTATGACAGCTGGGGAACAAATCTCAGTTACCACATACAACTCAGGCCAAGGATTTTTTGTTCGTTGCACAAAGCAAATAATGTTTATTGCTAAAAAACTCCAACCTCAAGTCAAGTATGCTGTGTTATCACATATTGCATTACAACTTGCAATATTAGACTACGCTCAACATGCTCATCTGATCACTGGAGGAAACAGGGGAGTTTGTGTTTGAATTAAGATGGTTGTTGGGGAGGAATTTGAAACATGAATTTCAGTTTAAATGGGCTAAGATGGTGCATGACCCAACACTTTTCCTCCATAGAGGACAGGTATCTTATCCTATTTCCACAACGACTGAACTATCAGAGACAGCAGTGCCCACTGGGACTCTGCCAGGGGAGAATTCTTTGATGTCCACCTATCAGAAGGAGAGAGGGGAAAGTAGAACTATTGGAATGGAAGGAGACGCTTAAACACAACAGCCACAGGTAAGAAGTCACACATGCAGAACACCCAAACAAGGAGTGGTCCTCAGAATATGTAGTAAGTAATACAAGGCAATGGGCATACGTTTCTTGTTGTTTGATTTGGGACTTCTTTTTACATAAGAGGTGTAGTCCACTTTCCATATAAACAAGTAAACCTCGAGGTTTTTTTATTTTGTTCTGTGTTTCTTTACCATCATGCAGCTACCTTTAGCAGCCCTGACCATGATCTCATGCTAGTACAGATATTTGTGCACAACAGGCAGCAGTGTTAGCAGGGAAAACAAGCAAGAGTCTAAGTGGTTTATTTTTGTTTCTGAAATCTTTTATTTTCTGGAACAGCTACAAATCCTATTAAAATTATTTGGCTGCCTTTCACTCCCTGTAATAATCTGACTGGCTACCAGGTGACTTTGTGGTAGCTGCTATTTGTCTTCCGGACCATACTAGTAACAGTAATTAACACAGCAGGAAATACAAATATTTCTGCAAGGCAAATAATCATTGCAAGGCAGCTGCACTCTTTGACCAGAGTGAATAATGACTCCCAATACCTGTACAAATTTTTATTCTTCAGCAGTGAAAAAGAGAATATGAGAAATGTCTTTTAAAGCCTATTAGTTTCTGTTTAGTGTCTGTTAGAGAACTGGATAATAAAAAGAAACAGCTAAGGAGAACTAAGGAGAGATCAATATTTTCTTCCATGGATATTCTGTATTCATAGGGATGAGCTGTGATTAATTGATTTGTTGAGGAAATGAGATAAAAACAACTTCACTCGGGGGAAAAAAATAATGCCTAATGAGGGCTGAAGTCTATATGAAAGAAGAATGTGAGACTAATACCAAATGAAAACCCAGTTCCCTAACAGCTCCTCTGACTTTGTAGTCATAAAGATTTTTCATTAAATTTTGTGTGCATGGAAAAGTACAGTGGAACAAAAATGGCTTCTTCCCTAAAGCTGACTCCTCAGTGTAAAATAATCACATCAAAACACGATAATTGTGGCAGAATAAAAGGGGAACTATTTGGCTGAAATAGTATGAGAGTATCATTTGTCCTTCTCCAGTTTGCAGCTGGAGCAAATAGCTTTATTCTTATTTCTTCTTGCTCATAAGAGTGTTGCAGAGCTGATCACAAGAATCCACACAGCAGTACTGGGACAATGCAAGAACCTGCAGTACCAGCAAGTCAATCTGGCAGCTGGTGCCCTCAGAATATAGTCCCTCCAAAAACTATATTAAAAATATATATATATTTTTCATAAACATTAAAGAACATACAGAATGCTTCTTTCCTACTCCACATCAAATTCCATATACTTCTCAGCCACAGATACTCATCTTAACAAATGTTAAGCAGAGAACCTACACCTGAGAGAAGCATTCTCCTATTCACAAAGGCGTAGAAGAATGAAACTTAACAGTGGTATGAGAGATGAATTAGACTAATTAAAAATAAATTTTGCTCCATGCCATGCTCCATGCTAAAAGCTAATTACAGTTCATACTGGGAAATATTTTGAAGCATATATTCTAACCAGTCAGTGCTGTGCATCCTTTGTCTGTACTACAGGTCTCTGTACCCTCACTGTAATCTAGTGGTTCTAGGGTGTAGAAGGTGCAGGGAATGAGCAACAAAGATCTTCAGGGTAAGATCTTGGTGACTTAAAAATCTAATCAAGGAAAGTAAATTTCACCCATGCAACTAGTTGGAAGATTTTTTTCAAGGTGCATACAGCTCACTGAAATCCAAAGACAGGTCTGGAGTTTTACTTGCTGTCACTGTTCTTTAAAGGAAAACTGAATCAGCTGTATTTAAAGTCAGATCATGCAAGCTCTGCAGTAGGCTGTCCCGAAAAGTGCAGCAGCTATTCTTGTCTAGTATAGATAGAGCCAGTGTATAGAAGGGTGTAAAAGTCATGAACAGAATGAGAGCTGACTGTATAGCTGTGCATGTGGCTAAAGTGCTCTTGGCAGCAAAGAACCAAGAACAAACCCTTGGGCTTAGCACCATAGTACATCTTCCTGTCTTTAGTCTCTTGGTGGTGGTGAAGGGGCAGAACAGCTACAATGAAAAGTGCTGCCTTCCAGCCAGGCAGGCTTACCCTCCCTCTTCCATCAGTTTTCAGTGGTATTCTCTCTAGCATCACATATATTTTCCCAATATATGACAGAAATTTCAGAGAAACCAAGCCACCCATAAGGGTTCATCCCTTATCATCAAGCCCATCATAGTATTTCATTCAGATCTCCTTTGCTCATAACTGCTAGAAAAGACAGTAAATTCTGAAGAACACCTACATTAGACCATCACCCGAAATCACTGCCATAATACAGAGTAGAAAGTTTGCTTTAAAGACTATCTGTTTATGTGATTAATCTTTCCTCAGAGCTTTGTATTTAGGTAAATGCTCTTTTCTTCATTTAAGTTAGTACATCTCAGTGAAACATCCCAGTCTGCAGCTCACTCTCTGTAACTCACCTCTCTAATAAAAATGGTATTATTAATGACCCAGTAAGCATTGCAATCACTCATTGAACAAAACCACTGCTGTCAGGCCACGCTGGCCCACAGGGTACAAAAAAGGCACTTCCTTATGCCACAGCATGAAACATTAAGAAAAATGGAAGAAATATTTCAAGATTCAAATCCTTTGTTGGTCATTCTCATAGCAAAATGCATCATTGTATACAGAAAAGAGATAGCTCTTTTTGCTCACTGATGCCCTCCTTGTCTGATGAACACCCACAAGACTTTATGAAGGATATAAGGAACTATACATCCTAAAATGTGAACTTCCTATCCTGCCTGGAGAGTGTGGCATCATTAATCTCAACAATTCAATCAACTCACCTGAGGATACATCTGGTCATGACTTCTAGGTAAACCCTGGGAGGCCAATTCCCACTTTTGGCAGTGCAATTTATTTACACATAGATGATGAAAAATCAGCTCAAAAATTCCATGGAAGGCAATAAATCATATAAACAGATACAGCAATCTGCCACAAATAAAAATGCCCCAAAAAAAAAAAAAAAATCAGTGCAATACATTTAAACAGAAATCATCTGAAAAGTACAGGATCCAATCACTTAAGCTAAACTCTGTCCTCACATACTTATTTTGAGTGCCAGTCAGTAGAGATGGAGAAAATTACAAATATTTGTTCTGGTCGCAGAATTAAGGCTCATGTTTAGAAACCTGAAGATCTGAAAGCTCTGTTTCTGTCTGGTTTCAGACAAACATTCTGGATGGTTCACACATTGGCTACATTGAATCTGTCTCTGCAGTTTGGTGGGAAAAATGTTGGGGTTTCAGTTTTATTTTATTCATTGATTTTACAGGAGTCTTTTGGAGGCCAGATAATTCATCTGAGTGGGATGCTAAGTGCTAAAGCTACTAGGTATCTTATCTTGCTTCATCATGCTTTGGTTTCTTCATATTTCAGAGGAAAATATCTTGATGTTTGGGGATAACCTGAGATATTTTCCCCTTTTATGAGAACTGAAGGAAGCTAAAATAACTGTTATTTCTAAAATATTCCCCTGAATACTGCTAACTAAAACTAGATTTCTGAATATATGGAGAAGGATTAACAGAAAAAAAATAAGAGAGTATTGCTGCATTTGCCATTAAACATTAACAACTTCCTCAGTCATAAAACAAAAGAAAGACATATACAGTCTTTATTTCCCATCCTGGGAGACCATCAGCCACAGAATTCTTCCAGGCCTGTCCCCAGTAATGATCAATTTTTCACAGAGCTTCCATCTAGAAGAAGATTAGGTTATGTCCCAGGATAGAAGGAACCTCAAAATGTAATTCAACCTTTCCTGAGAAATGGAGTTTAAATCAGAATCTAACATTCTGTCCAAATGCACCTTGAAACTACCCAGGGAGGGAACTCTACTACCTCCCTGAGGGGGTTGTTCCAGTGTATGGCTGTTCTTGCTGTGAAAAATTACTTTTGAAAACATCTTATGTCAGGATGAAATCCCTTCCAATGCAATTTGTACTCATTTCTCCTTGTCCTCTCCATGTGGCTTTTTTTTAAAAACTGC